>NC_092776.1:70027189-70380314 GCF_047496795.1 Chiloscyllium punctatum | reverse complement strand
TCACAGAACACCACAAACAACATAAACTGGGACAATATGACAGCCCAGCATAGAGAACTGTGCAGGCTATGCCAGTGTGTTGCTCAGTAAACTGCACTATCTGGAGAGTATTGCAAACTTTAGTATCATATGCTAATTATACTCGCATCAGATTACTGCCTACAACAGGAAGGTTTGCTCTCTCTCTGCGTGTGTGTTTTCATCAGAGACTGAGAGAGCGTGTGTGTGTGTGTGTGCACGCGATAGGAGAAGTTGAATGCGAAACTCATTGTTTGAGAAGGAACGCACATGGAGCAAACAATTTCAAATTCAAACAAATGGGAGGCTTTTGTTAATCAACAGAGAGAACGAGAGAATTTTCATGGACAGATGTGGTAAAGTGTTTGAGAATATTAAAATAAAGGCATTGCCAGACACAACAACAATATAGATCGGCGTGCACATGGATGACAGATGGATGGGAGTTTGTGTGAGTTCGAATCAGATTTGTTTCAGCAGGTTTAAGCCGGGAGCGTCAGCAGCAGATTATTGGCTTCATTAAGACTGTATTCCATAGCTCAAGATTCAAATAGCAGATGGAATAAACCAGAATATTCTGGAGGAGTGAATATTTCAAGTTAGAAATGGTCAGGGCATGGTGTCAAGAATCAGCTCATAGTCAAAGGGATCTCCCACAGTTGTGACATATCTGCTTCAGCTGCAGGTATTGGCCAGGGATGGGATGGAAACAGTGGAAGGAAGTGGAGTTTGTAACCAGAACAGTAGACAGTGACCTCCATGCTCTTAACAGCAACGGCAATGATACAATGCATTGTGGTTCTCTCCTGAAACGGAATAGATCAACATAGAGACCCATGAGTAACACTGCCAGAGCAGAGAGCGAGACAGTAATTGAACACCTTCATTGATGCAGTTAGTAATGGTCTGTAGAGTGAATATCTAGATTGAGATATTCAACAGGAACAATAATAGTGGCAAGATGTGCAGACTATTTGAAATAACAATAATACAGTTATAACTGGTTAATAGAAAACAAAATCTGGACAGTGACACTCACGAGGAACATCAACGATAGACAGAAAGGATAATAAAAATATTGAATAATTAGAAGAGCGTAATAGATCCACGATGATAATGACAACCAACCAAATGCAGAAAGATACTAAACATAATCCGATAAGCTCTGATCCATTGTTGGAACATTCCAGTCTAATGTTCTCGGATTCTGATCTCTCCTCCCCCTCTCTCTGGATCTGTTGATTCCTGTCAGTGCTGTCATTGATGCTCCCGCTCATGTTACGGGTTGACACATTGAAAGGAGCCCATTTATCATTAAAAGATGGAAACCCTCCACTGGGATAATTCGAATCCATGGAGATTGGCATTAATCACACTTACTGAACAAATAGGCTCAGTTAACCTGTTCCATACATCACTTTTAATTTACTGGTTTTGGATGGAATGGATGAGGGTTGCTGAGGAATGGACCATAAATCTTTAAACCTTTTAAATCTTTTTTATTAACTTGTATATGAGAGTATTAACAGAACACTGCAGCGGTCTATATATGTTCCACTCTGTTTCTGAAAGGAGGCAGTTATAAAATAACAGATCGGCTGCATAAAAAAAAGACGGTGGGCACGTTTCTCGAAACCTGAACACAAAATATGGTGCTTATTGATCAGTGTGCGGGCACTCCTGGTTTTAATGCCCTGTTGTCAAAACCTTTCATAACCTTGAGACAGAGCATTGAGATTGCTGCTCAGGAACAAGCCGAAGCAATTCTGTCCCTATGGACCTCTTACAGAGGCATAAGAGAAGGCCATTCAGCCCATATTAGCCCGCTGCTACTTGAAAAGGTGGAAAGCTGGAATATTGGCACGTTTTGCCAACAGAATAATACAAAACAAACAGATGTGTCGCTGCAGCTGTATGTGGTGTTACTGAGAGGGCACTGGAGTATATTGTGTTGTTTGTGTTTCTGTAACTGAGAAAGGATGGACATCCCTCAGATACAGTTTACCGCCTGCTCATAATCCACGGTTTGCTGTGTCATTTGATCTCTTGGGTCTGTTACACAGGGACAGGAGGAGGCCATGAAGCTTCTTGAGTCTATTTCAGAGGAACAGGAGGAGGTCATTCAGCCTCTCGAGCCTGTTGCAGAGGGGCAGGAAATGTTTATTTAACTTTCAAGTGTGTTACAAGGGGACATAAATTTAAGGTGAAGGGTGGAAGGTATAGGGGAGATGTCAGGGGTGGGTTCTTTACCCAGAGAGTGGTGGGGGCATGGAATGCGCTGCCCGTGGGAGTGGTAGAGTCAGATTCTTTGGCGACCTTTAAGCGGCATTTGGATAGGTACATGGATGGGTGCTTAATCTAGGATAGAAGTTCGGCACAACATCGTGGGCCGAAGGGCCTGTTCTGTGCTGTATTGTTCTATGTTCTATGTTCTAAGTCTGTTACACATAAATATTAGTTCTAACCTAGTTGTGGAGTTAGGAAAGACCTGATGTAAACATTAAAGTTCTAACTTTGAATACGGCCAATTTTGAAAGTGTTCGGCAAGCCCTGTGAAAGGCTAATTGGAACACCCTTTTCGCAGGTAAAGGGATAGTTGTAAAATGCAAGACCATCAAAACTTGGTTTCAGAGAATCCGGAGCCAACATGTTCCTATTAGTGAGTTGGGGAAGGCTGGTGGGTGCAGGGAGTGCTGGATGGCTAGATATATTGATACTCTGGTCAAGGGAAGGAAGGAGGCGTATGTCAGGTTAACAGAGCTGAGATCAAGTGAGTCCCGAGAAGAGTATAAGGGCAGTAAGTGTATGGTCAACGGGGAAATGCGGGCTGAAAAATATGGACATGAGATGGCATTAGAAATAGGCTTAACAAGACATTGAAGTAACTGTACACGTCCTTTAATGGCAAAATATTAACTAGGGAGAGAATAGGGCACCTTAAAGATCAGTAAGGCTACCTATGTGGAACCACAGGAGATAGAAGGGATACTAAGTATTTAATGTGGAGGAGGTTACAATAGCAAGAGTATGAAGAACTATATAGTGATCTCTTAAAAAGTATCTATATTACAAGGAGATGTTGGACATTTTAAAACATATAAAGGTGAACAAATCCATGGGACCTGAACAGTTGTATCCCAGAAGTTTGTGGGAAGCTATGAAAAAGATTGCTCAGCATTTTGCTGATATATTTGTATCATTGATTTGTATCAATGAGGCGTCAAAAGACTGGAAGGGTGCTAACATAGTGTCATTATTTAAGAAATTAAGGAAAAACCAGGTAACTATAGATCGGTGAGCCTGACGTCAATGGTGACTAAATTGTTGGCGGGGGGGTGGTTTGAGGGAAAGGACATATATGCATCTGGAAAGACAAGGACAGTAGAGGGCTTGAAACATTGGAGATCACATCTCACTGACTCGGTGACATTTTTTGAGCAAGTGATGAAGATGATTGATGAAGGCAGGACAGTGGATGATGTCTTTATGCAATTCAGTAAGGAAACCAAAATGTTCTACATGGTACACTTGTTAGCAAGGTTAGACTGCCTGGAACCCAGGGAGAGCTCGCCATTTCGGTCCAAAATTTTCTTGAATATTGGAGACAGGGCGTGACAGTGGACATTTGTTCATTGAACTTGGAGACTTGTGACCAGTGGCGTGCCACAACGATCAATAGTGGGTCCACTGCCTTTTGTTACTTATACAAATCATTTGTGTTTGAGTATATGAGGTACGGTCAGTAAGTTTGCAGATAATTCCAAATTTGGTGGCGTAGTTAACAGTGAAGAATAATGTCTCAGAATATAATGGGACGTTGATTAGGTGAGCTGAGGAGTGTCAGATGGAGTTTATTTTCGATAAACGTGATGTATTGCATTTTGGCAAGAAATATCAGGGCAAGACATATAGGTAGGGTTCTGACGAAAGTTGCCAAACAAGGAAAACTCCATAGAAATTACACAATCCCTACAGTGAGGAAACAGGCTATTCGGCACATCGAGGCCACACCGAACCTCTAAACAGTATCCCACCCGACAAACCCCTCCCCTATCCCTCTGAGCCTGCATTTTCCATGGTAATCGACCTCGCCTACACATCCCTGGGTACTATACACAATTGAGCATGGTCAATCTACCCTTATCTGTATATCTTTACACTGTCAGAGGAAAACATAACATCCGGAGGAAACTCATGCAGACACGGGGAGAATGTGAGTACTCCACACAGCCAGTCATTCAAGGATGGAATTAATACCAGATCGCTGTGCTCTGAAGCAGCAATGCTAGTCACTGAGCTACTGTGTCACCTTGTGGTGAAGGTTCTCCATTTCTTGAAAGTGCCATCACAGGTAGACAGCGAAGTGAAGAAGGCACTTGGTGATCTTCCCTTTATTGGTGCGTGCTTTGAATATAAATAGTTGCGTGACATGTTGCATCTGTACAGGACATTGGTTTGGCCACTTTTGTAATACTGCCTTTAATCCTGGTCTCCCTGCTGTCGGAAAGATGTTGTCAAACTTGAAAGGGTGCAGAAGAGATTTAAAAGAATGTTGCAGGTGTTGAATGGTTAGAGTCACAGGGAGATTTTGAATAGGCTGGGACTATTTTCAAGTGCTGAGGCCGAGGGGGACCTTAAAGATGTTCATAAGATCATGTGGGGCATAGATAAGCTAAACAGGCAATATCTTTTCCCAGGATAGACGAGTCTAAAATTAGAAGACAAAGTTTAAATGTGAGAGGGGAAAGATTTAAAAAGGGACATTTGGACAACATTTTCACACAAAGACTGCTGCGTGCATGGATTGAACAACTAAAACAGGTACTAGAGGCAGATACACCATTTAAAAGGCATTTGGATGGATACATGCATGGAAAGTGCTTAGAGGGAGATGGGCCAACTGCTGGCAAGGGCGACGGGATTAATTTAGGATATTTGGTTGGTATAGAAGATCAGACCGAAGGATCTTTTTCCATGCTATACATCTCTGAGAGTCTATTGACTCTCGAGTGTTTAACATGGGAACAGGAGGAGCTATTCTGCTTCTGAATTCTGCCAGTCAGTTTGTTTGCTCAATTACTGACAGTCAAATACAAAAATAAATCATTCAGATTTTGATGGTGTTTTACAGAAACAGGAGAAAGGCTTTTAGTCAAGAAAAGCTGTAAAGAATGTGAAGAGGCCATTAGTCCCTCAACTCGATTCCACAGGAGCAGCAGTTGAGCACAGAGCTATTGCAGCCTGTTACTCTGGAGCAGGTGGAGGACATCTATTTTCACAAATCTTCGATTAGGAGGCAGTCACTCAGCTGCAGAAGACTGGGACACAGGAACAGGAGGGAGTCACTCAACTGCTCGAGACTGGGACACAGGAACAGGAGGGAGTCACTCAACTGCTCGAGACTGGGGCACAGGAACAGGAGGGTGTCATTCAGCTGCTGAAGACTGGGACACAGGAACAGGAGGGAGTCACTCAACTGCTCGAGACTGGGACACAGGAACAGGAGGCAGTCACACAACTGCTCGAGACTGGGACACAGGAACAGGATGGTGTCATTCAACTGCTGAAGACTGGGACACAGGAACAGGAGGGAGTCACTCAACTGCTCGAGACTGGGACACAGGAACAGGAGGCAGTCACACAACTGCTCGAGACTGGGACACAGGAACAGGAGGGTGTCATTCAACTGCTCGATACTGGGACACAGGAACAGGAGGGAATTATTCAATTGTTCGAGACTGGAACACAGGAACAGGAGGCAGTCATTCAACTGCTCGAGACTGGGACACAGGAACAGGAGGGAGTCATTCAACTGCTCGAGACTGGACACAGGAACAGGAGGATGTCATTCAACTGCTCGAAACTGGGACACAGGAACAGGAGCAGTCATTCAACTGCTCGAGACTGGGTCACAGGAAAAGGAGGGAGTCATTCAACTGCTCGAGACTGGAACACAGGAACAGGAGGGAGTCACTCAACCGCTTGAGACTGGGACACAGGAATAGAAGGCGGTCATTCAAATGATCGAAACTGGGAAACAGGGAAATCTCGAGGCTAGTGAGGACCGAGGATCCTGTTACGCAGAAACAGGAGGAGGGGACTCACTCTCCACCAGTATGGGACACTGGGAGAGAAGGGGAGTTTGCTTGCAACAAACAGAATTATATGAATAAGTTGTATTCGTGGTACATTCAATCCTGCCCCACCATTCACTAAGACCACGGCTGATCTGATTGTGATTCCCTCATTCCATTTTACGGAGACTGTCCTCTCTGCAGCCTCTGCTCCATTTGTTGGTACTGTTGCCGACACCGATGCTGTAACAACAGTCACTATCACTCATCCAGAGGGTCGGGTCTAACCGGATGAGTCAGGATTTGAAAGGTCTAATAACAAGAATGAAATCACAAAATGAAGATATTGCCAGATGTTAAGTTCTCTCACATTCGCAATCCAACTCACATAACCAGCCCATCCATTATACTTTCCAGATGGAGCAATGTGTAGATATGGCTAGCGTACTGCTGAATGCAACCCAGCAATATCCCGTATGGAACTCTGTGCAACCCACACCAATGCTGCATCTATAATCCTGGGCTAAATGTCCAGCGTGGGGAGCTGTGCAGACCGCACTGATTCGTTCATATATAAACCGGCTGTTGCATTGTTTGGTAACACTGCATTAGATCCCGGCCAGTGTGGAGAAACTTGCAGACAATATTGGAAGTGATAGGATATGCAGCTTCCATCCATTTACAGCTCCATATCTCCACTGTGCCTTGACAAGGGGTGCTACAGATGTGAAAATCACTGCGATGTAGAGATGTAAATGGAAACAGTTTAAATACCAATAGTTCTGATTAAGGCGAGTATCGCACCAGGAATTAAAGTTGAAATAACTGAGATAATATCCAATGCGGTTTCTTGAATGGTGCAAAGTCGTTGGAGGGGGATGTTAATGTTATAGTGGTTGCACTGTAAGCCTCCAAATCAACAATGTGAATTAGAGAAAAGAAATGCAGGGGGACTGGGGAGACTTGCAGGAACAATAGTGTTATTATAATCGGTGACTTCAATTTTCCTAACACAGACTGGAGCTTCCCCATGGTTAAGAACTTAGATGGGATATGATGTTAAGTGTGTTCAGCAAAGTCTCCACAACCAATATATAGAGTATCGTACTCGGGATGGTACAAACTCGACCTACTGTTGGGAAATAGGGCAGGATAGGTGAAGGAGATAAAGTGGGGGAGTATTTTGGTAAAAGTGATTAGAGTTGTATTAATTTTTAAATAGTTATGGGAGGGACAAAATTGGTCCACAGATTCAAGTTCTAAATTGGGGCAAGGCGGATGTTGTTGGAGTTAAACAGGGGATTGCAGGGGATGATTGGAGTTGTTTTTTTCCAGGTAAAAGGATCTCGGGCAAGTGGGAGGGCTTTAAAAGTGAGATAGCTCGAGTTCAAGGTTTCCATTTTCCTGTGAGGGTGAATGTAATGTGAGACTGGAAGAGAGAACCCTAGATGTCAAGAGATATTGAGGCTCCGACCAGAAAAAAGGAGGCGTGGCTCAGGTTCAGGAAGCTCGTATCAAGGGAATTCCTGGAGGTATTCAGGAGATAGAGGAGTTTACTAAAGAAGGAAATCAGCAAGGCACATAGAGGGTATGAGATAGTCTTCGCTGAGAAGATCAGAGTGAATCCAAATTCAGTATAGTAAAGATAAAGAGCAACTAGACAGAGAATAGATGCTTTAAAATTCAATATAAGCATGCATGTGTAAAACCTCAAGAGATGGGTGAAGTCCTCAATTTCCCCTCTGTGTCTGTCATAAAGAAAGACATGAAGACCCGTGACCTTTAGGAGGTTAGTTGTCATATCTTGGGACTGTCCATATCATAGGGGAGGTGCTGTTGGACATATTAGAACGCACAAAGTCAGACAATTTCTTGGTCCTGACCAGATGTATCCAAGAGCACTGCAAGAGGCGAGAGAAAAAACTTAGGGTCCAAGATCCCAGAAGACTGGGCTGTAGCAAATGTTGTGCCCTCGATGCTGCCTGATCTGCTGTGCTTTTCGAGCAACACATTTTTCAGTTCATACATTTGAGAAGGCAAGGGCTGCTCGGGGTAATCAACGTGGCTTTCTGCATGGGACATCATTTCTCATTAATTTGGTTGAGATTAATGAAGAGGTGACTAAAAAGAATGATGAAGGCAGTTTGGTAGACACTGTCTACATGGACTTTAGTAAGGTGTTCACAACATTCCGATTGGTCGGCAGATGAGTAATGCTCGGTCACATGGGATACAGAGGAAGCTAGTCACAATTGGCTTGAAGAAAGGGGTATTTTTCAGACTGGAGGCTTGTGAGCAGAAGTGTACTGTAAGAATCAGTACTGACTTCACTGCAGTTCATCATTTATGGAAAGGATTTGGATAAGAAGATCGGGGCCATATTTAGTAAGGTTACAGATGACATCAGAAAGGTGGTGTAGTAGATTATCTCAGAGTATAACGAGACCACAATTAGATGGGACAAAGAGAAAAGGAGTGACAGATAAAGTTTAATTTGAATGAAAACGAGGTTTTGCATTTTGGGAAGGCAAATCAGGGCAGAAGTTATACACTTAATAGTAAGGTCCTGGGGCGTGTTGTTGATCAAAGGGACATAGGGTTGCAGGTACATAGTTCCTTGAAAGTTGAGTCGCAGGTAGATAGAGTGGGACAGAACACATTTGGCATATTTGCCTTAATCAGTCAGAGCATTGAGTATAGGGATTGTGGTGGCATGTTGCATCTGTACAGGATGTTGGTGAAGCCACTTTAAGAATACTGTGTACAACTCGATTGCAGAACTGGAGGTTTGAGCTTCAGGGAAAGGTTGATTAGGTTGAGGTGTTTCCCCCTGGAGTGTCAGAGGTTAAGGGGTGACATTATAGAGGTTTATAGAATCATCAGAGGCATAGATATTCTGAACAGCCATGTTCTGCTCCCCAGGATTGCGGAGTCCAGATCCAGAGGGCATAGCTTGAAAATGAGAGGGCGATTAATTTAGAAGAGACCGAAGGTAAATGTTTCACACAGAGAGTGGTGTGTGTGCAGAAAGTGCTGTCAGAGGAAATGCTGAAGGCGGTTTCAATCGCACATTTTAAAAGTATCTGAAAGAGGAGGGATATTGGTCAAATCCTGGCAAATGGGACGAGATCAGATTTGATATCTGATCGGAGTGAACAGATTGGGTCTGTTTCCGTTCTGCATGACTCTCTGATTCCTTAAGAGGGATGACGAAACATTCTGAAAGGACTTTTCATGTCGGAATTCTCTTCACTGGAAGTTTATCATGCCTCTGTGTTCACATGGATTGAAAGCTGTTTAGTTAAATGTTTGACAAGGAAGTGAGTCACGGATAATAGGATACAGACTGGAAAGTGGGGTTGTGTCCACTATCTTAGTACCTCGTGGAGAAGGCTCAAACTATCTAATGTCCCTCTTCTGCTCCTCAGTCCCATGTTTCTGTGTTCCATCCAGCCCGTCAAACCTGCTATATAGGAGCAGTTGGAGGCCATTTACTCCTATAACCTGGTGCACAGAAACAGAACAGACCATTCAGCCTCTCAAGACTGTCACACACGCTTTGAAGTGATTTGGGAAATGTAATTGGAAAATCCAGCACGTGTATGAAAGAGGCCCCTCATCTCTCTTTGTAGAGCTTCCCCTTTCTGAAACTTTTGCTACGTTTGTTGTACATGTTGTAGACCCAGCTTCACTGTGAATACAGCCCCAACACCTCACCCGGAGATGGCTCACAAAATCCTCTGGTCTCCCTGCCTGCAACATTGCATAACAGACATTCACGAAAATAGCACCCATTACCTTTCCAATAACAGAATGTGAGAATTTCAGAAACAGGGGCAGGTCGTTCACTCCCCAAGCCTGCCTTGCCCTTCACTAAGATCATGACTGATCTGCTCTTGGTTTCAAATCGTCTTTCATACCCAATTCTTCATTGCCCTCAACTCTCTGACAGATCACTGTCTATCCATCTCCTCTTCAAATACTTTGAGTCATCTTGCTCCCCAACACTCTTGAGAAGCGAAATCCAGACATTCAATACCACCTGTTTGAAGAAAACACTCGCTGCTCCTATACCATGGCCGATTGATGTGAACAAAAGAGGTTGACAGAAGGGTTCAGGTAAAAATGACTGGCCCTGATATCAAGGCAGTGGTTGACTTCTGTTGACATCAAGGAGCTGAACAAAACTGGACTTAATGGGAATCAGAGTAAACTCTCCATTGTTTGGAGTCAAACATGGCACAAAGGAAGATATTCATCATCTCAGTCCTGTGGGAGATCCTCAGGGTAGCTTCCCCTTCACAAACATCTTCAACTGCTTCATCAATGTCTCCCCGCCCCCATCTTCCCCACCATAAGATCAGAAGTGGAGATGGTCACTGAAGATTCCACAATGTTCAGAATAATTTGACACTCCCGTCAGCTCCTGAACTGGTCTGTGTCCATGTGCAGCAAGACCCAGATACCACTCAGGTTTGTTCTGGTAACGGGCCTGTAACATTCATGTAACAGCACTGCCTGACACTGCCTATTCCCAGAGTAAAATAAGAGTTCATTTAGTATCTCACACTGGTTTAACAGGAATATGAGGAAGACATTCAGCCCATCGACACCATTGGAGAAGAACAGGGACAGCCCATTCAGTGCCTCCAGCCTATTACGCAGGAAGAGGAGTCCAGTGTGATGGGCCACACCAGAGCCCCTCGAAAATATTTGAAGGCCGTAGCGTAGATTCTAATGTTTTCTTATTTTAAAGGAAATGTAAAGTGTCTGTTCCACAAGCGACGTGACTGGTCAAACGACTCGGTGTGAAGCAAAACACCATTTATTTAAATATGGAAGACAAAATGAAACCAAAGAAAGAGGAATTTAGAATAACTTAATTCAATTGGACAAGTTAACAGAATAACAGATCTAGGAACTATGACTAATGAAATTTTCCAATATAGAATACTCGCAAAAACACAGCCCTTGGCAGAAAGAATATTCAGACACAGATTGTCACAAACATTTCTGCAATCCAGGAATTAAAAACAGCATCAAGAGAAAATTTAGAGAGAGTTGCAGCCAGGAGATAGTCACTGAAGCTTCCAACTCTGTGGAGACCCCTATATTTTCTGCTGTTACTGAGAAACCAAAACCCAGAGATCCTAATCTGTGAGAGTTGGCCACACCCATTCAGGCTGCATTAAAATAAACCCAAGGCTTCCCTCGCCGTTTATTCAAGTGGTCTTAACTAGCCAGCTTTGTAACAATCGTTCAATCTCTCTCTTAAAAGAATCCATGACAAAATAACCACTTCAAGCTGCAGCATCATCACTGGTCTGCAGGTTGAGCTCTCAAACAGGAACCACGGGTAATCCAATCATGCCCTTGGCCCTGTCCAATCGGACGAGGAAGAAGCCATTCAGTTCCTTGAGTCACTTACACCGGAACAGGATGAGGCCATTCAGCCCCTTGAGTCTCTTACACAAGAACAGGATGAGGCCATTCAGCCCCTTGAGTTTCTTAGACAGGAACAGGAGGAGGCTATTCAGCCCCTGTAGTCTCTTTCACAGGAACAGGATGAGGCTATTCAGCCCCTTAAGTCATTCCAGAGCAACCTATGACGCCATTCAGCCCCTTGAGTGCCTTACACAGGAACAGGATGAGGCTATTCAGCCCCTTGAGTCTCTTACACAGGATCACGATGAGGCCATTCAGCCGCTTGAGTCACTTATACAGGAGAGGAGGAGGCCATTCCCCCTTCAACGCACTTACAAAGGGACAGAATGAGGTAATTGATGCTAATTCCTGATGAATGGCTTATGCCGAAAACGTGGATTCTCCTACTCCTCGGATGTTACCTGACCTGCTGTGTTTTTCCAGCAATCCACTTGCTACTCCAATCTCCAGCATCGGCAGTCCTCACTGTCTCCTAATGGATGCTTCAACATGATGAACAAGTGGAGCAGAGGCTGTACAGACAGACTGCTCCACGTTGTTCCTCTTGGCTCCATTGATCATGACACGCATGTGGGACTTTAACATGGTTTTCTCGCGGTGAGGAGGGAAGCCATATGTCTTGTGTGAAGTCTCAAGAAGACATCTTTCATCTCCGAGAAAACAGCCTGGTGTTGTCTATGTCGAGCGGAAACTGGTGGGAATGGCTACCTGTTTCAGATGGAAGGTATTGTGGCTGCTGTTGGGGATTGTGAACAACATGACGTACAGTGCGGGTTCACACGCTGACTGCACAAAAACGTGGGGAGAGTTAATTTAGGCATATAAACTATTAGGAAAGTCACGTTAGACTGATGAATGGACTCTCTATGTTCACACAATGCTGATCTTGTTCATGTTGATCTTGTCGCGTGCTTGTCTTGTGCAGTGTATCCTGTATACCTTACTCTGTCCAATCCTATTTCCACCCTATGATCTGTCTGGCCATGCTTACTATGACCTGCCTCCACTGCTCATAAATAAAGTGTTTCCAAGTTCTGAGGTACATGTGACAATAAATCAAACCAATCAATCCTGGGTAAAGTATCGAATTTCTCTCCCTGTCAATGTCTGTTTTGGAAATAAGTGATCGCTGCCACTATTCATGTTTCAGTGTCACCATTTCTTCCTCTCTCACAGCTCAACGGATTAAACACTCAGATTCTTTTCTCTATCGTTATGTTACCATCATCATTGTCTGTGGTAAGGAAATCTTTCCTTACAAAGGAGATCAAATCTGTAGAGAATGCCCCAATGCTCTCTCAGCAAGGCTCTACAACAGCAGGAAGAATGCTTTACTTATGTACTCGAATCTTCTTACAATGAAGCACAGCATAACATTGACAGCAACCATTACTTACACAGGGCTTGATTCGGATCAGTCAGCATAGACTTGTGAGTGGGAGACCATGCTTCCCAAATTTGTTAGAGATCTTTGAAGAAGTGACCAAGAAGGTTGATAAGGACAGAGTGATAGACGTAATCTCTATGGATTTCAGTAAGGCCTTTGATAAGTTTCCACATGGCAGGCTGCACGAGAAGGTTCCATCACGTGGAATGCTGGGGAACTGCCCAATTGGATACACAGTTGGATTGATGGTAGGAAGCAGTGGGTTTAGTGGAAGGATGCTTGTCAGAATGGAGGCTCGGTCCATTGCTGTTTGGTATCTATTATTTCGTTGATAATGTACAAGGCATGATTAGTAAGTTTGCAGATGACACTAAAATAAGTGGTATTTTGATCAGTGAGGAAGTTTATCACAAATTGCAGCAGGACCTTAATCATGTGGGGAAGTGGGCCGAGAAATGACAAATGGAATTTAATATAGAAGTGCGAGGTCTTGCATTTTTGAAACTCAAATCAAAGTAGGAGTTTCATGGTGAATGTGAGAGTCTTAAGGAGTGTAGTGGGAAGAGAGATCTTGGTGATCAGGTGCACGGTTCTCTGAGAGTGGAGTAACAGGTATACAGGGCAGTGAAGAAGGCTTTTGGCACAGTGTCCTTCATCAGGCGTGACATTGAGTATGAAAGTTGGGAATTTATGCTGCAGCTGCACAGGAGCTTGGTCAGGCCGCACTTGGAGTATTGTGTTCAGTTTTTGTCACCTTGTTATAGGGAGGATGCAATTAAATTGGAAAGAGTGCAGAAGAAATTTACAAGGAATTTGTCAGGTCCCAATGGTCTGAGTTATAGGGAGAGGTTGGACAAGCTAAGACCTTTACTTTCGAGTGTAGGAGACTGAAGCGGGGGGAACCTAACAGAGCCATATAAGATCACGAGTGGTATTGATTCGAGTAATGCTCTGAGTCTTTTTCCAAGTTTGAGAGAAATGAGAATTAGAAGGGATCAGTTTAAGGTTAAAGAGGAAGGAATAAAACGGAACCTTAGGGGCCACTTCTTTACACAGAGGCCTGTTACGTGGATGTGCTGCAAGCAGATGTGGTTGAAGGGGGTACATGAACAACATTTCAAAAGCATTTGGATAAATATGTGGACAGGAAAGGTAGAAGGATATGGGTCAACTGCAGGGATAGGGGTGAGTTTGGATGGACATTTACAAATGGAGTCAAACCCCTCTGTTAATTAAAACCAAACACCCAGAAATGCTCACTTCACCTCCTGATCTGTTAAAATATGAGTGACACAGGTCTCCTACATTCCACTATTTAAACAAACATTAGCAAGTTCGTTTCTTAACTTAAATAATGAACACTAAACAACAACTATTCACAAGTACAAGCCCCGCTGGTCTTAGCTACTTACTATCTAACTCCAATTGTGTAAAAATATGCTGTTCCAACAACACACATATTAAACATTACAATCTCAAGACCACACAGTCTCCATCTTCCCCGCTGTGTTCACTCTTCCAGCTGCTGATCTCCCTGGGTCATGTTTTTTTTAACGCAAGTAGGTTTGACATGAACATGTGTTTTTAATAGAGAGTTTTTGAGATGGTCAGGAGCACACTGCTCTATATCAGTTGCTCTGCTGTTGGATGGCGTTGGCTCTCTGTCTAGTGTTCAAAATGCTGGGTTTATATACACCCCATGATACAATAATTCTCATAAATTGGTTGCTTCCAGGTGTCCAAACAATAATATTCAGATTCCGTTGGCTTCTGGTATCCTGAGCGTAATTTAAACTCTTTGGTTATATTTGAATTGCTGTCAAAACATCAATCAAAATTCAGGTATTCACTTACCAGCGAATTGTGACATGTGGAACAGTCTGACCTTTAGCTGGCATCTGTGGCTGTACTTTCTATTCTGCAAGACCCGTTCTGTCTTAAAGTGACCAGACATGCCTTCGGCTTCATAACACGTCCCCCCTTCAGAAAAGAAAATGAACCATCAGAATGAAAAGATGGCATCATTCCTTTTCCTCTAATTCTTAATCACATTATTATGAAATACAAAAGTGTTAATCTCAGTTATATCGTTCATATTAATTCTGCACACCTATAAAACACTGGAATAAGTCAAATCTTATCAACACCTGTTCCTTTAAATCCGCGATAACACATCTGCCAACACATTTTAGGAACCACAACATGTACATTTTGTAAGTTTAAAGTGGGTAAGATAAGACTCAAATGAAATCCTCGCATATTCTGATCTTTAAATATTCCAAAAAATGCGAGAGGTTTGTCGTTGTCCCCAACCATCTCCGACAATTTGTTTGTCACATAAACATTGAAATATTGTCAGGCCAGTGCGAAACTTAAATCATTCTTGTTCAACAATGAAGATTTTGTTTTTATTTTCTGGTGGATATTGAGGTTTTTCAACAACTAACTATTTAGCCATTAAATTCCATCATCATCTTTCTGTATCAATACACCTCCAACTCCTGTACCCCGAGCGTCAAACACAATTTTCAAGGGCTTTCAAAATATTTGGTGCAGGTAAAACCGGTGCGGTGATTAATCCTGCTTTAAAATTCTCAAATGCCTCGTGGCATTGTTCTGTCCACCACAATTCTGTGTTCTTCTTTAATAAATCCATCAGTGGCACCAATACACTGCTGAAGTTTGGAACAAACGTCCAATAAAATCCACTCAGTTCCAAAAATAAAAGCACCTCTTTATTCGAGGATGTTCGTGGAAATTCCTCAAAGCCCTTTGTCTTTGTGTTCCATGGGGTCATACTCCCATGTCCAATGTAATGACCCAAGAACATCACGTCTACCTTTTCGAATTCTGTTTTCTTTAAGCTTCTTGCCAAGTTTGCTTCTTGTAATCGTTCGACATGCTCTACGAACTGTAATATGTGAGCTTTCAATCACTTGCTAAAGATCACTAAATCATACAGATAAACTGCACAATTTGTTCATCTGGCAGCAACTCTGTTCCTGAGTCTTAAATGTGGCTGATGCATTATTCATCCATATGAAATACTCGATAAAGTTTTTTGTCATCTCCAGTATCTTTACTCGATAGCTTAACTGACAGCACATTTTTTTTTAATTTCAAAGGGGCCACGAAACCTGGCTTTGAAGGGATTTCCTACCACTGGTGGCAATAATAATATGTCATCCCCACGGGAAATCTTCAAAGTTTCAGACTTTTATCTGCCACCTGCTTCACTCTGTTGTGCTCTTCAGATACTATTCGGCTAACTCACCTACTCCATCTACTCTCTCCTTCACCTCACATACATAATCCAAGTGTGAGATTTCTGTCTTCGGTCCTGTCAATTTATATGCAATTAATTTCAAAGGACCTCTCACTTCATGTAAGAATATTAACTCAAAGAAAGTAAACAGCGTAGATTCATTTGGGACATCTCTAATGGCAAACAATATAATGAGACCTCTTTATTCCAGTCACTCGGGTAATCATAACAGTACGCTGTTAACATGGCCTTCAGCGCCTGATGCTAACTTTCCAAGGCTCACTTGGATTCAGGATCTGACGCACTTGCTTTGAAGTGCTGTATGCCCAAGCTATCCATGACTTCCTTAAACAGCTGAGCGGTAAAATGAGACCTTGCTCCGACTGAATCTCTTTGTGGAGCCCACAGCGAGTAAAGAAAGCTACCAAGCCCACAACCTTCCTTTTTGTCTGAACACTCCATCATGGAATTGCCTCTGGAAATCTGGTAGAAACATCCATTATTGTCAGCAAATATTGTTTTGTACTTCTATTTTTGAAAGGGGAGCTACACAATTAATCATAAACCATGTGAAATGTTCTTCGAATGCCGGAATTGGCAAGAATGGTGCTGGTTTTATTATTGCCTGTTACTTACCTCCATTTGGTATGTATGTAATGTACAACAAAAATTAACCACGTCCTTGTGCATTCCAGGCCACTAGAAATGCTTGTGTACCTTAGCCTGGGTCTTCTGTACACCTAGGTGACCGCCTGCAATTAGTTGATGTGCGAGCCATAACATTGTATGCTACCGCTAACACAATGTGGTGCACTTTGGCCCATTTCCCTTCTGCAGTAACCTATCGGGGTCTCCATTTTAATTTTAGGATTCTATCTTTAAGTTAATAACATTCGGAAATATATTCTGATTCCTTTTCTGTGTGTGTGTATGTGAATGTGTGTGTGGATGTGTGTGTATGTACGTGTTGTAAGTCCATGAGCCTTTCTGGAGTAAACACCCCTGCCTGATCCTCTGCCTCTTCAGGTGTTTTCTGCACCGTTACATCAAACAGGGTGTCAGTTCACTAAGCATCAACTCATTTGTCTTTTTTTTTCGTTTTTCCTTCCTGCTGTAACTTATGACAGTGAGATCATTTTACGACACCGTCTGGAAAAATTCCTCGTTATTTTTCTATTAACACCCCAATTCCCTAGTCTTCCATTGGCTTCTCCACCACAAGAGGTGCCTACCCCACCTCGCCTCCTGCGAAATCGTTCCCAAGAACAAACTGTCTTCCGAGAACTGACACTCTGTTACTCACTTTCACTGTTACTTCCCTAATCTTGATTTGGCACTGCATCCTGATGTTACAGAAGGGAATGCTTAATTTCAGTTCCCATTCTACAAATTATCACACTCTTGAGTAACGTGCCAGAAAGATTGAAAAAACTTTCATCTCTTACTATTAGAGGGTGAGAGAAAGTGAGGGCTGCTGATGCTGGAGATGAGAATTGAAAAGTGTAGGGCTGGAAAAGCACAGCACGTCGGCAGCATTCGAGGGGCAGGAGCGTTGACGTTTCAGGCATAAATGCTTCATCAGGAAAGTGGGGGGTAAGGGAGGGGGAAGGAGGTTGAGAAATAAATAGGAGGGTTGGGGTGGAGCTGGGTGGAAGGGAGCTTGGAAGGCGATAGATAGATGCAGGTGAGGTATGATGGTGATAGGTCGGACAGGAGGGTGATAGGACACCTATTGGTGGTAGGACAGTTGGAACCCTCAAACTGTATAGCATCAACGTTGACTTCACCAAATTCCAAATCTCCCCTCCACCAACCTCTCCCAGATCCAACCGTTCTACCTAGCACTGCCCTCTTGAACGATCCTAATTGTCCATCTTCCTTCCCACCTATCAACTCCACCCTACCCTCCGATATATCACTATCATTCCCACCTACATCTTCTTATTGCCTTCCCAGTGACCCTCCCGCACGCCCAGCTACTACCCTCGTATTTATCTTTCAGTCCCCTTGTCCCCCCCACCACATTCCTGACGATGGGTTTATGCCTGATATTCGATTGTCCTGCTGTTTGGATGCTGCCTGATCTGTTAGTGCTTTTCTGGCGCCTCACTTCTCAACTATTAGAGACTGAGCAGATCCCATATCTCACAAAATTATAACTTCTCGTCCTTCTCCCCCTGTTCTTTCTGAGTCACTTTATCTACAGAGGTGAATTCTTTAGAGACATCAGGCAATGACTCAATACCCAAACCCTACCTCGGCTGTGCACTCTCCTGCAGCTCCTCAGCTCCAAGTGGGGTCTCCTTTACCAGTTTCTCTAATACCACTGGGCTTAGCCTCTTCTACCACATCTTTACCCAAAGAGCCTTCATTCAACGCCCAGCACGGTGTGTCCCAGCTTACTGCAGTGAAAACAGCTTTTCTCTGTGCCCTTCTTAAACCATCGGCACTGATATTTTTACGTGTTCCACTCCCTTATAATGAGAACACCTGAGTCCTTTCACCACCTTTCAACTCTCATGAGCATCTTTCTTCACCTGTGGTAAAGTATTGTGCGCTACTGTTCCCTTCTCCGAATTTCTATCCCTCACAGGATGAAAATACTGCCAGAAGCTAAATATTATCTCATGCCCCAATGCATATTTACCTGCCATTTCTGCTGTGCTTCAAACTTCTTGAAACTTCGGTACATTCACATGAATTCTTACTATCTCTGGAAAGTGAAAAGTCTTTTCACTTTTCCAGCAAATTTATGTCCCTTCAAGCCTCACAGGTCTTATCCATTTTTAAGGCCAGCACCCACCTATCCAAATGATTGTGGTTAATTCTTTCAAACTCAGTATAAGTCTGACCTGGTTCCGTCTCTATTTTTCAGAACTTCTGTCTATATGCTTCTAGTACCAATTCATAACCAATCAAAATAGCCAATTTGACATCTTGATAATCGCTTGACCCCTCATCTGACAGCGCTGCACATACCTCACCAGCTGTGTTTACCAGCTTAGTCTGAACTAGCATTCCCACAAGGTCACTGGACACGTCATATGCCTAGCCATTTTTTCAAATGAAATAGAAAAGGTTTTGACATTTTTCTCACCGAAATATGGCAAGTTATTAGCATAGTTTTATACATCCCTATGTTAGTAACAAAATTAAACAAATTTTCCCACTGGTTTTATTTGAAGATCACAATCACGAATTGCAATGAGTTGGAATTTTCTGGGACCTTTTGTACCCCAAATCTGTTTAAATCTGGCCAAATCCCATACGGTAAGGCCCCAAGCTGTCATGACATCAATGTCGAATCTCTCTGTTAATTAATACCACATACCCAGAAAAGCTCACCTCACATCATAATCTGTTAAAACGTGAGCGACAGAGAACTCCTAAATTCCACTAATAAACAAAAAATAACAATTTATATGTGTGCAAGTTATCTCGTTGAGCATGAAGGTTTGTTTTCAGAAGTTTCGTCACCATGACGAGGTGACATCATCAGTGAGATGAAACTCTGGTGGTATGTCCCGCCTCTCTATTTATAGGTCTTGGTTTCTTAAGATGGGTGATGTCATTTTAACAAGACAATGCAGACAGGATTTTAATTAATGTGTTTATTGATGGACTTCTGGTTAGAACGCCATTCCTCTAAGAAGGTACTTGCGCGTCTTAGCATGTGTGTGTGCTTTGTCCCAGTCAAAGTAGTGCATTTCTTTGTATGTATGGAACATAGTGATAGTGGGTCATGTCTTTTGGTGGCCAGTTGGTGTTCATGTATCCAAGTAACACGACAACAGGACAGTCTCAATGGTGGAAAAGTGATTTTATATACACTGTTTAATCAATGTGTGTGTGCAGATAAGTAGCATTTTTCACATGTGTACAACACATTATAAATGACCAACAGAGACACAGTGAACGAAAAATGATGCATATGATGTATAAAATTGATAAAACATGAAAACATGACTTGATCCTCTCAACATTCCCTCCTTTTTCTTGAATTCCCAACTCTAATCTCTCATTCTTTCCAGGATGTGTGCTCCAAATTCTTGATTCTGGTGTCCCAACTTATTTCAGATAATCCCCTTTCTACCGGGACTTCAATATGTTGGCCTGCTGGGTTCTTTCCAAAGCTAGTGTCTGTCATATTATCGGAGATAAGTATTCTGGCATCAGACTCAGCATTTGAACATATTACTCTGTAGTACATGCACTGTACAAAGGACCACAGCACACAGGCATTGCCAAAGCATTGGGGGTTGTTCATCTACTTCTTCCGATAATGTCGTTTTCTCATTTTCCACATCTCCATATCTATATCCTCTCTCTCGTTTTCCCTTTGTATCTAGTTAAGAAATGCACCAATTATTCTTCGTGTCCCATCTCTCCAAACTCCTTCTGTCAGTTTATATCTAACGCTCTCTTCAAGATGTAATGTGGTTGTAATTAAACAATGTAACGACAAATACATGCGGTCGTCGCTGGCCAGAGTTATTTGGAAGAGGAGCTGAACAGGAAAGACCATGGAGCAGCAATGGGAGGAGGTTCTGGGATAATTCGGAAGATAATACCAGAAATCCAACCCCAAGAAGATGAAACATACTCATGGGAGGACAAGGCAGCCATGAGTGATAAGGCATCAAACCAAAAGAGGAAACATGCAATGTGTTGAAGATGATTGGGAATCCAGAGAATTCATTGGTTCTGAAACTACATAAGGCTGGAATCACTGACACTACAGAGCTCTTAGTCATGGTCAGGGAGAGAAACAGAGGAAACACATCACTTTAAACACAGAAGATGGTATTTCTCAAGGAAAAAGATTCAGGTGAATTAAGATCAGTTAAATTCTTTTGTGGAATGTGTCAGATTGGAAGCAAACCCGGGAGACAGACGCTCAGCAGAATGAGAGTTTGAAAATTGAAGTATTTCCATATCAACAACCAGGTTGCTGAGTGCAGGGCTGATGGGTGAATGGGTCTCAGTGAGAATTGGGGAACAGACAGCAGAATTGCAGTGCAGGTATTGCAGCTTGAAACTGCATATTCATGTAGTGCTGTAGACCAGAGAAGCAGGAGAAGCAGACCTGCATTCAACCGCAACCCGAAACTTTTTGCCAGGGTAACACCTCAGTCTGTCATTACCATCAACACCATCTATGGCTCAGTGACGAGTGTGGGTGAACATGTCAGAGTTAGAACCACATGAACTTTAACCTGATGCTAACTCATTAAAGCTACCGGACTTGACCAACAGATTTGTATGAAGCCCTGCAGTCCTGTCATGTCAGCCATAAATGGGGATGGACGATTAAACAACTGACTGAAGGAAAGAGCTCCACCAGCCTCCCAATCCGAAATAATGGAGCAAACCTGCATATCAGTATAAAAGAGAAGGATGTTTTATCTGCACCATCTTCTGCCAGAAGTGTTGAGTCGATGATACACCCCACCCTCATCATGATGCCCACAATATCACAGATGCCAATCTTCAATCAATTTGATTCGCTGCACGTGATATGAAGAAACAGCTGAACACAGTAGATACGACAAAGGCAATGGGCCCTGACACCATTCCTGTAATAGAACTGAAGACTTGTGCTGTACAACAAGCCGTGTCCCTGGGGAAGCTGTTTCATTCCAGCTCCAACTCTGACATCTCCCTGGCAATGTGGAAAATTACTCAACTATGTCCCGTTACCTCAGACGGGAATAATTACAATCTGATCGATTACCACCCCTGAGTCCCATCACGACAGTCAAATTGGTGGGAGTTCTTTTTGACAGAGCTGTCAAGCAGCACAGAAATAACCTGCTCAATGCTGTTTCTGATAGATCCCCATGTGGAGATGGTGCTGTTGTGGAAATGTCCCTGGATTACGAATCCAGACCAGGCTAATACTCTGGCAGGTGGTGGAAGTTAAAAACAATTAATAAAATATCGAGGTCTAAAATCTGGTGTCAGTAACAGTGACCTGGAAGCCAATATGGATTATCAACATAATTTCCTTCTTCAACGTACTTTTATGAAGTGAATCTCCCGTGATTTCCTGGGCTGGCCTAAAAGTGACTCCAAACACCCTGACATGTGATAAACATTTCACTGGTCACTGAAACGTTCAATCAAGGCACTCATTTGTATCTAACTACTCCGAGGTCTGACAGGATGAAACCGGACAGAGCAGCCAGCCTCAGTATCAGTTTTGGAAAAGGGAATGGGAACACTGTCCTGTCGACCCTGCAGGGACCGCCCCTTCCTAACATCTGAGATCTTGTGACAACATTTAGAGAGCTTTCTCATAGACTGCACAGAAACAGCGGGAAAGGAGTAGGTCATGCAACACATTGAGCCTCCCCCATTCTAGTTCATGGATAAAATCTCCTCAATGCACTTAACCCACACAATGGACATGTCCGTTAATGTGAGTAACCTTGGGAAATAGGAAGTGCATTAGTACGTTTGGTCCATCGAGTTTGCTATCCAATTCAATGTCATGATGCTTGGCCCTTTATTTCCAAACCGTACTCCTGCTCTCCCACCATCCCTTTACTATCTCTAAATCCTTATTTATAATCAGTGTCTGGGTTTCCAGCTGCGAGCGAATTCCCAGGTTCACCAGTCTGTGAGTGCAGAAATGTATTCTCATCTCAATGCAGAGTGACCTGCCAGTGCCTAATACTGTGGCCCATTGTTTTAGACGTCCCAGCCAGGGGAATTATCATGCCTGTTTCCAATCTGTCTCACCCTGTCAGAGTTTTGTATATTTCACTGAGATTTCTACTCATTTTCCTAAACCCCTTGGAATACGGGCCCAGTCTCCCCAATCTCTGCTCCCACAACAAGCCTGTCATCCCAGAGATCAGTCTGGTCGTCCTTCACTGCTCTCCATCAATGTCAGGTTTGTCCTTTATTAGGTGAGGAGACCACAACTGCACACAATACTGTACAATGTTCGAGATGAGATCTCACCAAGGCTCTGTACAGCTGCAGTAAGACACCCTTACTCCTGGACTCACATCCCGTGAAATGAATTTCAACACACCATTTATCTTCCTCACTGCTTCCTGTTTCTGCAAAATTGCTTTCAGCGACTGCTGTACAAGAAGTTCCAGACCTTTTTCAATGTTACAGCTACCCAATTGGCGGGTCGATGTAAACTAGGCAGCGTGCCAATGCCATGCCTAGTATTGACTTCAGGTTGCAGAACCCACTGCGCTGCATGGGACGCAGACCTTTATGCAGAAGAAAACAACAAAAATGAGCGTACGTCCCTTTGTAGATCAACATTTTTTAACCAATTCTTTTCAAACGGTAGGCTGCCAATTTATCGTTTCCACCAAAGGGCACACCATCATCTCTATCCATATTATTCTCCATCTGTCACGTATTTACCCATTCACTCCACTTGTCTTCTCGGTGCTTTTTTACATCCTCCTCACCCACTCACAATCCCACATCCATTAGTGCTGTCAGCAGGCTGAGATATATTGTATCTGATTCCAGCAACTAAATGTTTAAAGAGCACTGTGAACAGCTGGGCCCCAAGCACCGATCCCTCAGCATCCTTCCTCTGTTAATTTCTATTTATTTATTTCGTGAATCTCGGAGTCACTGACTGGGCCAGCATTTATTTCCTATCCCTAGTTGCCCTTGCGAAGGTGACAGTGAGCTGCCTTGTTGAGCCGCTGCAGGTCCACCTGCAGTGGTTGACCTCCAATGCCATTAGGGAGGGAATCCCATGATTCTGACCCAGTGACTGTGAAGGAGTATGATATATTTCCAAGTCAAGATGGTGAATGGCTAGGAGGGGAACCTGAAGATCATGATATTCCCATACATCTTAGCCGTTGTCCTTTTAGATAGACATTGTCGTGAGTTGGGAAGATGGTCTCTGAGGATCTTTGGCGAATCAGTTCATTGCAGCATGTAGATCGTAAAACAGTGCTACTGCTGAGTGTTGATAGTGGAGCATTGTGGATGAAGGGACAGTCAAGCTGGTTGCTTTGTCCTGGATGGTATAAAGCTTCTTCAGTGTTGTTTGGGCTGCACTCATCCAGGCAAATTGGAAGTCTTCTATCACACGTCTGACTTATGCATTGTAGATGATGGACAGACTTTTGGAAGTCAGGATGTGAGTTACTCGCCGCAGTATTCCTAGCTTCTGAACTGCTCTTGTAGTTACTGTGTTTATGTGGCGAGACTAGTGAGTTTCTGAGCAACGATCACCCACCACGATTTTGATACTAGGGGATTCAGTGATAGTAACACCATTGAATGCTAAGGGGCAGGTTAGATTGAATTTTATTGGTGATGGTCATGGTCTGGCATTTGTGTGGCCTGAATATTACTTGCCACGTGTCAGCCTGGATACTGTCCAGATCTTGTCGCATTAGAACATGGACTGCTTCAGTATCTGAGGAGCCAAAAATGTTGCAGAACATTGTACAATCATTGGCGAACCTTAGGTTTTAAGGTTTTAATGACCTTAAAATGAAGGGAAGGTCATTGTTAAAGCCGCCCTGAAGAAGTTATCGGCCACTGCCCGAGGGACTCCAACAGACTTGGAGCTGAATTGACTGACCTTGCCAAACATGACCATCTTCCTACGTGTCAGGTATGATTCTAACCAGCAGGGAGTTTGCCCCGATACCCATTGATTCCAGTGTTGCTGAAGCTCCTTGATACCACACTTGGTCGAAGGTAGCCTTGATTTAAAGGGCTATCGCTCTCACCCCACCTCTAGAATTCAGCTCTTTTGTCCATGTTTTAACCACGGTAATGAGGTCAGGAGCTGAGTGACCCCGGTGGAGCCCAAACTGGGTGTCATTGACCAGGGTATTGTGGAGCAAGTGCTGCTTGAAAGCACTGACACCTTCCATCACTTTACTGATGATCGAGAGTAGACTGATGGAGTGGTAATTGGCCGGATTGGCTTTGTTCTGCTTTTTATATACAGGAGATACTTGAGGTAATTTTCTACATAATCAGGAAAAGCCATTGCTGTAACTGTATTGAAACAGTTTGGCTAGAGGAGTGGCAAGTTATGGAGCACAATTTTTCAGTACTATTGCCAGAATGTTGTCAGAGTATGGACTCTTTGGAATATCCAGTATCTCCAACCGTTTTTGGATATCGCGTGGACTGAATTGAATTGTTTAATGACTGGTAACTGCATTGCTGTGGACCACTGGAGGAGGCTGAAATGGATCATCCACTCAGCACTTCTGACTGAAGATTGTTGCGAATGCATTAGCCTTATCTTATACATTGAAGTGCTGGGCTCTTCCAACATTAAGGATGGGGATATTTGTGTGATCTCTTCCTCCAGTGAATAGTTTAATTGTCCCCAACGTTTCTCGACTCGATGTGGGAGGACTGAAGAGCTTAGATCTGATCCTTTGCTTGTGAGATCACTTAGCTCAGTCTATCACTTTCTGGTAATGCTGTTTGGCGCGCAAGTAGTCCTGTTTGGTGCTTCACCAGGTTGACACCTTATTTTCAGGTATGCCCAGTGCTGGTCCTGCCATCCTGCACACTCCATTGAACCAAGGTTGATCCTCTAGCTTGATGGTAATTGTTGTGAGGGGCATAAGTCAGGTTGTATGGGTGCACAATTCTGCCTCTATTGATGACCCACAGCACCTTATGGACACCCAGATTTGAGCTGCTAGATCTGTTCAAAGTCTGCCTTATTTAGCACCGTGAAAGTACCACCCAACATGGTAGAGGTTATTCTCAATGTGCAGGTGTGACTTTGTCTCCACAATGGCTATGCGGTGGCTGCTCTTATCGATACTGTCATCAATGCTGGCAGATAAGTAAGGCTGTGGTCAAGTATGTATTTTCCTCTTGTTGGTTCCTTCACCAACTGCCGCAGAACCAGCCGAGCCGTTATATCCTTTAGGACCCAGCCAGCTCGATCAGTAATGCTGTAGCTGAGATACTCTTGTTGGTGGACATTGAAGTCCTCCACCCAGAGTATATCTTGCGTCCGTGCTACCCTCAGTGCTTCCTCCAAGTGTTGGTAAGCATGAAGGAGTACCGATTCATCAGTTCAGAGAGGCTGGTACATGGTAATCAGCAGGAGGTTTCCTTTCCCATGTGCAAACTAATGCCATGGGATACGGAGTTATTGTTGAGGACTCCAAGAGCAATTTCCTTCCAACTGTATCTCACTGTGCCGCCACTTTTGCTGTGTCTGTCCTGCTGATGAGACAAGAGGCATCCGGAGAAGGTGATGGTGAGTCTGGGATATTGTCATACTCACAGAATCATACCTTTCGGACAATGTCAGGTTGTTGCTTGACGAGTCTATTTATTTCTATTCATTGTTTCCTGCCAGCTGTCTGATTCTAGAAACATGTCCATATATTCGCCCCAATCCACTAAGATTTGATTTTGTAAACTGGGCTTGGAGCTTTAACAACGTTTTTTCTAAAAATCTAAAAGTTTTACATCCATTGCTTCTCTTTGATTTGTCTCCCAGTCTTTTTCTCAAATATAATTCCCATTTTATATATGTATGTTAATGTTGTCTATGACCATTACTTTCAGCGCCAATAATTTCTCCAAAACCATTTACTTCCAATGTTCTACGTTCCATGTACTCTATCATTTTCCCACAAAGACTTGGTTTTCCTCTTATTGTTAGAAAGTTCTGTGAAGACAGAACTGAAGCACTGGCTTCATAGTTCTGCCATTTCCCTCTTCTCCATTCTCTAGTTTCAGATTGTAAGGTAACTGCACTTCTTTTCTCATATTTTTCACATTGACATGATTTAACACGTTATTACAGTTCATTCTTATAACCTTTGTGAATATACTCTTCAGAAACTCATCAATTCCAGCCATAAACTGCTCAATAACTGACCTTCCACACCATACACTCACAGGAGCATAGACCATGTGCTAACAGAAATAGCCGGGAATGTTATGACACTTCCCAGAACCCAACGCACCCTTGGTGAAAAGAAAATGTTTAAATCCTCTCTGAACCTCAAACTCTTCACTTTAAAAGTGTGCTCCATTGTTCTTGACCCTCCGACTAAAAGGAACAGCTGCTGTCTATCCACCCTGTCTGTGTCACCTCTAATCTTATCCTTCTGAATCACGGACCCTTCAGCTATCTCTGCTCCAAAGGAAACAACCTGAGCTTATCCAGCCTCTCTCCATAGCTGATAGTCTCCATGACCGGGAACATCCTGATGAATCCCCTCTGCACCCGCTCCAATACAATCGCATCCTTCTGGGAATGTGGCTCCCAGCACAACATACCGTACTCAGTTTGGGCCGAACCAATGCCCTGTATTGCTCTTATAATCTACGCCCTATTTAGGAAACACTGCACCCAAGGTCCAAATCTTAACTAGTCCATGAACCTGTCCAGTCACATTCAGGAATGTGTGGAGAAGCACACTCTGAAGTTCCCATTGTGCTGCCATTCATTGAGTCCTCCCCGCCTGGTTCCTTCTCCCAAAGTGCACCACCTCATATTTATCAGGGTTACATTCTATCTGCCATTGATTTGCCATCTGACAATTCCCTCTGTATCTTCCTGTAACTTAAGGCCTTCCTCCTCACTGGTAACCATCCAGCCAATCTTTATGTCAAAAATACACTCGCTTATCACATCTTCCCAACTCTCCACCTAGCCCCCTCCACATTCACATTTTTTTTATGAACAACACAAACAATAAGGGACACAGCACTGATCCCTGTGGTACACCAGGGGACACTGGTCTCCAGTCAAACAACCAGACTTCTCTCACCATCCTCTGTTTCCTGCCACTAAGACAATTTTCGTTGTAACTTGTCAAGTTATCCTTCATATTGGGAGATTTTACTTTATTTTTCTGTTTTCCAGATGTAAATATTTTCAAAGGCCTTCGTACAAAACTAAACAAACTACCTCCTCAAACTATTTCAATCAAACCCATTGGATGTGACTTCTTTCTGATAAAGTCATGATGATTATCCCTGATCAAACCTTGCGACTCTGATTGGAGTTCAAATTTCTCCTTCCCTACTTTCTTCAGTAGTTTCCTTAACAGTGATCTAATACTCGCTCATCTATAGTCACCTGGTCTATCTCTCCCACCCTTACTGTGAAGTGGAACCGTATTAGCAGCTCTCCAGTTCTCTGGCATCTCCCCTATGATCAGATTCTTATTAAAATATTCAGTCAGGATCTTTCTTCCCTTGACCCCAACAGCCGACTGTGATACAACTCTTTCAGACATGGAGATTGGTCCAAATTTATACAGAACAAAACCTCTAATCCCTCATCATATTTTACATCAATCTGTTCAAGAATTTTCCAGTCCATCTTCTTGAATTCTGTACCTGCCTCCTCCTTCTCTAAAGTAAAGTAGATGTGGGGTCTCATGTAACAACGCATCAATGTTCTCCAGCTTGACACACAGATTGCCCCTTTGGTTTCTCATGGACACTAACTGCTGATTGTTCTGTTCTACCTGTCCGCGTAGACTAATGTGGGATACTCCATGATCTCGCCTACTTGTACTTCTCCATCTCTCTCTGTTATTCAGTCCCCGCTATGTTTCTAAGTTTCACTGCAATCACCTCTCTTGTTTTGAAACTCGAGATCACAGGCTGAGTTTACACATCAGATAATCTTGCCATTTAAGGGATTAATCTGGATGATACCTTTTGCAGTTCCTTTATAGTCAGTATATTCTTTCTGAAATTGGGACTCCGAAAGATAGACAATACACTAGATTTAGTCTCGATGCGACTGGTTCACTATATCCTCGATATTCCAATTACATTCACATGAATGTGAACCTAATTTTTACTTTCGCATTTGCATATGTTCTTCCTAAAACCTCTCGCTTTAACTTTTCTTATGAGCTTACTGTGTGAGTTCTTAAAAAAGAGCTCCTGAATATCCAACTCCACATTATCCATTGGTTCTTCATTGCCTATGTTTCCAAGAATCATCTTCAAACCATTCCCAAAAATGTTTGCCACTTCTGGTTTTCCTTTCATCGATATATTATCATCCTCCCCAGTTTGTTATTATATTCTAAATATCTAGTAGCATGTTCGTTGTCATCGAGTCCAACAGACACCCGACTGTCGATGACAAGTTAACTGGTCTGTAGTTCACCACTCTCCATCTTCATCCTTTCTTAAAGTTAATGATATTTATAATAATAGTTATAACCTTTGCCTTATCCAGGTTGGCTAAACGCCTTTCGGGAATGTGTCAGAAAATAAAGTGAAAATCCAAGATGCAATCAAAATGTCTATTGCTGTTTTCTCTGAAATTATTGCATGAAGTACATCTAGTCTGTCAATTTTTTACATACTCAATCCAGCTTTCTTTTCAACGATGACCTCAGCATTGATAATAATGATCTTAGACTTTACTTACACAAGTCCCATGGTCACTTGGCATTTCTGGAAGAATTTTGGACATTCTTCCATGAAGATAGACACAAAGAAGCTGTTTCTTTTCCCTGTGATTTCTCTGTTCTCTGCAATAAATTATGCTGAACGCACACCAACTGTTCCACATTTGACCTTGTTTTATTTTTTTTTCCATACATTGATAGACGCTTTTTAGCAGTCTTTATGTTTTTCTTTCGTTTGCATGCTTTTTCTGTTTTTGATTTTCTTTTCAGTTTCTTGGTCATCCTTTGCTAGGTCCGATATTTCTCTGAATCCACTGGCTTATAGCAGCACTTGACATTTTTCTAAGCTGCCTCCTTTAATCTAATAAGAAGATGAAGGTGGAGTTGAAAGTGATAGTCAGAGAGGAGGGTGGACCAGATTGATAGGAAGGAATGTGGATACACAGGAACATTCAAAAGTGCGGTGCTGACTTGGAAGGTTGGAGTTGGATAAGGTGGGATTAGGGGAAATGGGGAAATCCACTATGATCCCCTGTGGTTGAAGGGTCCCAGGCAGAAGAGGAGGCTTTCTTCCTCCAGGCTTCTGGTGGCTCAGGTTTGGAAATGGAGCTGGCCAAGCCCCTCATGTCTCCACTTCTGCACCCCTTCTCATTTATCTCTCAGCCCCCTTGGCCCATATGCTTTATTCGTGATGAAGGGCATTTGCCCGAAACATCGATTTATCTGCTCTCAGTATGCTACCTGACTGTGCTTTTCCAGCACCACACTCTTCGACTCTGATCTCCAGCATCTGTAGTCCCCACTTTCTCCTCACACCTTCATGGCTTGCATGACTCAGATTTATAACGGTTACTTCAAATACTACACAAGCTGTCGTGTACTCAAACAGCATAAAAGAATGCCAATACATTGTGGTCGTTGATCCCAAAAGGTCCTTGACAGCAAAATTTTCAATTCGCTCTTCTGACCACTCAACACCAATTCCTAAATAACCTGACCTCGAGCTCAGTGCTCGACATAATGTTAATGCAAACCATCTCACACGTGGTCATGAAATCCATTTTTCCCAGCGTTAGCATTCAATTGGGTTAACACAGTTTAGATATAATGTAAACAGGACATGATTACTGCAGTACCCACAAATATGTATATCTCATATCCTGTTTTATAACATGTCCAGCATTTGTATTGCAGCTTTCACTTTGACATATACCTCCCATCAATGTTTGCTCCTCCTTGCTGTTTTTGCGCTCCACCTTATTAGATTCTGTGGAATCTGAGCGACTTGGGCTCTGGGGAGATTAATGGGCGGCACGGTGGCACAGTGGTTAGCACTGCTGCCTCACAGCGCCAGAGACCCGGGTTCAATTCCCGCCTCAGGCGACTGACTGTGTGGAGTTTGCACGTTCTCCCCGTGTCTGCGTGGGTTTCCTCCGGGTGCTCCGGTTTCCTCCCACACTCCAAAGATGTGCAGGTCAGGTGAATTGGCCATGCTAAATTGCCCGTAGTGTTAGATAAGGGGTAGATGTAGATGTAGATGTAGATGTAGGGGTATGGGTGGGTTACGCTTCGGCGGGGCGGTGTGGACTTGTTGGGCCGAAGGGCCTGTTTCCACACTGTAAGTAACCTAATCTAATTTAATCAACTCGCCACAGCAGATGTGATCTTCTCAACCTTTAATTTCTCCAGATCTCCCGTTATGCTGTGGAGTAGAGAAGGACAATAATCTTCCAACAATGCTCTGTATTCCCCCAGAGAGCTGAGACTGCTCTAACCTGGGTGGGAACCTTACAGCAGGTTGGTAAAGTATTGCTGCTGCTGTACAGTTTCTTAGTGAGATCACGTCTGGAATAGTGTGTACAGATTTAATCTTTTCAATGAAGAAAGGATGTTGTTGTATTGGAAGCAGCTCAGAGATGGTTCCCTCACCTGATTCCTGCAATGAAGGTGCTAGTTTATCACGAAAGGATGATCAGGTTGACCCAGTAGCCATTGCATTTTACAAAAATTAAGGATGAACTTATTTCAACATAGAAGACAGAAGGAGTCAACAAGTGAAGCGAATTACACAGAAAGTGGAGGAATCCATTCCGTTCTCCAGCCTGTTACACAGGAACAACAGGAGGATATTCAGGCCTTGGACCCTGTTACACCAAAACAGGATAAGGCTATTCAGCTCCAGGATCCTGATATACATTTATATAAGGAGGCCAATCAGCCCCACGAGCCTATAACAGTCCGCCATGCTGCACCTGTTTCCTGTTAAACAGCAAGAGGATCAGTCCATTCAGCCTCCTCAAGTCTGTAACATAGGAACTGAAAACAGTCACACAGTGACTGGGGATTGTTACACTGAGATAACAGGAGACCATTCAGACCCACCGAACCTATTGCAAGGGAATTGGATAAGGATAAAAACTAGCTGACACTTCTTTCATGAGAAAGGATGAGGTAACTTAGACACGTCTCTGTTGTATGGGAACAAGAAAAAACCAATCTCGGTCCCATCTCCAGGATACATGAGGAGACCGTTCAGAATTTCTACCTGTTATGAGAAGACCCAGCAGCCCCTCAAAATGTTACACAGCAACAGGAAGATTCCATAATCTCCCAATCCTCTAAAGCATCAACAGGAGGAGGCCATTCTAGCCTTGGAGATGATAACGTGGGAACACCATAAAGATGTCAGCCCATCGATTTTGTACATCAGCAGGATGATGAGTCCATTCAGTGACACATGGCTCTTACACAGCAAGTGGAGCAGATCTCTTAAAGTCTTGTGCCCATTAAACAGTAATTCAAAGAAAATTTAAAGGTTTTCGAAAGGGAAGAACTTATAATAATGGTATACATTAGGGACTAAAGTGTAACAATAAACTCTTGTAATTGAAGGCAAATCGTTAGAGTCCATTGTCCAGGACATTCGCAATGTTAAACCACAATCCGTTAGAGTCAACATGTTTTTACGAATGCTAAATCGTGTTTGAATGGTTTGCTTGAGTTATTTGAAGATGTCACAAACAAGATGGATCGTGGGAATCTTGGAAATCGAACATTTCTGGTCTTCCTGAAGGCTTCGGATATGTTGCTTCTCCAAAGGGTAATTGGTAAGATGAGACAACATTGGTTTAGGAGTAATTTATTAGCTTGGATGAAGGATTGGTTAACCAACAAAATGTCATCAGATGGAATAAATGTGTCATTTTCTTTTGGCAAACGCAATTTGTGGGGTGACATTGATTTTAGTACTCATGTCTCAACCATTTGCGAACGATGGTAGTACTGTACTCGATTGACGGGATAGAAAATACGATGCCACATTTTCAGATGACACTCTTATCGGTGGGAAATTACTTCGGATGATGGTGCAAGAGATTTTAAAACTATATGGATAGGTTGGGTGAATGGGCCAACGTTTGGCAAGGAAAATTAATGTGAATAAATATGGGGCTATTCAAGTTGGCCAGGATAATAGAAAGACAAATTATTATATAAATGGAGGGAAAGTTCAAAGTGCTTAGGTACAGAGGGATCTGAGTGTCTGCTTGAATATCACAGAAAACCTGCCTGCAGGTACTGCAATAATTAGAAATGCAAGCATAATTTCAGTGTTTATTTATAAAAGGATAGAGTAGAAAGGTAGGGAGTGTTGGTGTACCTACGTAAGGCATTAATGAGGCTGTAACTGGAGTACAGTTTGGGTGTCCTACAGACTGGGATACTTCCATTGGAGGCAATTCAGAAGAGCTTCATTAGATTGATTCCATATTTGAAGTGTTTGTCTGATGAAGAGAAATTGAGCAGTTTAGGCCTATACTCTCGAGTTTATAAGAATGAAAGAAGATCTTATTGAGGACTCTAAAATGCTAAAAGTAATTGAATGTGTAGATATGGAGTGGAGTTTTTTCATGTGGCGCAATCTACAACAAGAGACGAGAGTTTTAGGATGGAGAGATGGCAGGAAAATGGAACAGAGGCCGTGATGACATCAGGCTCATCGAGGGGTTGGATTGCTCACAGATGCTCCTTGTTCTTATTCAACTCTTCGACTGTGTTGCACTGGAATGGGGGAGGACTGGGTATCACACAGGAAGCAGGCACTCAGGATAAATCAGTCCCAATCAGTTAGACAGAACGTAACCAGTAGGGTCACACAGTGACCAGCGCTGGGTCCTCAACTCTTTACAATCTATATTAATGATCAGGAGGATGGAACAGATATACAGATACTGAGTTTGATGATGTCGCTGTGGTAAGCAAGAGATTAAATTATCAAGAGAGGGTGGAGAGTCTGCAAGTAGATTCAGAGAGGTAAAGACAATAGATAATATTTTGGCAGGTGGAATTTAACATGATATAACCTGTCATTTCATTTACAGGAATAATGGAAAGCAATATGTTACTGAACTGGAGAGGGATTACAGGACTTAATGATCTTGTGTACTGGGAGGTTCACTTAGATCCGTTCAGACATGGGAGGTTTTCCTCCATCCTGATCGCAAGCTCGCAGACACTGCTAGTGACCCTATAGCTCGCCATACACACGGATGACTTTGATGTGGTTGATTGGTGGTGGGGAAGGTGTTTTGAAACGTGCAAAAAGGTGACGGCCTTTATTCAAGATATATTCATTTCTTTCTACTTGGAGACCCGAAAACTATGGGAATGGCTGACTGCTTTTGACCGAAGAGGGCATGACTGCTGCCAGGACAGTGGGTATTCACCAACATGATGTACTGTGCATGGGTACACTGTAACATTAATAGAGAGAGAGTTCCTTCAGTTCCTCTACCTCCCTCCATTGACACGGGAACTCTGCAGATGCCATGTACACCATCGGGAATCCCACTTTACTGGATACACCCGGCAGCTTCCTGTTGTTGGAGAAACAATGTATTAACCTCATCCACCATATATATCCACCATTACCGAATGGTGACATTGATGTTGAGATCCTGGGAAATGATGGATATGACACCTCGTCCTGCATGGACAGTTCTGGATCATAGAAGCTAAATGAAACAGTGACGCTAACAGCCACTGGCAGCACCATCCTCCCCCTGGTGTGAAGCTGTAGGTCATGTTGAAGGAGGTGACACCGCTCTGTGACCAGCTCTTTGTTCAATCAGTGTCCCTCACACTCTGCTCCTGGGTTAAGTCAAGCTTGGGAAGCTGTTTTTGGAAAACCTGAGGTGGATACAGCAGATCCCTTTCCCCACACACACTCACTCCGTGGTTTCAGAGCTTCCTCCTCTGCAGCCTCTGCTCCATTTATTGTTCATGTTACACACCCAGATGCTGTAACTACAGTCCCCATGCTCCATCCAAAGTTGGGTCAGCAAATCCTCAGGTCTCCCTGAATGTCTGAGGCAGCTCACAGCACATCATCCAACAAACCATTCCTCAGCCATTTCACTAACGTTTCAATAACAGGAGTCAGTCACAAACCCTTCGGCTACAGATCCCCGCAAAATGTTTTAACAAGGCCGTTTAGACCCAAACCTTTCCTTATTTTGAATATAGATGGGAAGTATGCGTTCCAGATATGTTGTGACTTGTCAAACCACTCGACATTAAGCAAAATATAATCTATCAAATGCTTTAGTTAAAACCCAATCAAAGGAAAGAACATTTTGAGATAGCTTATATGTTGGAACACTTACACGAACACTAGATACATTCTTTGTATATACTGCTTGACACAAAGATATATTCAAATACAGATCCTTACATGCAATTTTCCGGTCCAGGAGAAATCAACATCAAGAGATCTCAGAGAGAAAAGCAGCGATGGATCATGCATTGAAACTCACAACACTTCTGGAATCTCCAGCAGCTTCTGCATGCTGCAGCTAAAAAAAAGGATGAAACCTGGTCTGGGAGAGCAGGCCACTGCCCTTCCAATGTTACCAACGTTTTAATAAAACCTAAAGGCCTTCTCAGTTATTTACTTAAACTGTGTTCAGACAGCAGTTCTGCACCTCTGCCTTTGGAACCTCTATTCAAAAACAACCTAAGAGAAAGTAACCTCTTTACAGTGATAGTATACTCACAACTCATCCTTTAATGAAATGATCCATCAATATACAAAGATGGATTAATTTTAGACCTCCTAACCGTTCTTTATTAGTAGACAGAAATGCATATATAGGTAAAAACAACGACTGCAGATGCTGGAAACCAGATTCTGGATTAGTCGTGCTGGAAGAGCAGAGCAGTTCAGGCAGCATCGGAGGAGCGGTAAAATCGACGTTTCGGGCAAAAGCCCTTCATCAGGAATAAAGGCAGAGAGCCTGAAGGGTAGAGAGATAAATGAGAGGTAGGTGGAGGTGAGGAGAAAGTAGCATAGAGTAAAATAGGTGAGTGGGGGAGGGGATGAAGGTGATAGGTCGGGGGGAGGGTGGAGTGGAAAGGTGGAAAAGGAGATAGGCAGGGAGGACAAGTCATGGGAACAGTGCTGAGCTGGCAGTTTGGAGCTGGGGTGAGGTGGAGGAAGGGGAAATGAGGAAACTGTTGAAGTCCACATTGATGCCCTGGGGTTCAAATGTTCCAAGGCAGAAGATGAGGCGTTCTTCCTCCAGGTGAGGGAGCGGCGGAAAAGAAGGCCCAGGACCTCCATGTCCTTGGCAGAGTGGGAGGGGGATTGAAATCTTGGGCCACAGGGCAGTGTGGTTGATTGGTGCGGATGTCCCGGACATGTTCTCTAAAGTGCTCTGCTGGAGGCCTCCAGTCTCCCCCATGTAGAGGAGACCGCATCGGTAGCAACAGATACAACAAAATGATATTGGTGGATGTGTAGGTAAAACTTTAATGGATGTAGAATGCTCCTTTCAGGCCTTGGATGGAGGTGAGAGAGGAGGTGTGGGTGCAGTATTGCAAGTCCTGCGGTGGCAGGGGATGGTGCCAGGATGGGAAAGTGATTTGTCGCGGGGCAAGGACCTGACCAGGTAGTCATGGAGGGAACGGGCTTTGCGGAAGGCTGAAAGGGGTTGGGGGCGGGCGGAATATATCCCTGGGGAATAATTCCCCACGGTGAGTGTGCGCGGGGAAAGGGATCTGCTGTATCCACATCAGGTTTTCCAGGAACAGCTTCCCAAGCTTCACTTAACCCAGGAGCAGAGTGTGAGGGACACTGATTGAACAAGGAGCTGGTGACAGAGCGGTGACACCTCCTTCAACACGACCTACAGCTTCACACCAGAGGGAGGATGGTGCTGCCAGTGCCTGTTAGGGTCACTGTTTCATTCACCTTCTATGATCCAGAACTTTCCAGGGAATATATCCCTTTGTTTGGAGGTGGCATAAATGTCGGCGGATGATTTGGTTTATGCGAAGGTTTTTAGGGTGGAAGGTGAGCACCAAGGAGCGTTCTGTCCTTCTTACGGTCGAAGGGGTGGGGTCTGAGGGCGGAGGTTTGAGATGTGGACGAGATGTGTTGGAGGGCATCCTTAACCACGTGGGAAGGGAAATTGCGGTCTCTCAAGAAGGAGGCCATCTGGAGTGTTCTGTGGTGGAACTGGTCCTCCTGGGAGCAGATACGGCGGAGGCGGAGGAGTTGGGAGTACGGGATGGCATTTTTGCAGGAGGTAGGGTGGGAAGAGGTGTAATCCAGGTAGCTGTGGGAGTCAGTGGGTTTGTAAAAAATGTCGGTGTCAAGTCGGTCGTCATTAATGGAGATGGAGAGGCCCTCGAAGGGGAGGGAGACGTCAGAGATGGTCCAGTTAAATTTAAGGTTAGGGTGGAATGTGTTGGTGAAGTTGATTAATTGCTCAACCTCCTCGCGGGTGCACGAGGTGGCAGCAATGCAGTCATCAATGTAACGGAGGAAGAGGTGCATATATATATTACATTGACTCTGAGCAGACAAATGTTCACAACTAGATTCGATTTCAGTCATCTTACTCCTGTCACTGAATGCCTTTGTCTTTCTTCATCCAAGTCTCCACAAACGTGTCAAAACTTAGGTTCTCTTGCCCTGTTACCTGTATAATTTCAAATTGAATTGCAGCAATAATAAGCTCAACTGAAACAGACTGATATTTTTCTCCCTAAACTTCTCCAAAAGACTTTAAGGGGCCACGATCAGTGATAAAGATTTGTCTCATGTATGTTATTCGCAATTTAAATGCTGAAATGTTGTAACACCAACGCCAAGCTGAAGGCTTCCATCCCCATTGTGGAATAAATCTGTTGATGTTTCCACTGGACACTCCAACCACACCTTACATAATGGAGCACTTCTCACCACTCCAATAGTCCCTCTGAATGACATAGCTCCTCATGTCTCAGCATAAGAGAGTTACATACTTTGTACCTCTTAATGCTCTAACTTCTTTACCTGCTACCCCTGGCCTAAGCTAATAAACCTTGCTTTCACAGGTATATGTTTTAAGACGATCTCACACATTCTTCTCAATCCCTCACAGAAACCAAACTTTGATTTCTGAACAAAACTCTCTGCTCTTCCACATGAGTTCTCACGACTGCAGGAAGTGAATTGTTGAACTTCTCCAAAATAAGAATCTCTCTAAAAGTGCCATAGCTTTGCTCTATTTTTAATATCGTTACCCACCTTTCAAAATTACTTTGATCCTTTCAAACTCAATGTTCATTTAACCAGGGACCCTTTTTTCGATGCCTCAAACACTGTCAGCTTCTGGCACAAGCTCATATACACTTAAAATGGCTTTCTTTACCTCCTCATACTGGTCAGATACCTCTTCTGATAGGGATGCAAATACCTATCAGCTTTGTTTGAATCACCTAAATCCACATGTTCTCTGGCATCTGCACTTGCTTAGCCCCTTTCTGAAATGAAATTAAAAAGGCTCCCCCATCATTGCCATCAAATGTAGATAATGTCTGGATGTATTTAAACAGAACCCCAGCAGGCCTTTGGCTACTATAGCGTTGTTCAACTTCACTATCCTCCTTATCCAGCCTACCATCTACTTTCATCACCACCTTCTATGTCAGCTTTCCTCTCTAATTACGAACTTTTGAAGGGGAAACTCTCTGCTTTTCTTCTTTCTTTTTCTCTCTTTCTTCTTCATTTCCTGTTCTTTTATTTCTACTTTTCATCATAATTCAAACTGTTTCAATTCATTCTCATGTTCAAAGTGCCACATTTGAAATTGAATACTCGCCATCAGTCTGATGGCGTTTCGACAAAATGTAATTGCCGACCTAAAACTGTAATTATTTCTCATTTTCTCACAGACAAACACAACCCCAACTCCAGCTTGTCTGCCAATTCCTACAGCTTTGCCTTCATTACCTTTTGTAAAACCCCCAACTTCACTTCATCCACACCCAGAGAACTCTTTGGGCGGCACGGTGGCACAGTGGTTAGCACTGCTGCCTCACAGCGCCTGAGACCCGGGTTCAATTCCCGCCTCAGACTACTGACTGTGTGGAGTTTGCACATTCTCCCCGTGTCTGCGTGGGTTTCCTCCGGGTGCTCCGGTTTCCTCCCACAGTCCAAAGATGTGCAGGCCAGGTGAATTGGCCATGCTAAATTGCCCATAGTGTTAGGTAAGGGGTAAATGTAGATGCAGGGGTATGGGTGGGTTACGCTTCGGCGGGGCGGTGTGGACTTGTTGGGCCGTAGAGCCTGTTTCCACACTGTAAGTAATCTAATCTAATCTAATCTAATCTTCGTGCATGAAAGAATCTTTATACACAAAACACTGTTAAAACCAAGCGAATTCAACATCCGGAACAAAAGACACTAACAGATACCATACACGACCTTTGAACCCTATAGTCTCCGGGTGCATAATCTCCAGTGTCTGCATGAGCTTCTTCTGGATTCTCTGGTTTCCTCCCACAATCCAAAGATGTGCATGTCAGGTGAATTGGCCATGCTAAATTGTTTGTAGTTTTCAGGGATGTGTGGGTTAGGAGTCTTTGTCGGGGTAAATGTGCAAACATTGGGTAGGGGAATGGGTCTGGGGAGGTTACTCCTCGGAGGGTCGGAGTGGACTTATTGGTTCGAATGGCCTGTTTGCACACTGTATCTGGATTGTAATTCTAAACCCAATTTGGTATTATCGATTTAGAACCAGACAAGCATCCCCAGTTTGCTATAGATGAACCAGACTGACTCGAACTAGTTTAAGGAGGTAGCTTGGATGCCAACCTTTTCTTATTTTAAAGGTCGATGTGAGTTGGGTGTTCCAGATGCGATGCTACTAGTCAAACCACTCACAATTAAGCAGAGTACAATATATTTAAACACTCTAATGAAAATCCATACAAAGTGAAGAGAAATTTAGAATAACTTAACTATTGGAAACCTTAACCGAATAATGGATACAGTACCTTCTACAAATGAACTGTTCCAATATAATACAATCACCTAAACACACCCCTTGTCAAATAGGAACATTCAGACATGCATTCTTGCATACAGTTCTCCAATCTAGGATGAAAAAGCATCAAGTGAAGTTACAGAGAGAACAACAGCTAGGGATAATTTAATAAAACTTCCAACCCTTCTGGGAACCCAAGCACCTGGTAACTGTTACAGCTATAAGGAAAAATCTAGAAAGCCTGGTCTGTGCCAGCTGGCCATTGTTACTATTATTTATTAAAAACCCTAAACGCCTCGTAAGTTATTTACTTGAGCCGTTTTCAGTAGGCAGTTTGGCCTTTATGACCTCTTACTAAAAAAAGGATAAAATAACCTTTTATTAAAATATTGACAGCATTGTCACACAATTTAGATGTCTAGTCCTTTACTCAGTGGGCTTCCTCGTGTTACTGATTGCAAGGTCACCTGAGAGGACAACCACAAGTACAGACCAAGTTACAAGGATGTGTCTCATACCTTCTGAAACACCCCTGTCCATGGACCATCACATGGGACATACGGGAAGTGAACAATAGCCTGACACACACCATTTCATTATTTCTGAGCTAAACAATGCCAGCACTCGATACACTAGGGAGACAAAACCCAAGGCCAGGGAAAGATACAGACGGACCAGAGAGATTCACATTAAAGACAGAAGCAGGCAGTTAATTAACTGAAAATATGTTGTGTAAATATAGGGAATCAGACAGGGCAGTGGGTCTAACTGGAGAAGTGAGATCTTCGTGAGTAAAATTACAAGGTTGAATAAGGCATTGTCAGATCCGCTGAAATGGTTTGTTACATCAAATTCTGAATCTGCTTGACAGAACACCACAAACAATATAAACTAGGACATGATGACAGCCCAGCATGGAGAGCTGTGCAGACTATGCTAGTGTGTTGCTCAGTAAACGGCACTATCTGGAGAGTATTGCAGCCTTTACTATCATATGCTAAATATACTCGCATCGGATTACTGCCGACAATGGGAAGGTTTGCTGTCTCTCTGTGTGTTCATCAGAGACTGAGAGAGAGATTGCGTGTGTATGCACGCGATTGGAGTGATTGAATGCGAAACCCATTGTTTGAGAAGGAACGCACATGGAGAAAACAATTTTCAAATACGAAGAACTGGCAGGCTTTTTGTTAATCAACAGAGAGGGAACGAGAGAAGTTTCATGGACAGATAAGATAAAGTGTTTGAGAATGTTAAAATAAAGTCATTGCCAGACACAACAGCAATATACATCGGAGTGCACATGTATGACAGATGGATGGGAGTTTGGTGTGAGTTCGAATCAGATTTGCTTCGACAGCTTTGAAGCCGGGACCATCAGCAGCAGATTATTGGCTTCATTAAGACTGTATTTCATAGCTCAAGATTCAAACAGCAGATGGAATAAGCCAGTGAGAAATATTCTGGTGTGGTGAGTATTTCAAGTTAGAAATGGTCAGTTGTGGTGTCAGGAATCAGCACATGGTCAAAGGGATCACCCACAGTTGTGACTTGTCTGCTTCAGCCGCAGATATTGGCCAGGGATGGGAGGGAAACAGTGGAAGGAAGTGGAGTTTGTAACCAGAACAGTAAAGAGTGACCTCCATGCTCTTAATATTTAAATAACAAAGGCAGTGATACAATAAATTTTATTTCTCCGCTGAAACTGAGTAGGTCAACATAGAGACCCATGAGTAACACTGCCAGAGCAGAGACGGAGACAATAATTGAACACCTTCATTGATGCAGTTAGTAGTGGTCTGTAGAGTAAATATTTGGATTGAGAGTTTCAACAGGAACAATAGTAGTGACAAGAAGTGTAGACTATATGAAAGAACCGTAATACAGTCATAACTGGTTTATAGAGAAAACAATCTGGGCAGTGACACTTACCAGGCACACCAACGATAGCCAGGAAAGGATAATAAAAATATTGAATAATGAGAAGAGCGTAATAGATCCGCGATGATAATGGCCACCAAGAAAATGCAGAAAGACGCCAAACATAATTGGATAAACTCCTGTCTATTGTTGGAACATGCCAGTCCAATGTTCCCAGATCCTGATCCATGTTTGGAATATTCCAGTCTAATGTTCTCAGATACTGATCTCTCCTCTATCTCTCTCCGGATCTGCTGTTCCCTGTCAGTGCTGTCGGTTATGCTGCCACTAATGTTATGGGATAACACATTGAACGGAGCCCATTCATCATTAAAAGATGGAAACCCTCAACTGGAATAATTATAATCCATGGAGATTGGCATTAATCATAGTCACTGAACAAACAATGGGAAACCGAGCAAAGGCTGTGATAACGGATGAATGGGCACTGCACAACTATCAACAGACAGCAGGGTTCCCTCCCAGTTGGGACAATCAACCTCGAACCTCTTGAGACCATCCTTCAAGGCGGATTTCAGGACAGGCAGCAGCAAAAAGTGGCCGAGCAGAGGCTGATCACTAATTTCGGTACCCATAGGGAGGGTCACAACCGGGGCCTTGGGTTCATGTCAGATTACAGGTGACTACCATTGCACTATACACATACACATACACACAGGCACACGCGCACACACACACACACGCACACGCACACACACACACACACACACACACGCGCAGGCACTCCTATATACACACATACATACGGACACACATGTACACAGACACGCACACTAACACTCACACACACACACGCAGGCACTCCTATATACACACATACATACGGACACACATGTACACAGACACGCACACAAACACTCACATACACCCACATTCACATAGCCATCCGCTCAGAGACTTAGACCACTCTACACTCATGCACACACATATACACTCTCTCTTACTGATACACAACCCCCCACCCCAGACACGCACACACACTACCACACTCAGGCACCCCCTCACAGACCTAAGACACACTACATCACTACACAACATATACACTCCCTCTCACACTCACAACCCCCAACCCAGACAAACACATACACAAGCAAACAGACAAAGACCCACATGCACATATATATTTTGTGGGGTGAATTTTTACTTGCGGAGTTACATTGTACTTTGCTCAAAAACTGCATGAATTCGTGTAAATCTTTGTTATTTCACTTTTCACTTTAGAATCAATCTAATCATCATGGCATAGACAGAGAACACGGGGGCTAACACCTTCAACATGTTGTCCACCGAACACTCATTGTTACAGCTAACCTGAGAATGCAACTTTAAAAGAAAAAAGTTTTGTGATTTACACATGAAAGAAATGAAACTATTATGGTATTCGAACAGATGAAAGACTCAATAGACAATCAAGGTATTTTTCATTGTATAATTTCAGTGACATTGCACTGTAAATTTTTGCTATAAATGCTATGCCTTAGTAGTGTGTCCTCCACTATCACCTGATGAAGGAGCGGCGCTCCAAAAGCTAATGTGCTTCCAATTAAACCTGTTGGACTATAACCTGGTGTTGTGTGATTTTTTACTTTATACACCACAGTCCAACACCGACATCTCCAAATTATGACTGAACAAACAGGCTCAGTTAACCAGTTCCACACAACACTTTTCATATCATTATAAAAGGAAACATTTACTGGGTTTGGATGGAATGGATGAGGGTGGTTGAGGGATGGACCAAAAATCTTTAAATTTTTTAAATCTATTTTTTTTGAACTTGTATATGAGAGTATTAACAGGACACTGCCGGGGTCTCTATATGTTCCACTCTGTTTATGAAAGGAGGCAGTTATTCAATATCAGATCGGCTGCATAATAAAAGTTGGGTGGACAAGTTTCTAGATACATTTACCCAAAGCATGATACTTATTGACCAATGTGAGGCTACTCCTGGTTTTAATTGCCCTGTTATCAAATCCTTTCATAACCTTGAGACAGAGCATTGAGACTGCTGCTCAGCAACAGGCCGAAGCAATTCTGTCCCTCTGGGCCGTTTACAGAGAGAAAAGAGAAAGCCATTCAGCCCATATTAGCCTGTTGCTACTAGAAAGGGTGGAACTCTAGAATATTGGTACATTTTGCCAACAGAATCATTCAAAACAAAGAGATGTGTCACTGCAGCTATATGAGCTGTTACTGAGAGGGCACCTGGAGAACATTGCGTTGTCTGTACTTCTGTAACTGAGAAGGGATGGACCTCCCTCAGATACAGTTTAACGGCTGCTCGTAATCCACGGGTTGCTGTGTCATTTAATGTCTCGGATCTGTTACAAAGGACAGGAGGAGGCCACTCAGCCTTTTCAGTCTATTACAGAGGGCCACGAGGAGCCCATTCAGCCTCCCGAGCCTGTTACAGAGGAGCAGCAAGTGTTTATTTAACTTTCAAGTCTGTTACACATATACATAAGTTTTAAATTAGTTATGGAATAGGAAAGACCTGATGTAAAAATTAAAGTTCTAACTTTGAACAAGGCCAATTTTGAAAGTGTTATGCGAGCCCTGTGAAAGGCAGATTGGGATACCCTATTCACAGGTAAAGGGATGGTTGGTAAATGCAAGGCCATCAAAACTTGGTTTCAGAGAGTCCAGAGCCAACGTGTTCCTATTAGTGAGAGGGTCAAGGCTGGTGGGTGCAGGGAGTGCTGGATGGCTAGATATATTGATCCTCTGGTCAAGGTAAGGAAGGAGTCATATGTCAGGTAAACAGAGCTGTTATCAAGTGAATCCTGAGAGGAGTACAAGGGCAGTAAGTATACAGTCAACGGGAAAATCGGGCCAGAAAAAATTGGACATGATATGGCTTTAGAAATAGGGTTAACAAGGCATTGAAGAAACTCTACAAATCCTTTAATGGCAAAAGATTAACTGGGGAGAGAATAGGGCTCCTTAAAGATCAGTAAGGCTACTTTATGTGTAGAAGCACAGGGGATTGGAAGGATGCGAAACAAGTTTTTCTCCTCAGGATTTAATGTGGAGGAGGTTACAAGAGCGAGAGAATGAAGAAGTATATAGTGATATCTTGAAAAGTGTCGATATTACAAGGAGGTGTTGGACATTTTAAAACACATAAAGGTGAACAAATCCCTGGAACCTGATCAGTTGTATCCCAGATATTTGTGGGAAGCTAGGAAAGAGATTGCTCTGCATTTTGCTTATATATTTGTATTATTTATTTTAACTGGTGAGGTGTCAAAAGACTTGGAGGGTTGCTAACATAGTGTCATTATTTGAAAAAGTAAGGAAAAACCAGGTAACTATAGATTGGTGAGCCTGACATCAATGGTGACTCAATTGTTGGAGGGTATTTTGAGGGAAAGGATGTATATGCATTTGGAACGACAAGGACTGAGGAATACGTTGTACATTGGAGATCACGTCTCACTGACTCGGTGGAATGTTTTGAGGAAGTAATGAAGATGATTGATGAAGGCAGGACAGTGGATGCTGTCTTTATGGAATTCAGTAAGAAAACAAAAATGTTCTACATGGTAGACTGGTTCGCAATGTCCGACTGCCTGGAATCCAGGGAGAGTTCGCCATTGAGAACCCAAATTTTCTTGGATATTGGAGACAGGGCGTGACAGTGGACATGTGTTCATTAAACTTGGAGACCTGTGACCAGTGGCGTGCTGCAAAGATCAATAGTGGGTCCACTGCCTTTAGTCACTTATATAAATCATTTACATTTGAGTATATGAAGTATGGTCAGTAAGTTTGTAGATAATACCAAATTTGTTGGTGTAGTCGACAGTGAACAAAGAACTCTCAGACTATAATGGGACTTTGCCTAGTTGAGCTGAGGAGTGGCAGATGGAATTTATTTTAGTTAAATGTGAGGTGTTACATTTTGGCAAGACAAATCAAGGCAAGACATGTAGGTAGGATGCTGTCGAACGCTGCCAATCAAGGAGAACTCCATAGAAAGTATCGAATCTACTTTTGGCTACTTTTGTAATACTGCCTTTAATCCTGGTCACCCTACTGTCGGAAAGATGTCAAATTTGAAAGGGTACAGAAGAGATTTAAAAGAATGTTACAGGTGTTGGAGGGTTAGAGTTACAGGGAGAGTTTGAATAGGCTGGGACGATTTTCAAGTGTTGAGGCTGAGGGGTGAGCTTAAAGAAGAATATAAAATTATGAGGGGAACAGATAAGGTAAATACTCAACGACTTTTCCCAGGATAGACGGGTCCAAAATTAGTAGACAAAGGTTTAAGGTGAGAGGGGAAAGATTTTAAAAGGGACATGAGGGACAATATTTTCACACAGAGACTGCTGTGTGCATGGATTGAACATTCAAAAGGAGTCGTGGAGGCAGGTACAGTTACACCATTTAAAAGGCATTTGGATGGATACATGCATGGGAGGAATTTAGAGGGAGATGGGCCGAATGGTGGCAAGGGGGGCGAGATATATTTAGGATATTAGGTCGGCATGGACGACCGGACTGAAGGATCTTTTTCTGTGCCATATATCTCTGAGACTCTATTGCCCCTTGAGTGTATAACACAGGAAAAGGGGGAGGCTATTCAGCTTCTGAATTCTGCTAGCTTGTTTGCTCAATTCCTCAGAGTAAAATACATAAATACATCATTCAGATTTTGATGGTGATTTACAGAAGCAGGAGAATGGCTTTTAGTCAAGAGAAGCTCTAAGGAATGTGAATAGGCCATTCAGTCCCTCAATTCCATTCCACAGGAGCAGCAGGTGAGCACAGAGGTATTGGAGCCTGTTACACAGGAACAGGAGGAGGACATCTATTTTCACAGAATTGAGATCAGGAGGCAGTCATTTAACTGCTTGAGACTGGGACTCAGGAACAGGAAGCAGTCACTCAACTGTTCGAGACTGGGACACAGGAGTACGAGGCAGTCACTCAACTGCTCGAGACTGGGACATAGGAACAGGAAGCATTCATTCAACTATTCGCGACTGGGACACAGGAACAGGAGGACGTCACTCAACTGTTCGAAACTGACCCACAGGGAAATCTGGAGGCTAGTGAGGGCCCAGGGTCCTGTTACGTAGGAACAGGAGAAGGTGCGTCACTCTACACCAGTATGTGACACTGGGAGAGAAGGGGATTTTGCATGCAACAAATATAAATACATGAATAAGTTGCTTTAGTGGTCCATTCAATCCTGCCCCACCATTTACTAAGACCACGGCTAATCTGATTGTGATTTCCTGATTCCATTTTACGGAGACTGTGCTCTCAGCAGCCTCTGCTGCATTTGTTGGTCATGTTGCAGACCCACATGCTTTAACAACAGTCACCATCACTTATCCAGAGGGTCGGGTCTAAGGATGAGTCAGGATTTGAAGGGTCAAATCACAAGAATGAAAACACAAAATAAAGATATTGCCAGATGTTTAGTTCACTCTCATTCTCAATCAAACTCACATAACTAGCCCATCTATAATACATTCAGGATGGAGCACTGTGTAGATATGGCTAGCGGACTGCTGAATGCAATCCAGCAATATCCAGAATGGAACTCTGTGCAGCCCACACCATCTATAATCCTGGGATAAATGTCAGCGTGGGGACCTGTGCAGACCGCACTGGTTCATTCATATATCAACACAGGCTGTTCCAGATTTCGGTAACATTGTGTCAGATCACTGCCCAGTGTGGGGAAACTTGCAGCTCATGCTGGAAGTGACAGGATGTGCAGCTCCCATCCAGTTACAGCTCCATATCTCCACTGTACCTTGACAAGGGGTGCTGCATATGTGAAAATCATTACAAGGGAGATATGTAAATGGCAATAGTTGAAACACCAATAATTCTGATTAAGGCGAGTATCACACAAGTGTTTAAAGCTGAAATAACTGAGAAAATATCCAATGAGGATTTGTGAATGGTGCAAGGAAGTAAGAAGGGGATGAAGTGGTTGCACTAAAAGCCTTCAAATCATGAATGGGAATTTGAGGAACAAATATGCAGGTAAACTGGTGAGAGTTGCAGGAGCAATAGGATTAACATAACAGGCGATTTAAATTTTCCTAACAAAGATTGGGACATCTAGATAGTTAAGAAATTCCATGGAACGTAATTCCTTAAGTTCAGGAAGTTTTTCCCAAGCAGTATATGAAGGGTCCTACAAGGGAGGGACAAACTCGACCTACTGTTGGGAAATAAGGATGACGATGGTAAAGTGACTAGTTTAATATTAATTTTAATATGGAGGGACAAAATCGGTCCACAGATTCAAGTTCTAAATTGGGGCAAGGCATATTTTGTTGGAATTAGACAGCGGATTGCAGGGCTTAATTGGCGTAGTTTGTTTTCAGGTAAAAGGATTTTGTTTACGAGGGAGGGCTGTAAAAGTGAGATAGCTCGAGTTCAAAGTTTACATGTTTTTGTGATGGTGAAGGGTAAGTGAGGCTGGAAGAGAAAACCCTGGATGATAAGAGATAATGAGGCTCTGACCAGCAAAAATGAGACGTGGCTCAGGTACAGGCAGCTAGAATCAAGGGAATCCCTGGAGGTACACAGGGGATACTGGAGTTTAATGAAGAAGGAAATCAGGAAGACAAAAAGGGAGTATGAGATAGCCTTGGCTGAGAAGATTAGCGTGAATCCAAATTCAATATAGTAAAGAAAAAGACCAATTCGAGAGAGAATACGATGACTTAAAAACTAAACTGGGCACGCATGTGTAAAACCACAAGATAAGTTTGAGATCCTCAATTTCCCCTCTATGTTTATCATGAAGAAGGACATGAAAACCTGTGACCTTTGGGAGGTTAGTTGTGATATCTTGGTACAGTCGATATCACAGTAGAGGTGTTGTTGGACATATTAGAATGCACAAAGTCAGATAAATCTCTTGGTCCTGACTAGATATATCCAATAACACTGCAAGAGGCGAGAGAAAACAGTTCAGGTGCCAAGGTCCCAGAAGACTGGGCGGTAACAAATATAGTGCCCTTCTTCAAGCAGGGCTGCAAATAACTGCCTGGGAAATATAGACCTGTAAACTTCACATATGTTTTCGGTAAACAACTTGAGAATGTTCTGAGATATAAGATATGCATGAATTTGGAAAGACAGAGTTTGACTCGGAGCAGTCAGTATAGCGTTGTGCGTGGCAGATCATGCCTTACAAATTTTGCTCAAGTTTTTGAGGAAGTGACCAGGAACGTTGACGAGGGCAGGGCGGTGGACATAGTCTATATGGATTTCAGTAAGGCCTTTGGTAAGATTCCACATGGAAGGCTGCTCTAGAAGGCTAGATTGCATGGACTCCAGGGTAAACTGACAATTTGGCGACACAATTGGTTTGATATTATGAAGCAAATGGCTATGGTGGAGGTATGCTTGTCGGACTGGTGGTCTGTGACTAGTGAAGTGCCTCAGAGGTCGGTACTGTCAACATTGCTGTTTGTTATCGGGATCAATGATTTGGACGACAGTGCACAACGCAAGGTTATTAAGTTAGCAGCTGACACAAAAATAGGAGGCATCGTTTACAGTGAGGAACGTTATCAGAAATTGCAGTAGTACCTTGATCAGCTGGAGAAGGGGGCTGAGAAATAGCAAATGGAATTTAATATAGATAAGTGTGAAGTCATGCATTTTGGAAAGTCAAATTCAGGTGGGAGTTTAATGGTGAATGAGAGGGCCTTAAGGAGTGTAGTGGAACAAAAGGATGTTGGAAATCAGGTTACAGTTGTCTGAAATTTGAGTCACAGATACACAGGACAATGAAGAAGGTTGTTGGCACACTGGCCGACATCAGGGCACTGAGTATAGAAGTTGGGACGTTATGTTGCAGTTGTACAGGATGTTGGTAAGGCTGCAGTTGGAGTATTGTGCACAGTTTTGTTCACCTTGCTCGAGAAAGGATATTTTTGAACTAGAAAAAATGTAGAAGAAATTTACAAAGATGTTTCCAGGGCTCAAGGGTCTGAGTTATATGGAGAAGTTGGACAGCTTAGAACATATTTCTTTACAGCGTAGAAAACTGAGGGGGTTTATATGGAAGTGTAGCTCTTATCAAATCATGAGAGCCATGCATAGGGGTGAATATTTCATTTCTTTTTCAAGGTTGTGGAACCAAGGACTAGAGGCCATCTGTTAAGGTTTGGAGAGAACAAAAATAAAAAGGAACCTGAGGGTCAACTGTTTTACCCAGAGTGTGTTTTGCGTGTCGACTGAGCTGTCAGTGGAAGTGGTTGAGGTGGGTACAATAACAACATTGAAAAGGTATTTGGATAAATTCATGGATAGGAAAGGAGCAAGGGCAGGGAAATGGGGTGAGTGTGGATGCACATTTTGGTTGGCATGGACCAGCTGGGCCGAAGGGCCTGTTTCCATACAGCAGGAACATATGACTGTAAGTACGTATGTTTCGGGAAGAGATAGAGAGGGACAGGCTGAGAAAATATGTCATGGAAAGATATATTCACAGGTTTCAGAATGCTGAAATGAATCCATTTCGATAGTATCATGCAACACGTGTCAGTATTATAAAGAATTATGAGTGAATGGAATATTGCTGTGAGTTCAGGCGATGGAGAGTTTTGAATGAACATTTGTTCTGCAGCTTTGTAACTGGGAGTGAGGACCACAGAGTCTTCGGCTCATTGAGCTGTATAAAACAGTAATTTGTCTCAGTGTCATTTTCATTGAGTGTGACAGAGGGATTACCTATACGTAGCTGAGCTATTTTCCTGGTGCTACCTTATCGAACTCACCTCATTAAGTACCACGGACCCCACCCCTCGTATTGAATGCCAGCCCGAATCTCCCATCCATCATGATTGGAGGTACTCACAGTAGCCCAGATGTCCCAAGATATTCCGTGTTCCCTGGCACTGCTTCCATCTTTAAAAGGCAGAGGGGCACACGGCTGAGCTTTCTCAGTTTGGAGGTGCCCTGTGCAGTTTACCCCGAGCATGGCAGATAAGGGGCAATTACACTACAGTTTGTTGATGGAGCATAGTGTGCATAGTGGATGGGCTCGTACAGAGGGCGACTATTCCTTTCCCAGAATGGGCCATACCAGCAGACCCACCGAGCATAGTCTATGCTCACCACTCAGCTCAGTGCAGTATCTGCGATCTGAAGAAATGTCCAGCAAAACATGGCAAGCATCAATAACCTTCCCCGCTCTGTCAGGGTAAGGGTCACCGTATTCTCTCTGCTCCCTCACACTCACTGTATATCTGTTATAGCAGGAACAAGGCTCATGCCCCACCACTCTCACTGTTGCATGCAGCAGCTTCTCTCTCTCTCTCTCTCTCTTTCTCTCTCACCTTTGCAAAACCCCCCCACACAGTTAGAGAATATTCCGGAGCATACCAATTATGGAATGTTCCACACAGTGTTCCAAATAATGCGCAGTTTCAGGACAATGGCAGTGCCCCACTGTGCAACACATAAGAGGAAGGAGTAGGGATGCACGTTTTCCAAATCACACACATTTCAAACCATGTTGAGGCTATTCAGCCCTTCAAACGTGCTCTAGCATTTAATAAGGTTCCGGTTGATGTGATGCTTTCCTCAGCTCCATGTTCCAGGAACTTTCAGTCATTCAATCCCCTGGGTTCCTGTCACTGTCCAGACGGCACTCAGACACTTTTACCCTAGTTTTCTTCAAGCTCCTGTTTGAGGGCATTTCCCATGGAACACACTCTCCTAACAATATATTCCATCAACCAAATACTTTCATGCAACGGTCAGCATGCTTTACACAGACCAAACAACAATCTACACTTATTTTATGGTTATAGATATCCAATCACACTTAGCTAATTCTGGTTGTTTCTCTTCACTCACCTTAAATATTAAACCAAAAACAACTTCTAAACACGTCTTGTTGTTAATACAATTTCGAGCAGAGAACGTTCTTACTCTCAGCCGTTATCTTGACCGTTATCTGAATTGTACCACTTTCCTTGCTATGAATGTTTTTCCTTCCCTTTGTCTGTGACTGTTTCTGTGTGTAACAGTTACACAGTCTCCCACTCAGATGGCAGGATGGCTGGTTTGTGATACAGAGGGAGGCCAACAGCGCAGGGTCAGTTCCTCACACTGATAGAGGTTACCATGAAGGGGACAGTCTCTCACCCTCAACCCATCACCTGAGGTATGGTGATCTTCAGGATAAACCACCATGAGTGGTCTCTCTAATGAGAGTTCTTTGGGACTCTATTCCATCAATGTTAGCATATTAATATTTTTAAAAATATCTTTATTGATTATATTAAACCAATAACAACACAACTCAAATAACTGATCAAAATTACACCCATGTGCATGTACATACAAAACAAGTTAAAAACACTAAACGGACAGAAGAAAAACAAAAATAAACAATAAATAATGAATAAATAATGCAGTTCAGCGTAAAAAAATTAAAGCTCTCGTTCTTCAAGAGCATTAACTGATATCCATTTTTATGTTCATTATTCTTCCTCTTTGAATATAAACTGCATCGTCAGGGCTGTATAAAAGTCCTTCTGAGAGTGGCAGATAAACCTGTATCACAGTAATCCAAAAAGGTCTGCTATGTCTTATATAAATCTGTTTTTGGTGCACCATGCTAGTGAAAATGTCCAAAGGGATATTCTCCATGAAGAGGGAGGTGGGAGGGGGCGGTAGCGGGGTTTCAGACATCCAACAAAGCAGAATGCTTTTCCTAGCACAGAAAGTAAGGATATTTTTTCCCATGTGCATCTGTGTAATGTACCCTGGGCAGGCTCAGGAAAAGAGAAACCAGATCCATCTCCAATTCAGTCCCCTTGACCCACTCTATCATACCTACCACAGTGCTCCAATATATCTGAAGCATGCAGCAGGACCACAAGCAATGAGTAAGAGTGCCTGTAGTCATTCTGCATTTCGGACATGCTGAAGATAATCCCACTATGAATTTTGAGAGACAATCTGGGGTCAGATAGACCCTATGGAGAATTTTCCACTGCATGGAATGGGTCCTATTACAGATCAAAATCCTTCGAACTTTTCCACAAATGTCCTCCCATCTCTCCGAAGTGTTCTGAACCCCCAACTCTCTCTCTCGCAGACATCACAAAGCTGCACAGTCTCGTCTGAGGGGACACTCTCCAAATAATGATAAAGGGTACTGACAGAGAGTGTATTCTAAGCAATAGGCGCCCTCTTCCCTCTATCGGAATTGTAGGATTCTGTTAAAAGTTTGTTTTTCTTTCAATCAAATCTCTGATCTGGAAAAAAAAACAGAAGAGGTCTCTACTAGGTAGCCCATACGTACGAGTTATTTGATCAAATGACATCACTGTTTCTCCCTCAAATAACACGTGGTGGCTCAGTGATGTGCATTGCTGCCTCACAGCACCAGCGTCCCAGCTTTGGTTCCGGCCTTGGGTGCCTGGCTGTGAGGAGTTAACATATTCTCGCCATGTCTGTGTGGGTTTCCTCCCACAGTCCAAACATGTGCAGGTTAGGTAGTTTGGTCATTGATAAATCATCCATCGTGTTCAGGGATGAGGAAGTTGGGTAATTAGACAGGGTAAATATAGAATGGAAGGGGAATGGGTCTGGGTGGGTTACTCTTCAGAGGGTTGAAGTGGATTTGCTGGACCCAAGGGCTTGTAGGGATTCTACTAATTCGAAATCACTCAAGCAAGGTACACCCCTGGCTGCCCACAGTTCAAACCTGGAATCCATTATCCCCGGGTGACAACCCGGCATACCAATTACTGGGGTAAAAAACATGATTTTGGCTGTATTGCCCTCCATCTGACGTATTGTCATTCATGATTTAGAAATATTGATAATTATTGGGTTATGACAATACTCCATAAATGTTGTCATTTTGTCTAAGAACAACAAAAGGTTCACTTTGTCTGAGAGGGTTCAATATCTAACCGTGTTGATGCCGAGTCCTCAGTGGCCCAAGCACGAATTTAGGATAAAAGAGCTTAATTTATAGCTCTTAAACTGGGATATCTACTCCCCACAATCTGTGGGGTAGTTGCAATTTGGTTAGCTTGATAAAGAGTTGCAAAATAAAAGAGCTAAACCAGCCATTACGTCACCTAAACACCTGTCTGGGAAACGTCAAAGGAAGCATTCACACGGGGTATAGCAAATGAGGAAGGACATTCATTTAAGAAGAGTATTGGACAGAGCCAGGATATTGGAAGTGCTTCCCATCTTTGAAGGTCTTGTTTAATTTTGCCAAACACATGGACATTGTTCACGTTAATAAATTATCAAAGACTGATGTAATGGATATACCAAAATAGAGAAAACCCCCCCACCCCATGATCACTTCAAAGGAAACCAGGACTTGCCCTCAACATCAGGTGTTTCCCTAAGGCCTCCCATAAGCATGGCCTCCAACATAGTAAAATTAATCTTATAGCCCAAAAAGGAGACAAGCAAATTAATGCATTACATCACGTGAGCTGCCGAAATTTTGGGATTTGACAAAAATCATAAGACCCTCATCTGTATCCAACATAATCTTATGTGGCATCTCTCCACTTCTAGTATATGTTGTGGTAATCTTCCCAATTGTGCAGGATGCCACCGAATCTAAGATTTTTGAAGGGATGGGGAAGAGATCAACCCTCATGTGGCATTTCTGTGGGTTAAAGAAGAAAATAAAATCCCTACTTGCGAGGTAGATCTGCCTCCAGACTTCCACCAGCTCCAGTTCTGCACACACATCCACTAATTGCTTACATTATAACGAGGGTATTGGGGACCCTTTGGACATTTTGCCCACCGTGGGGTCCATAAGACAGTTGAAATCTCCTTCTACAATAATGTGCCATGATGCGTGATAATTTAATTTGGAAAATGCAATTAACAGGTTTTTAACAGTGTGCACCGGGGGGCAATAAACATTTAAAATACTGTATTATTTCGCAAAGTTCAAGGCATTGGGGATTATGATCCTCCCGTGAGTGTCTAATAATCTAGTAATTTAAATGTAAGATTCTTCCTATCCAGTATGGCTTCTCACCGACTCCTAGCATTAAAAGACGAGAAATGAACCCGATCAAAGCCGCCCTGTGTAACGCCAAATGTTCCTTGTCATCAAGGTGCATCTCCTACAATAGTACAACATTCACCCTCTCCGTTTTAAGACTAGAAAGTATATTTTTCCTCTTTATTGGCAGATGGCTGTCCTAAATGTTCCAGGTACACCATTTAAGCACATCATTATCCATAACACACTGCAGTAACATTTCAACTTAAGAGTTTCACATCGAATTACACATCGCTGATAATTAATGAAAAAAACTCATAGAGCCTAAAAACTGTACAGAATAAACTACCACAACTAACAAGCTCTCAAAACCTTTTAAAGCAAAACACAAAAAACAACCAAAGAACGAAATAGAATCCAAAGTTCCAATGGCACTTGAAAGGGGAATTTTCCTCCCTTCCCCTCCCTCACCCCGCCAACTGGGGACGCTTAAAACTTTAAGTTCTGCCCGCTATCAATATGGAATCCAAGGCAATTAACAACAAAAAATTGGGCTTGAACTGCCATTCGGTCGGCGCTTAGTCATCACAACTACCTTTGTAATTCCCTCCAGCTTGAGCTGCCCCCCGACACGAACAAAGAAAGAGAAAAAGAGTAGTAATACTAACGAAGAAGTTAAAAATGAGTACTCTACCCATTCCCGACTATAATTCAACACTGTTTAATGCCAGAAAAATCCAACAACATTTCTTTATGGAGAAACATGATCATCTAAATATCCAGCTTACTTTATAATGTCCATAAAGTTTTAGCTTTCTCTGCAGAGTCAGATTAGTTCCTGGATACATTGAAAGCAATATAGAGCACCGCAGGGTTGCGTAAGGAATACTGAATCCAGAGTTCCCTTACTCTTCTCTTGATCCCATCAAAAGATTTTCTTTCCTGAATCACTGCCACTAAAAAATCCTGAAAGAACATAACCCTGGAGCTCTCGTGAATTAAACCCATCGGATCATTACTCTGGGTTCTGAAAGCTTCCATAAGTCTTTGTTTGTCCCCATAACTATGTAATCGCGCAAGGACAGGATGAAGGCGTTGGTCTGAGTCTGACTTCCACGCCGTAACCCGATGAACTGTCTCACTCTTCACCCATCCCTCCTCAGTTTCCAAGTGAAGGATTCGCTGCAGCCAGTTCTTGAAAAATCTCACCGGCTGACCACCTTCTGTCCGCTCCAGCAAACCGACAATGTGAATATTCTTCATCAAACCCCTGTTCTTGCGGTCGTCATCTTGTTCAGTTAAGGTGCAAACCTGTTTTTTAAGGGCGAGGATCCTCTCCCGAGAGGAATCGATCACGGTCTCTGTTGCTGCGGTTCGGCCCTTGGCGTCGTCTGTTCTGTTTCCAAGGCTGTCAAGTTGCTGCTCATGTTTTGGAGCACGGCTGAGAGCGGATCTAGCCACGGCTGAACGGTTCTTCAATCGTGGCTTCAACCATTTCACGTACCTTGATGAACTCAGTGACCAAGGCATGGTGAGTAACTGGGTCCATCGACCGAGCAGAGTGGTTTGCAGCTACGGCCTCAGGCATGGTCGACGCTTCTGACCGCTTGTTGGGACTTACTGTATCCTTTCCCCATGTTTTGTCATTGCACTTTGACAAATCGGGATTAGTAAAGATTCTATCGCTCTTTTAGTGTTGAATTTTAAGTAAATGGCTGGGATGGGGTGGGTTAGAGAACCACTTTGCCCGCGTGTTGATGCAGAGCCCAGCAAAGCAGACCTTCTGGATTGCCGCCATCTTGTATTCCCCCTTAACATTTTATCGATATTATTATTTCATTTTGCATTATATTCCTGGAGGTTCTGAAGCCGTGTTATTTGATACTACTGTCTACAATTCCCCCCAGACTGCACATTGCTGCCCATTCCTCGATAACCCTTAACTCTGTTGTTATTTATGAACCTTCCGTCTGTGCCTCAAAAATATTCAGTATCTCTGCCTCCAATGCTCTGTGGGGAAGAGTGTTTCAAAGACTCACAGCACTTTGAGAAAACAATTGTAAACATTATGATCTGAGTGTGAGATTAGTTTTTTGTGTCTCCTTATCTGAGAAAGGAAATAATTACATTGGAAGCATTTCAGAGATATTTCATTTCACGTATTCCTGGGTAAAGGGCTGATATTATGAAGGCTTTAAAAGGTTACTCTTGGAATGAGAATGAAACATACAAGACGTTGATAAGAGTGGATTAGGTATGTACCCATTGGGTGTTTGTATAGTCCAAATTTAGTGGCCTTGTCATAGAACCTCTCAATGTTTACCATCCATATGTTTGTCCAAATGAGTTTTAAATGTGTTAGCTGTACATGCATCTACCACTCTTCCTCTGCCAGCTCATTCCATACAAAAACCACCCTCTGTGTAAAAACACTGCCCCTGCGTCCCTTGTAAATTTCCTTCATTCACCTTAAACCTATGCCTTCAACGGCTGAACTCCCCCATCAAGTGGAAAAGACCTTGGCTATTCACCCTATCCATACCTCTCATGATTTCAGAAACGTCTATAATGTCACCCCTCAACCTTGTACACTCAATCCAAGACTAACTTCAAGAACAAGCATTTAATGATAAATACTACAAATTTGAAACTATAGTAAAGATGACAGATAAACAATACTTCGCCCAAACTTCGCACTGTGATTTGTTTTTTTTTTCTCCCTATTACAATACTAAGGCAGCATGAAATGCTTACCTGTGCCAATAAGAAGTCAAGCACCTGATATCCTTTGGCGAAAAAAGGTGATGATCTCGACAGTGAAAATGTATTTATGGCCAGATCTTTATAATGCCACATAGTCAATATTCTCCCTCCTGGGCTCCCTTTGACCTTGTGTGATTGTGTCTTCTTTATCTTGCACTCAATAGAGAGAACCCCGTTCCCCATTCACACCTTAATTTAAACCCATTTTATATCATCTTGTCGTTCAACCCTGCTAAAAGCCGGTTTATCTTTGCTACGCCCTCTTTTCCCTGTCACCAATCTCCCAATTCTGGCAAGGTATTAAAAAGCCAAGTTTCCAATGCTTTTCAGTTGTAAAGAAGTGTCACACTGGGCTTGAAATGTTAACGCCGTTTCTCGGTCTCTGCAGATGCTGACAGACCTACTGAGTTTCTCCAGAAATGAATAGGCACAGAACAAATTTTCACAAAACAAGTAACGATGGATACTGGTAATAAAAATACCAAAATTGCTTGAGAAACAGAGGTTTGTAGAGATCACTGGACCTGAAAGTTTAACACTGCATTCATTCCAGAAGATGCTGCAACATCTTCAGCAGTTTCTTCAGCAATTTCTGTTTTTGGACAATTTCCAAAGAAGTATGTCAAAGATGCTCAAACATCCTGTCCAACATGGAGAGCCGTTCACTGGGAACTGAACAATAACGCATGGTGCACAAGTTCCTTGACTCCGAAACTACGTAAGTCTGGCATCACTGACACTACAGAGCTCTTAATCATGGTCAGGGAGAAAAACAGATGGAAAAACATTCACTTCAAATAGAGAAGTTGACATTGTGGAAGAGAAACGATTTAGATTATTACTTTAAATGGTTCGAGTTAAAGTAACAAATTAGAGGCGTGACACCAGGGACAGGCCCTCAGAAGAATGAGAATGTGAAAATGCAAGTGTTACCGCATCAGAAACCAGGTTAGGTACAGAATTCAGGGCTGATGGGTGAATGGGTCTCGGTGTGAACTGGCAGACAGTCATTAGAATTGAATTGTAGATATTGCAACTCAAACTGGGTTATCATTTGATGGTGTAGACCACAGCAGCAGGAGAAACAGAATTGTATTCAACAACAATCTGCAACATTTTCCCGACGATAATTCATCAGTCTACCATTACCAGCAAGCCGATTCATGGTTCAGTGATGAGTGGGGTGAACATGCCAGGGTCGAATCACATGGACCTAAACCTGTTGACAACCCATTAAAGCTACCACACTTAACTGATTAAATTCCGACCAACATAACTATTGTCTGATGGAGAGGGGAAATGATCCCAAGACTAACAGATCAGATCTAAGCTCTGTCGTCCTGCCAAATCCAAATATAAATGTCGATGGACTATTAAACAATTTACTGGAGGAGAGTACTCCACAAATATCCTCATCCTAAATATCCGAACAGCTCTGTACGTCAATGATAAAAAGTCAAGAATGTGATGTCTGCACTATCCTCAGCCAGACGTGTTGAATGGATGATCTACCTCACACTCATCATGATTCCCACAGAATCACAGATGGCAGTGTTCAAACCATTCGATTTTCTACCCGTGACATGAAGAAACAGCTGAGCTCAGTAGAAAAGACAAAGACAATGGGCCCTGACCCCATTCCTGCAATAGCACTGAAGACTTGTGCTGTGCAATAAGCCGTGTCCCTGTGGGAGCTGTTTCATTCCAGCTCCAACTCTGACATATCTCTGGCAATGTGGAAAACAACCAGCTATATCCAGTCCCTGAATAGGAGAATAATTACAATCTGACCAATTACCATACCCTCAGTCCCATCACGACAGTCACATTTGTGGGAATACTTTTTGATAGAGCTGTCAACTAGCACCGAAATAATAAGGTCAGAGTGGATTTCGATAGGTCCCCATGTGGAGATGGTGCTGTCGTGAACATATCATTGGATTACGAATCCAGACCAGGTCAATGCTCTGGCAGCTGGTGGAAGTTAAAAATAATTAATAAAATATCGAGACCTAAAATCTGGTGTCAGTAATAATAATCTTGTGTCCAGTGTTGATTGTAAACATCGATCTCCTTCACCAACATATTTTCAGGAAGTGAATCTCCCGTGCTTTCCTGGTCTGGCCTAAAAGTGATTCCAGACACATAGACATGCTCTCTGAATGGGCCAAGTGAGACACTCAGTTGTATCAAACTACTCTGTGGTCTTAAAGGATAAAACCTGACAGAACACGCGGCATCAACCTCGTTATCAGAAAGGGGAATGGGAAACACAGTCCTGTTGACCCTGCATAGACATTCTTCCTAACATCTGAGAGCTTGTGACAACATTTACAGAGCTTTCCCACAGATTGCACAGAAACATCGGGAGAAGAGGAGGTCATTCAGCAGATTAAGCTTTCCCCATGCTATTTCATGGCCGAACATCTCCTCAATTCAGTTTTCCCCACACATTGTTCATATCCCAAAATATGTTTAAACATTATGATATATAGTGCCTTCGGCCCATCAACATATAGGGAGTTCTCTGATAACACGTGTTTATTAAGTACGATGCTTCAAATCTGTAACACCCCGTCAGAGTTCTATAATCTCCACACATTTTCCTAGAGTCCATAGAATACAGGCCCAGTCACCCCAAACTCTGCTCCCACAACTAATCTGTCATCCCAGATATCAGTCTGGTCATCCTTCACTGCACTCCCTCAATGTCAGGTTTACCCTTTATTAGGTAAGGGAACCAAAACTGCACACAACACTACACAATGTTCGAGATGGGGTCTCACCAAGGCCCTGTACAGTTGCAGTAAATGACCCTTACTCCTGTGTTCTAAATCCCCCTGAAATGAAGGTGAATAAAGCATTCATCTTCCTACCTGTTTTCTGCTCCTGCAATATTGCTTTCAGTGACTGGTGTAAAGGGAGATCCAGATTCTGTTCAATCTCCCAACTATCACTTGCTGGCTCTATGTAGGCTATGTACAGCGTGCCAATGCTATTCCAGTATTGATTTCCGTGTTCAGACTCAATGCCCTACATGGACTCGGAAGGCTGCGCAGAAATAAATAAAAATGCAGCTTAAGTTCATTTATAGATCAACATTTTTCAACCAATCCCTTTTCAAATGATAGGCTGCCATTCAATTGATCCTATCAAAGTACGCAACCTCTCATCACTGCTATTGCTCTCCATCTGCCAGGTATTTGCCCAGTAACTCCAATTGTCTCAATCATCTTGGAGCCTTTTTACATCCTCCTCATCTACTCACAAGCTGACATCGTTTACTGTTGTCAGCAGACTTGGGAATATTTCAGTTGAGCCCCTCAATATGATATGTATTGGGAATAGCTGGTTGCCAAATCTCGATCCTTGTTATATCCTCCAAGCCTTCCATTCAAAAACATGGTAAATTCCTACTCAATGTTTCCTGCCAGCTCTCCCATTCTAAAACCATGACCATTTTTTAGCCCCAGTCCCACAGGATTCGAATTTGCACAAAAGGTTTGGAGCTTTATCAAAAATCTTTCTGAGAGTCCAATCATATTTCGTTGATACCTTTTCCATAATTTTTCTAACAGCCACTTTCTCAAATATGATTCCTATTTCATAAACCTCTCTTGACTTTGTCTATACCCATTACTTTAAGTCCAATATTTTCTCAAAAACGTTTTAGTTGCTAATTTCATTCTATTCTCTTTTTCTCAGCAGACTAAAGTTCCCTCGTATCGCGAGGAAATTTTATTTTTGTGTTTTTTTCTTCTGTGAAGGCATAACTGAAGTATTTGCTCCATTGATCTGCTATTTCCCTGTCCTCAATTATCTGGTATGAGACTGTAAGGAAGCTGCACCTTTTTCTCTTAATTTTGCCATTGACGTATTTTCAGTAGATATTACAAGTTCACTCATATACATTTTGATAAGATATTCTTCAGAAACCCATCAATTCCTATCTTAAGCTATTGAATGATTGACCTTTCACAGCCATACAATCGCAGAACCACAGACCTCTGTACAATCAGAAATACAGCATGGTCTACATTAGCCCCACTTTCCAACACAAAACCCGTCGCTGTGAATCTTATGGCATTTCAAGTACACAACCATATATGTTCTAATGGTTTTGAGGTTACCATGACAATTCCCCTCTCACAAAGTGCATCCCAGACCCCAACATACTTTGGGTGAAAAATAGTCCTCAAATCCTCACCAAGCCTCAAACATTTTACTTTAAAAGTGTGTCCCTTTGAATAAAAGGACCAGCTGCTGTCTATCCACCCCGTCCATATCGCTCGTAATCTTATCCTCCTGATTCACATCCCCCTTAGGCTTCTCTGCTCCAAACTAAACAACCCGAGCTTATCCAGGCTCTCTCCATAGCTGATATGCTCCATCCCAGGGAACATCTTGGTGAATCGCCTCTGCACCCTCTCCATTACAATCACATCCTTCCTGTAATGTAGCTCCCAGAACTACACACAGTATTCCATCTTAGCCTAAAAAAAGTTCCGCATAGCTCTTATAATCTATGCTTCGATGTGTGAAGGCTGTGTTTACGCTCCCGTACGCATTATCAAATTGTGTGTTACCCTGTCCAGCCACATTCAGGGATGTGTGGAGAAGAACTCTGAGCTTCCTGGTGTGCTGCCATTCAATGAGCCCTACCCTGCCTGGTTCCTTCTTCCAATGTGCATGACCACATATTTATCAGGGTGACATTCCATCTGCCATTGATGTGACCATCTGACCATTCCATCTGTATCTTCCTGTAACATAAGGCCTTCCTCCTCACTGCCAACTACCCGGCGAATCTTTGTATCATACACAAACTTACCTATGACACCCCCAACCCTTGACGATATTCACAGCTGCATCCTTTGTGATAAGGTTTAAAATCAGGAAACATCAGCTTGTAGTCCAACAGGTTTATTTGGAGGGACGAGCTTTCGAAGCGCTGCGTCTTCATCACATCGTTGTGCACTTTGATGAAGCACTTCGAAAGCTCGTGCCACCGAATAAACCTTTTGGATTATAATCTGGTGATATGCAATTTTTAGTTTTGTCCACACCAGTCTAACACCAACACCTCCGAATCACAAATATTAAGAGACACAGCACTGATCCCCGTGGTACACCATTGAATATTAGCCTTCAATCGCACAAACAGCCTGCTACCACCACCATCTGTCTCCTTTCACTAAAGTTGATTTGGATGCAACTTGGCAAGTCACTAATGAGTCCTACCTGTTCCCTGGTTATTCTGTTCCGCTGGACACGCTTGGAGAATATCTGCAGATTCTCACTAATCTTGTCTGCCAGTAGGTTTCCATGCCCCTGTGTTAATTATTCCCCTCCAAGTGAAGAATTTCCACCTTATTGCAGTCTTAACTGGCCTGTCCCAGATTCTGCCATTATTTGCCTTGAATGTGGAAAAGACAGCGAGTGAAGCGTTCTGTTAATTGCCAACTTGTCAGATGTTCTGTGAATTTTCTAAATTTCACTGTGACCCACCTCTCATTCTTTGAAACTCTAGAGATCACAGGCCGAGTTTCATCATCAGGCAATCTCACCAACCGAGGGATTAATCTGGAGAATATCCATTGCAGTTCCTCTGTGGTCAGTATATTCTTTCTGAGGTTCGGTCACCAAAACTGTACACAATACTCCAGGTACAGTCCCACCAGCACGCTGTGAAACTGCTTCAACATGTCTTTATATCAATGTTCTGACTCTCTTAAATGAAGGCGAACCAAACTTTAAATTTCCACTTCCATATATTCCTCCAAATACCTTTCACATTCATTGCATTTACGAATTCACTGAGATCTTATAGAAACCCTATCGAAAATCCAATATATGCCACGTCGACTGTTTACCCATTATCTATGCTGTAAGAAACAACTTCAAACAATTCCAAAGTTTTCAAGTATGATTTCTCTATCAGAAATGCAGACTGATTCTCTCCAATGTTGCTGTTAATTTCTAAATAGCAAAAACGCCATCCTGTGTAACAGATTCCAACAGTTTCACTACAAATCTCAAGTTAACTGGTCTGCAGTTTTCCACACTATGTCTTTTTCCCTTTATCTGTTTGTATCCCTTCCATTCATGTATAGTGCTAGTTTCACATTTATCCACAATAGTTTCCGGTCTCTGCAGAATATACAGGAAAATAAAACACAGTCATCGACAGTGCAATTAATACTACTAGTGGTGATTTATTTCCGACATTTTGATTGGAAGTAAATCTGTTTCGTCAGTCTTAGCATTGCTCAATCCAGCTCCATGTTCAAGTACTACCTTGTTACTGATATAAAATTACGTTATGTCTTTAGCTCCAGGAGTCCGATATGATCACGTGGTATTACTGGGAGATTTTCTGGACCTTCCTCCATGAAGACAGATGCAATGTAACTGGTTGTTTTCTTGGCAATTTCCCTGTTCTCCACAATGACCTCTCCTCTCCCGATTACAAATTTCCACATTTGACCTTGCTTTTAGTTTGTTTCCTTTGAAATATAGATCAAAGATTGATGCAGTCTTTGTGTTCATGTTTGTTAGCAGGCATGTCCTCTTTTTGATTTCCTTTTCAGTTTCATGGTCTTCCATTTTTGGATCGTTAATTTCTGAGAATTCTCAGGTTTCCACAATAGCTGGAATTCTTCTGAAGTCACTTCCTCTGATTAACATATTTTATAATTTGTTATGTTAACCATCATTGAGTCAATTTCTCACTCTTTGGTGTTTGTACCTGAAATAAATAGATGTATGTTTCAGACTTTGCAGTATTTCTAAAAAAAACACCTGGTCCTGACCAGATATAATCAGGAAAACGGCAGGAAGATAGGAGGATAGAGAAGAAATTGCGGGAGCATTGCTTACCTCTTTTCTATCATCACTGGCCAACGAGTGAGGTCCTGGACAACTGGAATGTTGAGCCCGTATTCAAGAAATGCTGCAAAGATAAATCTGGGAACTAAAGACCAGTGATCCTAAAAGCTAGTGGGGAGGTTATTTTCGAAGATTCGGAGAGATTGGATATACGTGCATTTGGACAGATAGGGTGTGGTGCAGAGTAAGGTTAAAATGGTGCTGGAAAAGCAGAGCAGGTCAGGCAGTATCCGAGGAATAGGAAAATCGATGTTTCGGGCAAAAGCCCTTCATCAAATTCAGCACAGAAGTTTATGCAAGGGAGATCATGCCTCACAATTTTTTTGGAGTTCTTTGCTGAAGTGTCCAGCAACGTTGAGGAGGTCCGGGTGGAATACGTAGTCTAGATGACTTCCAGTAAGGCCTTCAAGAAGGTTTCACATGGTACGCCGCTCTGGAAGGTTAGATCACATGGAATTGAGGGGGAGCTGGCAAATTAGGTACAAAATTAACTTCATGGTAGGAAGCAGAGATTAATAGTGGAATCATGCTGCTAAGACTGGAGGCATGTGAATAGTGGAATGCCTCAGGGGTTGATGCTGGGACCACTACATATTACATATATCTATGATTTACATGTGAATGTACACGCATGATTTGTAAGTTTGAAGACGGCACTAAATCAGGCGGCATCATGGAGAGTGAGGAAGGTTATCAGAAATTTCAGAAATCACAGCAGTATCTTGATCAGCTGGAGAAGTGACTGAGAAATGGCAAATGGATTTTAATATAGATCAGTGTAAGTTCTTGCATTTTAGAAAGTCAAATCAAGGTTGGAATTTCATGGTGAATTGTTGGGATCTAAGTAGTGTAGCCGAACAGAAGGACTTTCGAATTCAGATGTATGATTCTCTGGAAGTTGATTCAGAGGTAGACATTGAAGAAAGCTTTTGGCACACTGGCCTTAATCGGTTTATATCACTGAGTATCGAAATTAGGGAGTTATGATGCAGTTATACAGGATGCTAGTGAGGCCATATTGGTAGCGTTATGTTCAGTTTTGTTCACTTTGCTTTCGGAAGGATGTTATTAAACTGGAAAGAGTGCAGAAAAAAATTACAAGGATGTTGCCAAGGTCTCAGTGGTCTGAGTGATAGAAAGAGGTTGGACAAGCTAGCACTTTTTACTTTTGTATGCATGAGGCTAAGGGAGGATCATATTGAAGTTTATAAGATCATAACAGGCATGGATAGAGTGAATGCACCCAGTCTTTTTTCCCGGGGTTTGGCAATCACAGACTAGAGGGCATCTGTTTAAGGTCAGAGGGGGCAGAATAAAAGGGAAACTGAGGAACAACTTTTTAACTCAGGAGCTGTTGCACATATGGAATGAGAAGTGGTTGAGGCGGATACATTAACAACATTTAAAAGGCATTTGAACAAATACACGGATAGTAAAGGATTAGAAAGATACGGGACAATGGCAGGGAAATGGGGTTAGCGTGGATGGACATTTTGGTTGGAATGGACCAGTTTGGGCCGAAGAGCCTGTCTCCGTGCTGTCGGACTCAATGACTCTAACAACCATTGCTTTTCTCCCACTGAATGATTTTGTACTTTGCAAATTCACTTCAGATATCTTGAAACTCAAGCCTCCAGTCTTCCATGATGTTTGACTAGAATATTCAAGCATTCTATAATGTATGCTGACACCTTGTAAAATGCATCTGATAAATGCCATTATTCCTTAAAAGCTGCTTCAGACCAAGGTTAATAATTCGTCCTTCTGACCACACAACATCAAATCCGAAATAACCTGCTCTCTAGTTTGCTTCACAACATACTCTTAAAACCACCTCATATACACTTATGGAACTTATTTTTCACAGCTTCAGCTGTCATAATTAACGCAGCTTAGATACAACTTGAGACCATCCAATAAGACTGCGGTATCCACAATATTTGCCTATCTATTTTCCAGAGCATATGATGCTTAGACTTTCTGCTACCATTTTGGTTTCGATATATAACACACCAATATTTGCTTCTCCTTGCTTTCTGTAAGCTCCACCTGAACTGATTCTGTGGAAGCTGAGGGACAGGTCTGTGTCGTTATTAGTGATCGACTTGGACAAGACATTCGGGTAGGCTCACCTCGACGCTGAGATGATCTGAAGAAATGTCCCACAATACTGGGCAAGCAACAATATCCTCCTCGCTCTGTTAGCATAAGAGTTACCATATACTCTCTGCTCCCTCACACTCACTGTATATCTATTTTAGCACCTAACCCAGAACAAGGTTCATGCTCTGTATCCAAATAAGGCTCGGGTACTACCACTCTCACTATTGAATTCAGCAACTAATCATACTATATTGATTCAAAACTGTCAACTACTCATTCCAGACACCTCACAACTTCCCCCAACCTACACCAGCACATACAGCCGGGTCACCCATTCCCACTCTCCCTCCATCCCTTTCTCCCATTCCAGGAGAAACAGCCTGAATAGGATAGAAAGGGTCAAGCCGGGTCGTGGAGTGGCCGATATCCCTTCCCTCACTCCCCTCCCCCCGTCATGTGGGGAGGACTCTTAAAGAGCTGGACGCCTTGTGTGGAGAATCTGAAACTTCCACGTGCTCCTGACCAGTTACGGAGCAATGTTCAGTGAAAGACAATTCTCACTTTAAACCCACTGGATGTTCCAACAACAGTCCTTTCACTTCCAAAAAAAAACACAGATACCTCACTGCACAGAGACGTAGACGCAGACATACACAGATGAGCACATACAATACTTACAAGGAGATAGGTATACATTCACGTATAAACTCACAAATACATATATAGTGACATACAAATCGACATAAATACAGATCAAAACACAGGCTGAAACACAGACTGACAGATGTAGACAAACAAACACGCAGATAACAAGCACAGGGACACACACGCACACACACAGGCACACACACATACAGACACACACAAACACGTACTCACATACAGATACACAGAGTCACAGACGCTAGTGTCATTAAGACACAAATCGAAATGTTTTTGATTGGTAAGGGGATCAATGATTCCAGGGAGAAGGCAGAAGAATGAGGTCGAGGTACATATAAGAAATTATTGAACGGAATTTCTGACTCGATAGGATGAATGGCCTCAATCTGCTCATTTCCTGAATGCTCCTGCGGTATTATGTTATCAGGCATTCTCTTCCTGAAACAGCAACAGAGGCTGAGTGCAATACATTTTTGATTGGAAAAGATCAGCGTGAATGTGGGATAGGTTTGGTGTCCGGAATGAATTATGTTCCTAAGTATACCTAATTGTTTTGTCCTTATGTCTGAAAAGAGGTGGTGATTTTATGTTCAGTTAACATCGTTTTAAAATAGCAGTCCCCCAATGAAATAAGGATGTCCCTTCCCATTTAGTGTTGTGCTACCTGTGGTGTCCTCATCCTCAGGGAGCAGTGAAATTCGGTTATTGAAGGTATTCAAGGCTGTGCTCGACTATGTATCTGTATGTGAGTAAGTGTTTGTGCGTGTGTCTGTGTGTGTATCTGTGCCATTCGGCTGCACCATTCAGAATGTTCATGGCTCATCCGATTGTGTCTGACCATCCATATACTGTCTTTTCCCAAAAATCACTGACCCTTCTGTCCAGTCCGAATTACACAGGAGTATAGAATGAAGTAATTCAGCTCGTTCAGTACACTACACAGTCCAGGAGGAGATCATTCAAACCACCTGATCCGCTACACAGGAACAGGGAAGCTGTCGCTTACAGAAAATGGAAAGTAGAGATAAATGTTTATTTTCAGGCTGCAAAGCTGTAACTGATGGAGTGCCTCAGAGATCACTGTGGGGACATCAAAGATCAACAATATGTATTAAAGATATGCAGGTAGGGGAGGGAATGGCTTGGAGCTCAATTAGCTCATACACCAAGATGGTCATTCAATGTTTCGTCAAATGGAGGTAGTGAGCCTGCAATGTGATACAGGCTGGGAAGGTTAGTGAGCAAACCTTCAGCAGAACTAACTTAACGTAAGTTGTCTATTTTGGCATGAAGGTTGAAACAATGGTAAATAATTTACGTGGAGAGAGATTGCCGAACTCTGTGATACAGGAGGTTTCCATGTTCTTGCGACATGAATAATATGAAGTCAGATGCCGCAAGTGATTTGGAAGGTAAGTGGAATGATGCTGTTTTTGGCAAAAGGTATCAGGTTTAATTGCAGAAATGTTTTACTGCATCTGTACAGGGAATTGCTGAGACCACACCTGATGCACTGTGTGCAGGATTGATCCCCTAAACTAAAATAAAAAGATGAAATTATATTTGAAGATTTTCAAAGAGGTTTCCCTTTTCTCATTCCTGGAATGCCGGCCTTTTGTATTGGGGGATTAGCAGTTTTGATCTTAGCTGAGAAATTGTATTGAACCAACCATGATTTTCTGAAAAGTGTATCAGCTGGGTGCATATTAACTCCTGTCAGGGAGACCTACGCTAGAGAATAGACTTTAAGAAAAAGATGCATTGATATTAACACACATACTATGAAGACACCTACCAATATTTACAAATTACTCAGACACATGTAAGCATGTCTTCAAATTATAAAGTGGGGACTTTTTTTGCGATTGGAAGGAATTGCGTACAACAAGAGCAATGACGCACCTGCATATAATCCATAATCAGGTTTTCTAGAGAATGTTCCAGGAGATTGCATATGGTCCAGTTTGGTGTTCAGTTGACAAAAATTTTGTATGTTCCAACACAGAGAGGGAGAAAAATGTTCCCTGTCTGACAGGCGGCAGCCGATTGATCCCTCTCTCTTACTTTGTTCCACCCAATAGCTAAGTGTGAGACCAGAAAATCCCTGCGTGAGTGGTGAGAGTGGAAGGTGGAGTGGATAGATGGGAAGGAAGATAGACAGGTAGGATAGCTCAACAGGCGCTGATCAGTTGGAGGGTTAGTTCTGGGATAAGGTGGAGGGAGGGGAGATGAGGAAACTGGTAACATTGCGCTGGATACCGTGTGGTTGAAGGGTCCCAAGGTGGAAAACGATGCGCTCTTCCTCCGGAGATCTGGTGGCTAGAATGTGGCAGTGGAGGAGGCCAAGAACTTGCATGTCCTTGGAATAGAGGTAGCGGGAGGCGAAGTATTCAGCCAAGGGAAGTGGGGTTGTTGGGTGTGTGATGGAGAGTGATCCCTGAACCGTTCTGCAAGTTGACGTCCAGCCACCCCCCCCCCCCCCCCCCCTCCCCAGTGTAGAGGAGACCAGGAGCAATGGACTTTGGGGCCTTGGATGAAGGTGTGGAGGAAGTTGTTGGCACAGGTTTCATACCTCTTGCAATGGCAAGGGAAGGTGCTGGGAGTGGAAGGTGGCTTGTTGGGGTGTGGGGGGGGGACGTTTGTACCTACCGAGGCAGTCGTGAAGGGAATGGTCGCTACAGAATGCTAAGAGGGTTGGGGAGGGAAGTATATCTCTGGTGGTGTGGTCTGACAGTTGGTGGCGGAGGATGATGCATTGTATCCTGAGGTTGGTGGTCTGGAAGGCGAGCATCAGAGAGGTGCTACTGCACCCTCCTGCAGCCGAACAACCTCTTCGATGCTACCTATCCCTCTATTCCATCTTTGCACTGTTTGAAAACTTAGCCAGAATTCCTTCAGTGCCTTCATGTAGACCATTAATGCACAAAGAAAGTTTTGTGATCCCAACATGAGTCTTGAGGAAAACCACTTGTCACTGGATACCATGCTGAGTAGGACTCTTTTATCCACACTCTCTGCTTTCTGTCAGGCAGCCATGCATCTATCAAAGCTAGCACCTTGCCTGTAAGACCAGGGGCCCTAATCTTTCTCAATAGCCTCCTGCGTGGCACCTTATCAATGGAATGTAGACAAACAGGTTGATCACAACTATTGGTTCTCCTTGGTGAAATCTGCTCGTTACATCCCATAAGTATTCCAGCAGTTTTGTCAGGCATGATCTCCCATTGATGAAACAATGCTGACTTTGCAAACTTTTACTAAATACTTCCAAGTATTCAGAAAGCCCATCCTTCACGATAGATTCCAGGATGTTACCCACAACCAAGGTTAGGCTAATCAGTCTGTAATTTTCCATCTTCTGCTTAACTCCCTAATTAAATGGAGTGTCACGTTAGCAATTTTCCATCCTTTCCTGATTTTAGTCATTCCTGAAAGATTGCCACTTTCACTTTCACTACCTCTTCAGCTATCCGCCTTACAATGCTGGTGTGTAGTCCATTTGGTTCAGGTGATTTATCCAAATTCAGACCATTCAGTTTTCTACCTTGTTTTTCTTGGTGATGACCACCATACTCAGCTCTGCCCTCTCACTCTCTTCAATTTTTGGAAATTACTCGTGCGTTCCACCATGAACATTGATGTAAAGTTCCTCATTCATTTCTTTGTTTTCCGCTACGGTGGCACAGTGGTTAGCACTGCTGCCTCACAGCGCCTGAGACCCGGGTTCAATTCCCGCCTGAGGCGACTGACTGTGTGGAGTTTGCACGTTCTCCCCGTGTCTGCGTGGGTTTCCTCCGGGTGCTCCGGTTTCCTCCCACAGTCCAAAGATGTGCAGGCCAGGTGAATTAGCCATGCTAAATTGCCCATAGTGTTAGGTAAGGGGTAAATGTAGATGTAGGGGTATGGGTGGGTTACGCTTCGGCGGGGCGGTGTGGACTTGTTGGGCTGAAGGGCCTGTTTCCACACTGTAAGTAATCTAATCTACTGCTTCTCCAGGATCTTTTTCCAGTGGTCCATATTTATGTTTGCCTATCTTTTGCACTTTATATATATAAAGAACCTCTTACTGTCTCCTTTCTATTACTGATTAGCTTACCTCCATATCTAATCTTTTCCATCTTTTTTTGCCCTCTGTTAGTCTTTGTAAGTTTCCCAGTCCTCTAGTTTCCCACTGCCCCTCACCACATTATACGCTTGCTCTTTTGCTTGAATGCAATCCCTGACTTCGCTCGTCAGCCCTGACTGTCTCATCGTCCCTGTACTATGCTTCTATTCGTCGGCAAGAATTTCTGCTGTGTCTCCTGAATTAATCTTGGAATCTGCTGCCATTGCTGTTCCCCTGTGTTTCATGCATGACCCCTCTCCCAGTCAATTCTACCCAGCTTCTCCCTTATGCCTCTGTAGTTGCCTTTATTCAGCTGAAATACTGTTATCTCTGATTCTATCTTCTCTCTCTCTCAAATTACAGAATAAATTCGTCCATGTTCTGATCATTGCCTCCGAAGTTCACCTTCACCCTAATCTCCCTTACGAATCTTACGTCATTAAATCCAGTATCATCTGTTACCGAGTGGACTCCACTAGAAGTTGCTCCAAAAAGCCATCTCATAAACATTCCTAAATTTCATTTTCTTGCGAACCACTACCAATCTGATGCTCCCAGTTCCGCTGCATATTGAAATCACCCACGATTACCGTACTTTGCCTTTCCAACACATCTTTTCAACCTCCTGATGTATCTTGTGCCCCAGCTCCTGACTACTCTGTGGAGCCCTGTACAAGACTTCAACATTGGTTGTCTTTCCTTTGTGGTTCCTCAGTTCTACCCACGGAGATTCTACACCATCTGACCTTACTTCCTGTCTTACTCTTGATTTAATTTCATTTCTAACTAATAATGCAAATCCACTCCCTCTGCCCACCTGCCTCTCTTTTCGATCGGATAAATGTCCTTAAATATTCAGATCGTATTGTAGCGACATCTCCGTGATGCCCATCGCTTCATAACTGCCGAGTTAATTCTGCGTCACAAGCTCATTTACCTTATTCCTTATTCAGCATGCATTCAGTTGCAACCCCTTCAGTCCTGCACTAACTGTCCCTCTTCTCATTGTCATTCATTTGTGCAGTGCGCTTCAAATTTGATATGTTGAACATTTCCAGATGCTCTATCCTATTTGTGTCTGTGCTGGAGATTTTAATAACCTCTCCTGAGTTTTCTACTCTTACCTCCTCTTTTAATTCGGCTGTTCTAATTAAACCCTATAACTGAACCCTCACTCCGCACACACACACACACACACACACGCATACACACACACACTCCTAATCAGTTTAAAGCTCTGTCGACAGCCCTGGTTAGGATTCACTCCAACTCCGGTCCGAGCACGGTTCAGGATGCCGACTGTCCCATCGGAGCAGGTCCTTTCTTCCTCAGTAATAAAATGTGTTTATTCAACACAAAATACAAGAATAAAAAGGCTTTTCTGTACATACCAAAACATGAAAATTACAAAAAGGCAATATTGTTAAAATACACTTACTATGTGGAGCTATATAAATTTTAATGTGAATTGCAAAACCATGGAAGTGGTGTGCGAACTTTATCAATCATTATTTGACCCACAGCTGAGATCCTGATTACCCCTCTGCCAGTGATTCCCTTCACTGAGATTCCACCCTGCCTCTCACGCAGTGCCTAGAGGGGCTACACGTTCCTGTTGGCCCAGAACATTTAAATTAATCCACCTTCTTCCTGGAACCAATCTATTGGTCTATTGGATTATGTTAAGCAGTCAGCAACTCAGCTATGGGATGTTATTGTCGATAAATGAACTGGGATGACAGCCAGTATCAGCATGGCGTTCACAGGGTATGGCACCAGTCAAAGGGCTTACAGTCTGTGAGAGTTTCAAAGAAAAGTTTCTGTGTATTTCTCTTCAAGCTGTCTCCTGATCTAACTTCACATTCGTTTGACACCCCTTGCTCTCAATCACTCTGTCACTTCTTTTTCATTCTCTTTATCTCACTTCACTGTCTTTCTCTCTGTTTATTTCTCTCCCTGTCAGTGTAGCTCCGATCATTCCCTCTATTTTCAAGTTGTCAATTTGGAGAGCTCATGGACGAAAGGTGGGCTGAATAGCCTCCTTCTGTGTTGTTTTAATTCTGACGTTCTCTGACCACAGTAACAAATTTTGGTGCTTGGAGTGACAAGCTGATCCAGTGAAGGACACAGTGTACGATTAACCATATTTCTTCCTATTTTCTGACATGCAGCGACATCGATATATCTGTTCAAACAAACAGATTCCTCATATTAAAATCAGCACACTTCAGACTTCCAGGCCACTGTGTTCCGTACACTCTGTTTTGTTTTGTTGGTTTTAGCTGTACTGGGATTAGTCTCCAACTCCCCCTCAGTAACTGTACCTGTGGACCGACTGCTGTGGTTCACCACACCCCTCCCCCACCGCCGCCACACACGAGTTTAAACCCTCGCAAAGGACAATAGCAAACCTGCCTGCCAGGAGATTGCGGCCAATTCAAAGCCATCCCGTCCTTCTTGTTTATATCCTACCAACCCGGGAATCCCAATGATCCACATATCGGAGATTGTTATCAGTTCATGTGCATCCCTTCCTTCTTGTGTGTATCCTACCGACCCGTGAGTCCCAATAAGCCACATATCGTAAATTGCTTCCAGTTCAGGTTCATACCGATCTTTTTGTGTATATCCTACCGACTCGGGAATCCCAATTATCCACATATGGGAAGTGCTGCCTCCCCAACCAGCACTTTGATCTTGTATTTAACTGTGCTACCTTACGATTCCTAACCTCACTCGCACGTGACATATTCTAATGTCGCCAAAATTCAAATATCCTTTCAGCACAACTCCAGCAAGGCAGTTGGAGAACTTGTGACTCCACAATGGGCTGAATGGCCTCCATCCATGCCATAATAATTGAGTTTCTCTGACCCACAATAAATACTTGCTGGACAAACATGCTGGTCCGGTGACAGGTACAGCGCACAATCACCTATTATCTTTTCCTGCTATTCTCTGGTGTACAGCTGCCTTGAAATGTCTGTTCAAACAAAATACTCAATGAAATTCGAGCATTCGAGAAGGCGTTCCTGACTGTGTATTTCAATCAGCATTTTATGAAGGATGAGATTCCAGAATAACATAAGCAATGAATGAAAAACGGAATCACAAGAAATGGCAGCTGAGTACAACATGTGGTTTCAAGTAGGTCTCATGGTATTACCAATAGATTATCAATCCAGAAAAATCAGCTCCTGTCCTAGGGACCCAGGTTGAATCCCGCCACTGCAGATAGTGGAAATTCAATTTAATAATGTAAAAATATCCCCGGAATTAAGAATCTACTGCAGATAATGAAATCATTGCCGATTGTCAGAAAAACTCACCAGGTTCACTCATCTCCTGCAATGAAGGAATCCGCGCCAGGTCTGGCTGACATGCAACCCCAGACCCAAAGCAATGTCATTGACTCTCAATCGCCCCATGAAATGGTTTATTGACTCATTCAGTTGTTCCAATCGCTCCAAAGTTTCAAACAAATGAAACCGGATAGACCACCTGTCAGCGAAATGGACACCGGAAAAGTCAACATTAGAAACATCACTGTAGAACCTGCAAAGTCTTCCTTACTAACATTTGAGGTCTGGTGCCAGCATTGGAACAACTGCCTTACAGACTAGTCAAGCAACAGCCTGACATAGCCATACTCACGGAATCATTCCTTACGGAAATAACAGAAATTTACATGGACAAAGGAGTCTCTCACAGATTACCACGTAATGTCGTTCCTCATCTGAATTAGTACTCCTACATATTAAACAACACTTGGAGAAAGCACTGACTGTGACAAGGGCACAAAGTGTATTCTGGCTGGGGGATTTCAAAGTCGACCATCAAGAATGGTTTTGGCAGCGGTACTACTGATCATGCTGGTCGGGTCCTAAAGGACATAACTACTAGATTGGGTTTGCAGCATGTGCTGAGGGAAAGAACGAGAGGGTTAAAAAAAACCTGACCAACTTACCAATTGCAGATGTATATGTCCATAAGAGTATCGGTAAAATTGACCATCACACTGTCCTTGTGGAGACAAACTCTATTGTCTCCATAAACACTATTACGTTGTGTGGCACTATCACCATGCAAAATGGAGGACATTTAGCAGATCTAGCAACTCAAGACTGACCGTCAATAAGACACTATTGACCATCAATAGCAGCAGAACTATACTCCAACACAATCTGTAACGTCACGGCCCAGCATGTTCCCCACTCAACCATTACCATCAAACCAGAGAATTAACTCTGGTTCAATGGAGAATGCAGGAGGGCATGCCAGGAGCAGAACCAGGACTATATAAAGATAAAATGTTCATCTGCTGAAGCTTCCAAACAGAAATACTTGCATGCCAGATAGCATAAACAGCAAGGGACAGACAGAGCTTAGTGATCACAGACCAATGCATCAGAATTAAGCTCGGCAGTCCTACTAAACCGATTGTGAATATTGGCGGACGATTAAACAACTCACAGGAATAGGAGTCTCCACAAATATCCCCGTCCTCAATGATGGAAGAGCCCAGCTCATCCGTGAAAAATATAAGGCTGAAGCTTTTGTTGCAATCTTCAGTCAGTCAGAAGTGTTGAGTGGATGCTCCATTTCATTCTGCTCCTGGCCTGCCCTCCTGCATTCTCCATTGAACCATGGTTAATTCTCTGGTTTGATGGTAATGGTTGAGTGGGGGAAATGCTGGGCCGTGACTTTACAGATTGTGCTGGAGCATAGTTCTGCTGCTATAGTGTCTTATGGAGGCTCAGTCTTGAGTTGCTAGATCTGCTAAACGTCTGTGCCATTTAACATGATGATAGTGCCACACAACACAATAGAGTTTATGGAGACAATAGACTTTGTCTCCACAAGGACAGTGTGATGGTCACTTTTACCGATACTGTCATGGACAGATACATCTGCAGTTTGTAGGTTGGTCAGGTATGTTTTTTTAACCTCTTGTTCTTTCCTTCATCACCTGCTGCAGACGCAATTTAGTAGCTATGTCCTTTAGGACCCAACAAGCGTGATCAGCAAGAAATGCTGGGCACATCCAGCGATGCCCACATCCAAAAAAGACTTTTTAAAAAATAGTTCCAAGTTGAGCATCTCGATGGCACAGGTTATCTGATTTGAACACGAATAGGAAAGCAGTGTTTATAATATTGAACATTTTATACTTTTCTGTTATTACAAGGATGTTCAGTATTCGATGACATATTGTTGCTGAGTGCTGTGATAAATTGCACCTGTTTTGTTTAAATCAACAATACTGGCATAACAGGATCAATCCTTCGAAAATACAAGACAGAAAATGACAATCATCGTAGAGAGAACTCCCGCCAGACGAAACTCACTGTACACCCATGGCTGTGCCCTCAGCCCCCTACTGCACTCCCTGTACACTGACGGCTGTGCCCTCAGCCCCTACTGTATTCCATGTACACCGACGGCTGTGTCCTCACTCTCGACTGTACTCCCTGTACACCAAGAGATGTGCCCTCAGCCCCCAACTGTACTCTCTGTATACACACAGCTGTGTCCTCAGCCCGCTACTGTACTTCCTGTACACACACGGCTGTATCCTCAGCCTCATACTCTACTCCCTGTACACCCACAGCTGTGCACTCAGCCCCCTACTGTACGCCCTGTACACACACGGCTGTGTCCTCAGCCCATTACTGTACTCCCTGTGCACACACGAATGTGTCGCTCTGCTCCCTACCGTACTCCCTGTACACCCATGGCAGTGCCCTCAGCCCCCTACTGTACTCCCTGTGCACACACGTTGTGTCCTCAGCCCCCTACTGTACTCCCTGTACACATATGGTTGTGCCCGCATCCCCTACTATACACCCTGTACACACACTGCTGTGTCCTCAGCCCCCTACTGTACTCCCTGTACACACACGGTTTTGTCCTCAGCCCCCTACCCCTACTGTACTCCCTGTACACACACGGCTGTGTCATCAGCCCCCTACTGTACTCCCTGTACACACACGGTTGTGTCCTCAGCCCCCTACTGTACTCCCTGTACACATATGGTTGTGCCCGCATCCCCTACTATACACCCTGTACACACACTGCTGTGTCCTCAGCCCTCTACCCCTACTGTACTCCCTGTACACACACGGCTGTGTCATCAGCCCCCTACTGTACTCCCCGTACACACACGGTTTTGTCCACAGCCCCTACCCCTACTGTACTCCCTGTACACACACGGCTGTGTCATCAGCCCCCTACCGTACTCCCTGCACACACACAGCTGTGTCCTCAGCACCCTACTGTACTACCTGTACACACATGGCAGTGCCCTCAGCCCCCTACTGTACTCCCTGTACATCCACGGTTGTGTCCTCAGCCCCCTACTGTACTCCCTGTACACAGACGGCTGTGTCCTCAGCCCCCTACTGTACTCCCTGTACACACACGGTTTTGTCATCAGCCCCCTACTGTACTCCCTGTACACAGACGGCTGTGTCATCAGCCCCCTACTGTATTTCCTGTACACACACGGCTGTGTCCCTCAGCCCCCTACTGTACTCCAATACACACACGGCTGTGTTGGCAAATTCCAAACAATGCCAACTGTAATTTTGCTGATGACATCATCAATGCAAGGAGGGATATCAAACAACGATGTGTCTGAACACAGAAAGGAGACAGTGGGTTTGGTGGAATGATAATAACAGCCCTCTCAAATTCGGCAAAAATAAAGAATTGATCATTGAGTTTAGAACGAAAGGAGGGGAACAAGCCGTTATCTACATCAACGGTCGAGACAGTGCAGAGCATCAAGTCACTCGGAGTGATGATAACTGGCAAACCACTCTGGACTCCTCACACGGGTGTGACAGTCAAGATGGTTCAAAACGTCCCTCCTTCCTCACTTGGCTCAGACTATTTTGCATGCACTACTTCTGCAGATGCACTATTGTGAACGTACTGACCGGGTGTGTAATGGCCTGGTACGGCAACACTCTGCCCAGGACCATCAGAAACTACAGAAGATTGTGTTCACAGCCCAGACTATGACGGGCTCCAATCCCCCAACCATTGACTCGATTTACAAGGCTCGTTGCCGCAGAAAGGCTGCCAACATCTATCCGAGATAACTGAGGGAAGGGAGACAGGAAATATTTGGGGCCTTAACAGATATCTTTATAACATCCTTGAACACAACTGAGGTTCCAGAGGACTGGAAAGTTTCTCATCGCCTTGTTTAAGAAGGGTAGCATGAATAATCCAGTTAATAATAGACCAGTGAGCCTGACGTCTGGGGTAGGGAAGCTGCGAGAGAAGATACTGAGGGATAGGATCTATTCTCATTTGGATGAAAATTGTCTTATCAGCGAGAGGCAACATAATTTGTGCATGGAAGGTTAGGTCTTACTAACATAATAGAATTATTTGAGGAAGTGTCAAAGCTGATTGATGAGGGAGCGTCTGTAGGTGTCATGGACATGGACTTCAGGAAGATGTTAGATAAGTTTTCCCGTGGTCGGGTTATGGAGAAAGTGAAGTCGCATGGTGTCCAGGGTGTGCTAGCTACATGGATAAAGAACTGGCTGGGCAACAGGGTACAGAGCATAGTAGGGGAAGGGAGTTTCTCAAAATGGAGAACTGTGACCAGTGGTGCTCCATTTAAGATATTTCCGAAAAGATACATGAATGGGCCGGGAGCATTGGGATACAGAGCTTTAGAAAATAGGATACAGGTTGAGATAGAAGATTTGGATCGGCGCAGGATTAGACCGCTGAATGGCTTGTTCCTGTACTGGAATACTCTTTGTTCTAACATGACCAAAGACCCATCACATGCCTGTAAATATCTCCCACAACCTCTTCCATCAGGCTAAAAGATACAGACGCTTGAACACACAGAGCAGCAAGTTCAGGAACAGCTTCTTCCTAGCAGTTATTAGACTGATGAATGGACTCTCCCATCTCAGATAATGCTGATTTTGTTCATATTGATTTTGCCTAGCGCACGTCCTGTGCAGCGTAACCTATTTGCCTCTCAGGCATGTTTTACAACCATCGTTCAGTATATCCGTGCTTACCATGATCTGCCTGGACATCTTGGCACAGGACAAAATAAATCCTCACCTCCCTACCCACAGCTCCCTCCAGTGCTCACGCCGAGGTCTCTCTGGTCCTCACCCCAGCTCCTCCCATTCCGCCGAGCTCCCCTTGACCCTAACCCCAGCTCCCTGTGACCATTGTCTCTCCCTGTTTTTCTCACACTGTCTGTTTCCCTGTGTTTTCCTTTTCCCTGCCTTCTGTTTCTTTCCCTGATTTTATCGTATTCCCTGCTCCCTGTCCATGTGATGATTTGTTTCCTTGTTTTGTTTCCGTTCTCTCTTTGACTGACTTTCTATCTGTTTTCCTTGCTGTGTTCTCTCTTTGCTTCCCTTTGTTTCTGTCTCTTTCTCCCTTATTGTGATGGTGATGGCTTCTCTATTCGTTTGAAGCCGGTAATGGCTCATTGGTTCGATGCTGGCAATGCAATTAACTCAACTGGGTTTTGATATCGAAGACATAATTTAAAATTGTCGGTTCAATTTCAATTGTTGTCAAAACAGCAACCAGAACATGTGTACCCATTTCACAGCCAATTGTTACATCTAACTATTTTAGAACAACCCGTCTCCCAATGTTCCGTGCACTGGCAAATGAAAACATTCTATTCACGTGCATAATTGTCTGACATGGTAACTGCTCTGCCCAGGACAATAAGAAACTACAGACGGTTGTGCGCACAGCCCAGCCCATCACGGAAGACAACCTTCCGTCATTTATACTTGTCATTGTCGCAGAAAGGCTGGCAACATCAAAGATGTCTCCCAAACCGGTAATGATCTCCTACAACTTCTTCCAACAGGAAGGAGACACAGAGGCGTGAAAACATGGGCCAACATGCTCAAGAACACTTCCTTCCCTACTATAATTAGACTGACGAATTGACATCTCTAACTTTTCAAATAATATTCATCTTGCTAATGATTTTGCTTTGCTCACCTCTTGTGAATCTATAACCATGTTTGTCTCACTGTGTGTAAGTACCAAACGATCTCTGTTTTCTTGTTTACTATCATGTGCCTGCACTACTCGCAAAACAAACCTTTCTTTTGTACATTTGACTAAAATAAATCAAATCAGATCAGCTCAATCACGTGAACTGCATTGGCTCAAGATCTTCTCAAGGGCAACTGTGAAAGTGAACTAATGCTGACCCAGTCAGAGATATACATATCCCGTTAACAAATATAAGAAGATGACCACACTCAGGGAATGCTGACAGGGGGAATCAAATCGCTTAAAACATGATCTTAGACAAATACAGGTTTCCCTCGCTATCTGAAAGAAACCGTCCGCTAGCTGATATGGTGTAAAGTGCAGTAGCACGAATTTATATGGGAACAGCTTCGCCTTTCTTCGTAAAAGTGAAAATCCTCTTCGGGTTTCTTTTGGATAGCAAAACAAGGCCCTAATGTAGGTCATTCGGGAAGGGAAGTGGCGAAAAGTGAACTATTGAAAAACGGGGAATACCTGTACGTACATAGGCATGATATTCCGGAAGATGGGAATGGCGAAAAATGACTTAGGTGAATCTCACATTTAATTTCCAGCCCAGCTAATTATTATTCTCTTTGTTTCCTCTTTTTCTTCTATATCCGTCTTTTTCTATTGATTCCTCGTTCTCTTCAAAGCAGACTTCCCTGTTAATGGTATTTATCACACTCTTTTCCAGTTGCTTTCAGTTCCGGAAAGTTCCCCAGCACTTTCTGTTCGTTTCTTTGCATTCCTTTGTATAATTTCAGATTTACAGCATCATCCTTTATTTGATTTCACCTTCTTTTTTTTATTTCGTGGGATGTTGGCACCTCTGCTGAGGGCAGCATTTGGTACCATCACTAATTGCCCTGACTCTGAGGCCATTCCACAAGCCAATATAAAGTAAAGCACATTGTCATGGGTCTGATGTCTCACTTAACCCAGACCGGGTAATAACATTAGTTTTCTTTACCGAAGGTGATCAGTGAAACAGGAAGGCTTTCAGACAAAATGTTGCTTTTATGGTTGTCTTTGTGAAATTCACTTTTATTCCAATTCTTATTAGTTTTATTGAAGTTCTGTCATCAGCTGTGGTGGAATTGAAACAAATTACTTATCAATATCTTTCGTTTAATAAGCTTTGCTTCTGAATTACATCCAGCGACATTCCGATATTCATATATTGTCCTACTCATGGATTAACGTCCGACACAAGAACATTTTTACGTTTGAAATATTTGTAATTGGAAAAGTGGTCCGATGAGAGCTTGAAACATTAAGTCTGAATTTTACCAACGTGTTGGCAATGGATTGTTCAGCAACAGCAATGACGCAGAGATGAAAATTGGGGATATTAGGAGCTGGTTGTGGACAGGTTTAGTGACAGAGAGAGCAGAAGACATAAATCAGTTCAGGGCAAAAAGAGATCTCGAGGTTGTGCACAGTTTTGTTCTCAGATGTTTGTGAGGGAGTGGTATGCCATTCATGGGTAATGAATGGAGACTGCAATTGAAACTGAAGACAATAGTTTCTTTCTCTGACAAATATCGATAACAGAAATTGCAATGAAGTTCAAACTTGTTTTTGGGATTAATGAATGGACAGAGGTAGAGAACATCAACAATAGCGATAATAGGTTAGTAGCGCACCCTTCATCCCGCCCAGAATAATCATCAGCACTGCTGATATCCGATCTGCTAGAAATTCCCAATGGGGGAAATCTTGAACAGACTCAAGAAAAACCTCCTCTACATTGTTGTAATGTTCCAGTCCGCGATTCCCAGATTGAGATCTGTCCTCTCTCTCTACGCAGCTGTTGATCTTTGTTACTGTTGAAATTGATGCTTCTGCTCCTATGCTGGGATAGCGCACTTAATGAAGCCCCTCACCAATAGGAGAGGGAAACCCTCCAGTGACACAGTTACATTGCATGGAGACTGACATTAATCATAGTCACTGAGCAACCAGTCCCAGCTTTCAATACAGCACACTCAGTTCACAATATAACTGGACTGGACTACATGTTGACATTGCTGGCTATTGGTCATAACTCCCATCACCAATTGCTCTAGTGAAAGCAGTTGTGAGGGAGAATGATGGATGTTATCTTTTCGTAGGCCAGATGATTCTACTCTGTTGTCCGTTTACTATGCTGTAACCATGTCTCCCCAAATCCCTCCACCCCCTCAAAAGAAACTCAACCAGGATGTTGTTACTGTGCTGATCTCTCCTCCGCGGGAACAAACGCGAGCAAACTGACTGTCACTGGGCACAGTCGCCTTGAACATAGACAGGAAGTGTGGACTTCTCTGAATATTCCTCTCCCTGCTCTAATAAGGCATCTTTGGAACTTCCGTGGGGGATATGCTTCAGTAATTTATTTATACAAATTGACAAACTTCTAAATGTAGTTTTATTTGCTGTAAAATAGTATTTTTTACAAACATTTTGGCCTCAGTCCAAAACCAAAAGTGAAAATTACAATGAACTTATTCATTCAGACTTATGAATCAGTGAGTCAGGTTCGAATGAACATGACATTGGCTGGGAGATAGGACAGAATGGGAATAGTAGCTGTGGAGACTGCATGGGGAGTACAATGATATTCCCACTCTTTCTGACGGACAGAATTAAATCTAATGCACAACAAGGAAACAGCCAACATTTAGGAGATGCAATGCTGAATGACAATGTGAACTAAACAGGATAATTTTAAATGTGATAAAGTGAACTATATTTTATATACACACCATTTAATCAATGGGAATACAGATTGAGTATGATCACTGGATCAGAACATTAACTTTGATTTCTCTTCACAGATACTGCCGGACCTGCTGAGCGTGCCCTCTAAGTTCTGTTTTTTTTGTTTGAGTTTGATCATATTGTTCATATCTGGCAGGATACTTAAAATTATAAGCAGACACTAATAACAAAATGTGGAGGGCTATTGGGACAGTACAGCAGACTAAAGTAGAGATATAGTCGTTCCAAGCTGGAAGAGAAAATGGGCTGAGTTGCCCACACTTTTGCTGCAAATAATTCTGTGATATGTAATCAAAGCCTTTGGAGAGGGGGTAGACAAGCTCTTTCAAAGAAGGACACAGAGTGCTCCACCATCAATAACTTATTCCTGTTATCTCATGAAATTTCAACCGCCTCTGCAATGTCTTTTCAAACAAAGTGGAGTTCCTGAGATTTACAGGATATTCAGAAAAACATTATTTTTCCTTTGAATCTTAACGAAGAAACAGATTTCGGTCCTAACACAGGTGTCACAGCCACACCAACTATAATAGGAACAGGAAAGTACTCCATTGTCCATATATAACCAAATTCAGCATTTAGCCCTGTCAAGAAACATGAAATATAGTGATATGGAAGCATGAATCGCAAATATAAATGATGGAGATGCGCAACAGATGAGGAAGCATCTGCAGAGAGAAACAGAGTTAACATCTCGATATGATGCGACACTGTTCTGAAAACGTCATATTGGAATCAAAGGTTAATTCTGTACATCTCTGCTCAGGGAGTGCCAGACCTGCTGAGTTTTCCTCAATCGATTTCTTTTTCTTTCTGAACTGTGACAAATTGACTGATCTGAACGATATAAGCAAAGCTGCTATCTCAGTTGAATCTCGATTAATTTGTAACCAAAAGAGAAACTGCTGGACACTCTCAGCGGTTCTGGCAGCATCTGTAAGGAGAGAAAAGAGCTGGCGTTTTGAGTCTAACTGCCTCTGTGCAGAGAAATCTGAATTAAAGTTTCTAGGTCAGCGGCCCTTCCTCAGAAAGGATGGTAGCCCTGAAAATGTTGATTTATACAGAGAAGACGCTGAATAGCTGTTAATGGAGACTGTTAGTAGCTGACAATAGGGGGTGAGTAATGGAAGGCTAAGTGAGTACTAGGCCTGGTGGTATGGGTAGGCGGCATTGAGGAGTTCAGTCACTAAAACTATTGAATTTTTTTTTAGTGTGAAGAGCTACAGGATCCACCCACGGAAAATGAGGTGTTGTTCTTCCAGCTTGGGTTGAAATGTCCTGGAACACTGCAGCAAGCCTGACGCAGAGAAATTGGCCAAGGAACAGAATGGGGTATTAAACTGGCAGGCAACTGGAAACTCAGGGTCTTTTGCATAGGTACAGCTTGGATATACTGTGAAGTGTTCACTCAGTCTACCTTTAGTTTCCCCAATATAGAGCAGACCACAATGTAAGCAGCAAACGTAGTAGACCGGATTGTGGGAAATGTTGATAGGATGCTGCTTCCTCTAGGAGGTGTGTTTGGCCAATGGATAGTGAGGAGAGACAAGGTAAATGGGAAAGTATAACACCTCCAGCAGAAGGAAGTGTAGTGGACCCGTGGTGGGAAGTGGGGGGAGGTGTGTGTAGTGAATAACGAGCGGAACAGGGTGTCCTGTAGGAAATGGTAACTTCAGAAGGCGGTAAAAGGGAGAGGAGTCAAACATGTGCCTGGTGGTGGCATCTCACTGGAGGTGGGGAAATGCAGGTGGGGAAAATCTTCTGCATGTGAATGCTGGTGGGATGGTAGGTAACGAAAGGGAGAACTCTAACGCTGTTGCAGGAAGGAGGAGACAGGGTGATGGTAGAAGTGCAGGAGGTGGTTCAGAACTGGTTGAGAGCCCTGTCGACAAAAGTGCTGGGGAATTCTCGGTTGAGAAAGAAGGTGGACATTTCAGAGGAAACATTTTTGAAGTTGACATCATCAGAAGCAATGCGGTTGAGAGGGTGGAACTGGGGGAATGGAATGGAGTCTTTGCAGGAAACAGGGTGTGCGGGTGCATACTCCAGCTGTGGGAGTCGGTGGTTTATTACTGGATATCAGTGACCCGTCTATCCCCAGAAATAGAAGCAGGTATGTCGAGGAAAGAAAGGGAGGAGTCAGAGATAGACCAGGTGAATGTGAGGGAAGAGTGCTAATTGGAAACGATGAACTTTTCCAATTCTGGACAAGAGAGAGGAGCAGCAGCTATGATATCATCTATGAATCGGATAAACAGTTGTGGATGGGGGCTGGAATAGAACTCGAACAAGGAATGGTCTACGTACCCCATGAAGGAACAGGAATAACTTGGGCCCACGTGTGTATCCATGCACCCCCTCTGTATGGCAGGTGCAGGCTGAAGCAATAGGTCTGCCCAGGCAGTTCTGTTTGTGGATTTTCAGGAGGAGATAAAAGCGAGCTCTGCTATCAGAGGGCCATCAGCTTCGGGACTGTTATGTGGGGGGGAGTGGGTCGGAATCTCCAGATGAAATGTTGTGAGATTTAGTTAATAAAATGCCTGATGTGCCATGGCAAGGTTATGGAACAGCACGTGATATGTGGAGGTATCTGAGAGCTGGCACTCAGCCTCTGAAATGAAGAGGTGAGTCCACCATACTACAGCAGCATCACCCTTATCGGCACAGGCTGAATAACACAGACTGGGTTGGATCGATGCGTACAGCGTACAGTCTGTTCAGAGGGTGATAGGTTGGATAGGGTGACGGGGATGCAGAGAAATTAAAACAACCAGTGTCACATTGAAAGTTCTCAAAGAACAGATTGAGTCAATGGAAACGCAGAGGAATGGGTCTAGGGAGAGTGTTGTAGCTGGGGGAGGGGTCGGTGGGATGGGAAAGGGACTCTTGCCCAAAGAAATGGACACTGAGGAGAAGGCGGTGGAAGAGGAGTTCAACATTATGTCGTTCCTGAAATTCATTAAAGTGGGGGCACAGAGGGATAAAGCTGAGATCTTTGCTGAGTACAGAACATTCAGCATTAGGGCGTGGAAGTTTCAGGAGGGCTGGTGAATACATGTCAGGTGGGCTTTGGGGAGGGGGTGGACTCAGAGCACAAGGCATGGGTGGGGTGGCAGGTGCCACAGGCTCATAGGCATCTCTAAGTTATTACATCTTCTGGGCCTCGTATATCTGGCGAGCACGGCGAATGAGCTGGAGAATGAAGTAGAATTGGGGAATGGTGCAGCCTTGAGCCAATGTGATGAGATGCTATTGGACAGAGAAAATGTTGATCTCAGTGGCACTGACATCGCACGATCAGTCCTCAGAAAGCAACTGATTAAAAATAATCGGAATCGTTATCTTATTGTAATCCTCTGATTTCATTGGGGTGACACTCAATCAGCAAGGTTTTACTTTTCTGAGACGTTAAACCGAACTTTTTAAACAGATGATATTATTAATAAGACAAATCCATCCATGGTTTTGGAAGGCAGTAGCAAAGGTAGAGTGTTTTTGTCATTCCCAATAGCTCGAGGGAAGGTATCATTGTTCATTGAGGAAATTACTAGCGCAGAATTTCATCTGATTTCCGTTAACCACAGTTTGCTGAGGGTTAATGAAGCTACATGAGTCAAATATTACTTTGATGCAAGTGAAGTTACTCTGATCTCACGTCTAATGACATTGGAAAATCAGTTAAAATGGTAAAGAGCAAAATGATAGAACACGGCTTATTTGAACAATGTGGTCACTGTCCACACAACGTTGAAGGAACAACTGATGCATGGACGTCTGATTCTGAAATGAAATTGCGAAAAGAGGAAGAGGTACACCTATACAAAGTATTCGCCAAAAACGGATACCCTCGCAGTTTCATCAACAAATTTCTAAGGGAGAGACAACGGAACGAGGACATGCCACAACCCAAAGGACTCGCCACAATACCATACATCAGGAGCATTTCTGAACTGACAGCCAGACTACTGCGACCACTAGGACTCATAACACCACACAAACCAACAGTCACGCTCAGACAACAACTCACCAGAACAAAGGACCCGATACCCAACATGAGCAAAACTAATGAAGTGTACAAAATCCCATGCAAGGACTGCACAAAACACTACATCGGACAAACAGGAAAACAGTTCACCATCCGTATACACGAACACCAACTAGCCACGAAACGACACGACCAGCTATCCTTAGTAGCCACACACACAGACGACAAGCAACATGAATTCGACTGGGACAACACTACCATTATAGGGCAAGCCAAACAGAGAACAGCCGGGGAATTCCTAGAGGCATGGCACTCATCCACAGACTCTATCAACAAACACATCGACCTGGACCCAATATACCGGCCACTACAGCGGACAGCTCGAACTGACAACCGGAAGCGGCAGAGACAGGCCACTATAAATGCTGGAGGAAACAGCACAGAAGCGCTTCACAGGAGGCTCCCAAGCACTGAGGATGTCACCTGGACAGGGGACGAAGCGTTTGCAAGACAAATTCCCAGCTCGGTGAACACAACCACAACAACGACCACCCGAGCTACAAATCTTCTCCCAAACTTTGAATAGTAGAGGAGATTTTGGACGTACTAGAATGTTTGAAATTGGATAAGTCTCACGGCCCTGACACGATATATCCAAGAATACCTCAAGGGGCTCCAGAAGAATTTGCGGGGACCCTGGCTTGTAATGCTGATCATCATTGATCACAGTGACGTCCCGGAAGACTGGAGAATAGCAAATGTTGTGACATTATTCAAGAAGAACTGAACAAAAAAGCCTTGGAACTATAGACCAGTAGGTTTAACATCCGTGGTAGGTAAGTTACTTGAGTTGGTTCTGAGGGATAAGATTTGCATGAATTTAGAAATATACGCTTTGATTAAGAATAGTAAGTGTGGCTTTGTGCGAGGAAGTTTGTGCCTGACAATTATCTTAAAGTAATTGGATGATTTGACCAGGAAGATTGACTTGGGTGGGGCAGTAGACTTTAAAACATGTGGTGTTCGATAAGCACAGCAGGTCAGGTATTCGAGAGGCAGGAGAATCTATGTTTTGGACATAAGCCCTTCATCAGGAACGTCCAGAAAATCGATTCTACTGTTCCTCTGATGCTGCCTGACCTGCCGTGTGTTTCCAGTGCCACACTTTTGGACACTGATCTCCAGCAACTGTCGTGCTCACTTTCTCCATGGGTCGTAGATTTAGTCGATTTGGATTTCAGTTACAGCAGAACAGAATGAGGCTTTTCAGCCCCGGAGCCTGATATACAATTACAGGAGGAGGCCAATAAGTCCCTCGGCCCTATAAAACTGTAACCAGATCATTCAGCACCTGTATCAAGTTTCACAGCAACAGGAACAATCTATTCATCTACTTGAAGTCAGTATCACAGGAAATGGAAGAGGCCACAAAGTGACTGGGCTATGGGGTATACTGGACTAAAACCAGGCTACATAGCCCTCAGGCCTGCCCTTCCATTCAGTAAGTAAGGGCTGATTTGCACTCGGCCGCAATTTCTCTTTCATGCCCGATTCTTTGTTGCCCTCGACTCTCTGATGTGTCAAAACCCATTGAAACTCACTCGCACCCCCCAAACATTTCAGTGATGTAGCCTCCCCTGACTGTCTTTTCGCAACCATCACTACTCTCTGAGAGAAGGAATCACTCCCCGCACATATACCTTGGCCTATTGACATGGATAGAAGATATGAACACAGCGTAAAGTGACTGGCCCTGATACCACGGCAGTATTTGAGCAAGATGTCAGCAAGACTGAACAAACTTGAACCTGATGGGAATGGAATCAGCCGTAAACTCCCCACTGGTTCAATCATTCAGAACACAATGGGGCTGGTGGACATCAATCCTCCCAGTCCCTGGATATCTGTGTCGGCAATCCTCAGGGTAGCTTCTTTTGGCACAAATAGTTTCAGCTGCTTCATCAATGTCTTTCCCTTTGTAATGCAATCAGACGTGGGGATGTTCTGTGAAGATTATACAATGTTCAGAGCAATGCGTCACCTCCTAAGGTACTAAAATATCAAATCTGGACAACATTCAAGCTTGTGCTGTTAATGTATAGGTAACATTAATCAAATGCTCTGCTGGACACTAAACATTTCCACGGTTAAAAGAAAGAGAAACCCCTTCAGCAACTCTAGCTGGTTTCATAGTAATATAAGAAAGCCATACAGCCCATCAGATCTATTGGATAACAAGAGGCGCAATGCGTTCACTCATTCCTGCCTATTACACAAAATGATCTCCCCATCATAGCCACTCCCTTCCCTCTTTATCTGCAGACACCCTAACCCCCACCCCAGTTCTGAAGAACGATTATACGTGAAATGTTGTCTTTGCCAGCTCATGATGCTGCCTGGATTGCTATGTTTAGATTAGATTAGATTATATTGCATTACATTACAGTGTGGAAACAGGCCCTTCGACCCAACAAGTCCACACCATCCCGCCAAAGCGCAACCCACCAATACCCTTACATTTACCCCTTACCTAACACTACGGGCAATTTAGCATGGCCAATTCACCTGACCTGCACATCTTTGGACTGTGGCAGGAAACCGGAGTACCCAGACGAAACCCACGCAGACACGGGGAGAACGTGCAAACTCCACACAGTCAGTCGACTGAGGCGGAAATTGAACCCGGTCTCAGGCGCTGTGAGGCAGCAGTGCTAATCACTGTGCCACCGTGCCGCCAACCAGCCTTCTGTTTGCCTCCTATAACTCAGGAAGATAGTGTCTAGTCAGCACAACGTGCTGGTAGGCGGGAACCACGGGTTGCCCACTGAAGTCCTTGAACCCCTGCCCTCAGGCCAGGCGGAAACATTCAGTTCCTCAAGACACTGACACATGAACAGAAGAGGCCATTCAGCCCCTCCAAACTGTTACACTGAAATAGCAGGAATGTCATTGTTGCTGCAACATGACAAACCAATGAGGCATAGAGTGCACAGACAGACTGCTCCATGTTGTTCCTCCTGGCTCCATTGCTAATGGTACACACGTGCTATCTTAACGTAGTTTGCTGATCATGAGGATGGAAAGTGATTGGTTTGTGTCAAGTCCCAAGGAGGCATCTTCCATCTCCGAGATGTTATGAACTAGGCTAGACTACTCAAAACAGCGCAGCGCATACCTTTGCAATTTGTTTCGGAAAGTGTACAACGAAAATTACCCAGAGTAATTTAGATAAGTTGACTACTAGATTTTAAAACAGACAAAAAACTTTATTCATAAAATTAAAACTATGAAACACAAAGAACAGAACCAAGAATCACGACAGATTTCAACCTATTCAGCTAGACTTAATTATGCTATTCCAAATATACACAACTGTCCCAATAAGCAAACTCCCAATAAAAACCTGTATAAATGGAACACAAACTTCCAGGTTGAAGTTGAAGGTCAGAAAAGAGAGAGAGAGTTTCCACACAGCTCCCAGTCGAACTTCCCAGTTCAAGACTCAACTGAAAACTGCTCAGCTCAGCTATTTCAGCTAAAATAGCGCACCACTCTCCGTTCATTATACTGGTCACTTATAAAGCATGACCATTTTGGCCTGAAGTCTCACCTGTTTCCATATAAACAAAATGTTTCTGAAAATACTTTTCACCTCTGTACCAAACCAGACTGATCGGAGCTTGGTCCCGTTTTATTCTACCTCTGAAAAAAAAATCAAGGACAGAGTCTCCTTGAGCTAAGGAACAGCTTTTAGACAAAAAAGGGACTTGCTTTGTGACATGTCTCTCCCCCCCTTAATGAAAACCATCAATGCTAAAAGATGGCTACATTTTTAACCCTTCAAACCCAGTTAGTAGTCTCAAAACAGACAGATAAACTATATTAATTGTAAACATTCGAACATGCACAAACCCATGCAAATTCAGGCCGCGGTATACCCACCACCGAACAGTTCCGTATCTCATTCAAGTCTGAATAACTCATCAGCTTTCACAATTTCGCGACCTGCCACACGCGCAATGGTCAGATTGAATGGCTGCAACAACAAGCTCCATCTAAACAGTCTGACATTTTTGTCTTTTTTTTTCCACAAATGTCAATGTCTTGTGATCAGTGTATGCGGTTTTCTCAGATTCATTGCTGGTAATATAAATACAGTCATGGTGTAATGCCAACACCAAGTTTAAAGACTTTTTTTCCATCGTTGAACATTTCTGTTGATGAACGTTCGACTTCCCAGAAAAATACCCGATGGTTCTTTCTATTCCCTCATCACCCTCCTGCAGTGTTAACACAGTTTTTACGCTGTAAAATGCCTCTTGACAGTTCTCTGTCCACTGAGAGTTCTTGCCCTTGACAATTCGATGCGTGGAGCAGCCACACTGCTTAAAGTTTGGCACAAACTTTCAGTAAAATCCAGTCAATCCCAGGAACCGTAGTACTGCATATTTCTTTTTGTCGACCGTGTGGAACATTCCCCAAGTACTTTTGTTTTTGTATCTCATGGGGCCATTGGTCCATGTCCAATAACGTGACCCAGGAACGTGAGTTAGGCTTTCTCAAATTCACTTTTAGCCAGGTTTACCAAGAAGCCTGCCTTCTGAAGTCAATCAAACAAGTCCGCTAAATGCTACAAATGTTCCTTTCATGCGTGACTAAGAACTGCCAGGTGATCAATGCATACCACATAGTTGGGTAATCCGGCAATGACCTTATTATCACTCTCTGAAATGTGACTGGATCGTTTTACATACCAAATGCCATAATTTTGAACTGATACAGTCCAATTGGCGTTATGAAAGCCGAAATTGCCTTTGCCCTCTCTGACAGAGGTCCTTGCCAGTCGCCTCTGAGCAAGTCCAACTTAGAAATGTAATTAGCTTCTCCCACCTTTCCGACACAGATCTTCAAACATGGAATTGGAAATGCATCAGTCTTTGTAATGAACTTGAGTTTGTGATAGTCCACACATGTCCGCTGCGTAACATCTGGCTTTGGCACCATGGCTATACATGAGCTCCAATCACTATAGCTCACTTCGATTATGCCATCTTGGAGCGTGTGCTCTATCTCCTTCTGAATCTGTGCCAACTTTAGAGGGTAATGCCTTTAAGGATTTTGCTTAATTGGAACAACATCTCCTGTGTTTTCATCATGCACAATTATGTTTGTACTTTCCAGTTTATTTCCGCATATCTCTCCAAGATATCATAATAATTCTTTCAGTTCACTATGTTTTTTCTTGTGGAAGGTAACTCAGTAATTTATCCCAATTTTTGACAACTTTCTCGTTGTTCAATTTGATATAGGCATGTCCAATTCAGAATCCTCTGAACTTGTTTCTTCCTTCTGTGCTGTAAGCATTAATACCTTCTCCTCTTGCTTTCTCTCCCTATCAAAATACCTGTTAAGCATAATTACTTGACATACTCTATGAGATTTCCGCCTCCCTGGAGTCCGTACCAAGTAGTTCACCTCATTCAATTTCTTCCCAACTTGATAAGGTACACTAAAACATGTTTCTAAAAGCTCAATTGTTACTGGAAATAACCTTATTCCCAATTGCAAAATTGCGAATTTGTGATTTCTGATCCACTTCCTGTTTCATTGTATGCTGCGATACTTTTAAATGCTGTCTAGCAACTCTGCAGCTCTATTTAATCGTTCCATAAAATTTGACACCTCGTCCAAATGGATGGTCTCTGAATTCCTACTTATTAATTTCTACTTAACCAATGGTAATAGCCCTTTTACTTCATGGCCACAAATTAATTCAAATAGTCTGAATTTGGTCGATTCATTCCATGCGTCTCTGATCGCAAATATTTCAAGACGAATTTCCTTATCGCATTCATCTGGATAATCCTGACCATAAACCCACAACACGGTCTTCACTGTTTGATGCCATCTCACTCATGTTCACTGTGATTCCGAATACTACATAGTGGATTTGAATTTATGTATTCCAAAGTTACCCATCACCTGCTTGAATAGTTCGGATGTGAGGTTTGATCTTTCTGGATTTGTATTGGTAGTCCGTACCTAGTTAAAAAATAAGTATTTTTTTTCTACAACTCTTTTAGCTGTGATGCTGCATAATGGGTCTGCCTCGGGAAATCTAGTCGACACCTCCATTATTGTTAATAAATACTTATTCCCCCTTTTTTTCAGATAGGCGACCAATACAAACTATCAACACACTTGTGAAAGGTTCGTCAAATGCTGAAATACTTATTAAAATTGCAGGTTTTATTACTGCCTGTGTGACATGTTTGAGACGTCTGGCAATATTCAACTACATCTTTGTGTAGTCCAGGCCAGTGAAAATATCTTTGTATTTCAGCCTTTAATGTCCTCACCCCGAAATGATCTCTAAGTGGTAGCTCATGTGCTACTCGCAGCACCTCCTTTCTATACCCAACAGGCAACACAATTTGATGAATTTCTGTCCACGTCTGATCTGCTTCTGTATGTGCTGATCTCCATATCCGCATGAATACATCATTTGTTAAGTAATAACACACAGGAATACATTCATTCTCTTTCTTGCTAAATACTTTTTTGATATAACTTTTGTAACTCCTCATTTTTCTGCTGTAATTCAATCAGTTTAGCAGAGCTAAAATCACGTTCATGTTCGCCAACTTGCTCCTTCTCTGTTCCACTTACCTGATCAAAAAGAAACATTCGGATAAGTCTACGTCAGCTTCCTTATCTGTGCTTTTATCCTGGTTAAACCTGTGCATCTGTGATCTCCTGGTCACGCAATCAGGGGAAATTCCTGGATAAACATTCTCCAGGTCTTCAGTTGCTTGCATCTTCACGGGCTTTTCAACTAGAGTAGACAGCACGCCTGCCAGTGAATCAGCTATATTATTTGCAAGGACAAATTTTATTCCTGGAGCTGAGAGTTAGGGGTCCAGTACTCCTACCACCCATTCTCCACTCATCTCTGGACTCTCTCGCCTCACTTTACATAACTGAGCACTTTTTTTCCTCACTATGAATTTCTGTTACCAGCACATTTTCAGGTAATAGTCTCTCAAGGGTGCATAAAGCCTCACCCCTCAGCATTTCAGACTGAAAAGATCCTGTGTCAATTAATATTGGAACCTCCTTACCAATTACTCCTGGCCTATGTAAATAAACTTTACCCTTTCATGCAAGTTTTTATGCAGGTTTGGCACGTCCACTTATCATCTTGTACACTCTGAGGCAGTTGCCTACCTTCCCTTATGCTTTTTGTTACAAGTCTAACAAAACTTCCAGGCTTGTCTAGTTATCCTTCATCTGGTTTTCTCCCAGCCCAGCAACACTGTGATTTTGTGTGGTCCAGTTTATTACAATTAAAACACCATAGTGTTTTAATTTCTTTGTTCCCCCTCCACCCCTCCCCCCACACCCACACACACACAAGGTGTTCTTTATTACTGTTGTAAATTATCCTTATGATCTACGCTGTGATCTACCTTTCCCTTTGCACGTGAGGATATCTCTTTTCTCCAATTTCTGTCCCTCAGAGCCCAGAACTGGTTCTGGAAGCCAAAAACACTTTATGGACCAGTTCATAATCATCAGCCATTTCAGTAGCTAACCTTGCTGCTTACGATCTCTGCTCTTCCAACTGAGTTTGCATTACTTCAGGCAGTGAATGTTTGAAATCCTCCAAGTACTAAACTCTCTAACGGCATGAGAGCTTTGCTTATATTTTAAAGCTCTAATCCAACTATCGAAATTAGTCTGTTTGATCCTTACAAACTCAGTGTAGGTTTGACCAGAATCCCTCATTAGATTCCTGAAAGGTTGCCTAAGCTGATAAAATGTTTTTTTAACCTCCTCATACTCCCCAGATACCTCCATTGACAGGGATGTGACTACCTCACCAGTCCTACCTACAATTTTCGTTTGGATCAACAAAACCCACATTGCATCTGGCCACAGCATTTGTTTAGCCAACTTTTCAAATGGGATCAAACTGAGGCAATGCTTGAACATACTCAAACAAATTCTCACTAGGCTTCTAACTACCAGGGGCTTACTCGTTCTCGCTCTCTTCCTTACTAACCACACCATCAGCCGTTATCTCCTGCCTTTTACACTGATTTTCCTTTTTAAGTGTCAGTTTTTGCTATTCAAAAGCTCTCTCTTTCTCTCTCCCCTGTTGTCATTCTTTCTTTTTACTCTCTGTTCTGCTGCGCTCTTAACCCACACGCCCCCAACCGCCCCTCCACTTCTGCATTTTCTCAAAGTCAAAAATTACATTTTGGCCGCCCATTCCTTACCTCTCGACGTTAACTCAAGATGTTTCATTTGCAACTGAATTTTTGACATCTCTGATTCTGATTGTTTCTCCAGCAACTTTAATTGACGAGCTACTTCTGTAATTATCTCTCCTTTCCTTTCAGATGCAGTCAGTTCCAATTCCAGCTTCTCCATTAATTCTTGCAACTTGGTCTTATTCACTTTTCGTAAAATTTCCAACGTCACTGCATGCAAACGTTTGGCGACTGAAATAGCAATTAATATTCTAATTTGTCAACCCAATCAAACTAATACCCGAAATAACGACACTGTCATCTCCACTCGCTGTTAAAAATCCAGCAATGAGCCCCCAGTCAGTTATGGACGAGGCCATACCACTCAAAACATTCTTAAGCAAGCAGCCCAGATCATAACTTTGCAGTTTGTTTTGGTAATTATCCAATGAAAATTAACCGGAGCAATTTAGCTAGGGTGACGACTAGATTTTGAATCAGACAAAAACGTTATTCACAAAATTACACAATGAAACACAAAGAACAGAATAAAGAACCGCTACACAATTCAACCTATCCATCTAGACTTAAATATGCTATTCCAAATACACACAATCGTCCCAATAATCAAACTTCCTTGAGAAAACGTTATGATGGAACACATGCTTCCAGTTTGAAGCTGAAGGGCAGAAGAGAGAGAGAGCGTCTCCACATAGCTCCCAGTTGAACTTCCCAGTTCAAGACTTAACTGAAAACTGCTCAACTCAGTTCAACTCAGCTAGGTAAGCTAACAGAGCTGACAACTCCCCGTTCATTATCCAGCTCACTTCGAAAGCATGACGAGTTTGGCTGTAGTTTCAACTGTTTACATATAAATAAAAGACCTCTGAAAATCACTTTCGTGTCTGATCGTAGCCTGGCCCCATTTTATTGTCTCTCTGAAAAACATCAAGGGCAGAGTCTACTTGAACCAATGAACAGCTTTTAGCAAAAAAAAAGGATTGGTTTGTGACAGAGAAGACAGGCTAGTGTTCTGTATGGAGGTCAGAAGCTGGTGGGAATAGCTAATACTATCAGAGTGTGGCTGATGACAGATTTGTGAACAACATGACGTTCAATGCAGGGTCACACACCAATTGTACATCCGGACGGTGAGAGTGCATTCCGAACCTGGAGCTCTCTCTCAACCAACATGGGGGCTCCATAGAGATTAGTAAACTATCATAGAGTCATACAATCCTATAGCACTGAGACAGGCCCATTAGCACACACTGGTTCATGCTAATCAAAATGTCCGTCCATGCTAACCCCATTACCCCACGCTTGGTCCATATCCTTCTGAATCTTTTCTATCTATATACTTGTCCAAATGTGAAGACACATATCATGGAAAACATGTTATATCTAATGCTATCCCTGTTTTGTTTTGGAAATAATTAGTGTTGATTCATAACACTCCAGTGTTAATGCAATCACGTTTTTTTCTATTCGTGTGTTTACAGAATAAACACTCATTTCCCTCACACTCTCCTCATGGTACTATCACCGCAGGGATTAGTCTGGTGAAACTCCATCACACCGTCTCTCTGTACCAAGGAGATCATTGATTATAAATGAAAGAAAATACTGTCTCAAGTACACTCCACAACTGCAGGACGGTATCTTCACTCTTATACTTTAATTGTTTTGTAATGAACGCTACTTCTCATTTATTGTGCTGATTACTTGCTGAGTCATAGGGATGCACAGCATGGAAACAAATCCTTCGGTCCGACCCGTCCATGCCGACCAGAAATCCGAACCCAATCTCGTCCCACCTGCCAGTACCCGAATGCTCTGTATGAATTCTGTTAGTGCCTTATGATCAAGGACATTCAGCTTCTTTTCACCAAGAGCACTTCCCATCATCTCGCCTTCTCATAAATACAAAATGAGAAGGATGGCATTTTTTGCCAATCATTTATTTGCCGTATGAAGCAACTTCACACCAACAACAATATCACTTTTGCCATTGGAGTTGATTGGAGATACTGAGGAGGCGATGATCTAGCTGTATTATCTCCGAATATTAATCCAGGGAATCAGGTAATGACCAAGACACCGGATCCGAATCCCACAATGGCAAATGTTGGAAATCGAATTCAATAAAATATCAGGAATTAAGAATCAAATGAAACAATGAAACCATTGTTGATTGTCCTACCTGGCACCCTCATGCCCTTCAGGAAAGGAATTCTACCATCTTCAGCTGGTTGGGCTTACATGTAACTCCAGACCCACAGCAATGTGGTTAACTCTCAGTTGCATTTCGAAATAGCCAAGCCAGCCACTCTGTTATATTAGTCACTTCAAAGCCTCAAAGAAAAGAAACGCATGGACCTCAGCACTGACTCCGTACAGCCCACAGACCGCAGTGGGTCAGGAAGGCAGCTCACCAACGCCTTCCCAAGGACAATGAGGAAAGGGAATTAAATCCTGGCCTAGCATCCCATTAATGAATAAAGGAAGATGATCCCACTCAGGAAAGAGAGAAAAACAGACATAAACAACTTTAAACAGGGACTTTGACATATACCTTACATGGTCATGATTATCAGTATTATGGGAACAGGAGAAACATAAGTAAGGTTTAATTTCATTTCTTTTATTTTCATCACAGATAATCATCAACAATCCCTTTGTTTGCTTCTTTCTCTCTGTCACTCTCTTTCTCCATCTATTCAACTCAGTCCTTCTCCCCTTCATAACAGATGTTGAGTGTCACCAACATCAATCACGCTATTTCCCAACTGTGTTCAATTAAGATGTATGGTCATTAGACTCGAATTGCCAATTCTATTTTTCTCCCGACCCGAGGGGGCTGCCACATCTGCTCAGTTTGTCTGGCACTTCCTCGTTCTTTATTTTTTTCTGATCTGTTGCATCATTCTTTGCTTTATTTAACCTTTAATTTTGTTTTTACTTGGAATGTCTGCATCATTTACAGGGGCAGCATTTGTTGACCTAACCAAGTGTCATTTACTACGAGGTCATTCTTTCAGGCAGTACAGAACCAAGCAGATTGCTGTAGGTCTCACATCAATCTTAAGCCAGACCAGATAATAATGCAAGATCTATTTACCAAAGGACATCAGTGAAATAGATAAACGTATAGACAAATTTACTGGAAATGTTACGGTTGCTATTTCCAATTCTGTCTTTTGTATTTACTTTCTGACATCGTCCGTGGTAGAATGTGGAGCATTATCTTTCAGTATAATAACCTGTGCATCTGAATTACATTTCTTCCGACATTACTGCTCTGAGAGTGTTCCTGTCATTAAGTTATTTTAGAGACAAGAACAAAGTTGTGATCGGAATATTTGCAACTAAAAGAGTGCTTGGAGGAGAGGTGGAACCATAACGTCTGAATTTTATCAAAGCATAGATAATGGCTTATTAAGCATCAGCATTGAAGCGAAGATGGTGACTGGGCATATAATCGAGCTGGTAGTGGATAGGTTTTGTGATGGACAGATTACCGAGATATAAATTAATTTTATTTGTTTAAATTCGGTATTGTGAACTGTCTCGTTCTCAGATGTTTGTGAAGGCGGGGCTGTGGGCTGTTCTAAAATTTGTGGGTAATCAATGGAATTTGCATTTGAAATTGAAGACAATAGTTGCTATCTTTGTCAAATATAGATAACAGAAATAGCAAAGTAGTTCGCCATGCTTGAAGAGATTAATAAGTGGATAGAGATGAAGAAACTTACCAGGAACACCAACAATAGCGAGGACAGGATAGTAACCCGCCTGGATAATCATCAGTGCACATATATCCGAAATGGTAATGTTGACCAAGACCAGGAAAAATAGAAAAGACCCAAGGATAAACTCCTGTCCATTGTTGCAGCATTCCAGTCTAATGTTCTCAGATTCTGATCCATTAATGGATCATTCCAGACTATTCTCAGATGTTTAAATCTGCTTTTTCTGTCTCTGCAGCTGCTGATCCCTTTGAGCGCTGGAGTTGATGCATTTGCTGCTACAATGGCATAAACCATTACAAGTGGCCCCTTACTAACAGGAGATGGAAAACATCCAGTAACACAACTCTGATCCATGGAGACTGACATCAATCACACTCACCGAATAAACAGCTCCATTTAACCGCTTTTTAGTATGGTTCCTTCAATTCACAAAAACTACTGGACTGGATTGAATGTTGGCACCGTTGGCTATTGATCACATCTCCCATTACGCATTGCTCTCGTGAAGTTAGTAGTGAGGGGGCATGATGCATGTTTTCTGATCGCAGGGTAGATGATTCTGCTGTGTTGTCAGTTTGCAATACTGTAACCAGCCGAACCTCCCACCACCACCACCCTCAAAAACCACAATCTACATGCTGGTACCGGGCAGACCTCTCCTGGACTAGAACAGGCAACATCCAATATATTTACAATGGATATGTTTGCATTCCAATACATAGGAAATGCGAATTTGCCTGGGCATTCATTTAATTGATCTAATAAGGCAATTTTGTATCTTCAACACTCAATGTGCTTCAGCACTTTCTTTTAATATAAACTCAGAAACACCTTGACACACTTTATTAAATACAGGTTTCTTCACTTTCTCCTCATGGTAACATCATGCCAGAGTTTAGTCTGGTGAAACCCCTTTGGGCTGAATCGCTAACTTGATCATTCTTTATGACACAACAAAAAACTATCATTGGGAAAGATACACTTACTCCAATATTTAATCATTTTGCATGAAGAACCACACATCATTTACTTCCTCCAGCAGAAAAATTCTGTTTGTGACTTATGACCAAGCACATCCAGGTCTGTTTCCAAGCACTTCCCAACCTCTCACTATTTAATGAACATAAATGTGAATGATGATATTTGTTGTTAATATCTGAAGTATTTTATATTTTGCAAAGAGCTATTGCCCAAACACTGATCCTTCTGATACCCCCAAAGCCTTCACTCCAGATAATTATACTATTCTCTTCAGTCTCTCGATTATCCAACTTTTAATACATTCGGCGTATTCCACCCCTAACTACCCATGGACTCTAACGTTCCCCACTCACCTGTATTCAACCATGTCAAACATCTGCCGAAAATTCAAACACTTCATTTCCACTGGTTCTCAATTGTCGATGACACAATGGATAACCTCCACAATATCCAGCAGGTTTATCAAAGATCAAGATCATTCCCCCTTCCTGAATCTAGATTGACTCTACCGAATCATATCGTTAATTTCCAAGTATCTAGTTATCACATTCCTCACAAAAGGTTCCAATATTTTTTTCCTGACAGAGTGGAGAAGGTTATTGATGCTTGTCCTGTATTTTTGAGTATTTTTTCAGATCATCACAGTTTCAAGGTGACCCTTCCAGAATGTCTTGTCCAAGTCGATCACTAATAACGTCACAGAGCATGTCCCTCAGATTCAATTTAGGTGGAGCTTATAAATAACAGGAGAAGCAAATATTGGTGTATTATTATTCGAAACTAAAACAGTTGCAGAAAGTCTGAGCGTCATATGCTCTGAAAAATAAATATGCAAGTATCATGGATAGTGCAGTCTTATTGGATAGTCTCAAGTTACATCTCAACTGTGTTAACTGAGTGACTGCTCACGCTGTGAAAAATAAATTCCCTAAATGTATATCAGGTGCGTTGAAGAGTATGTATTGAAACAAACCAGAGAGCAAGTTTTATCGGATTTGGTGTTGTGTGGTCAGGAGGACTCATCAATAACCTTGCTCTGAAGCAGCTTTGGAGGAGTAGTAAAATTAATATGTTGTATTTTACATGGCGTCTGCATACAACATAGAATGTTTGCACATTCTGGTCAAACATGATGGAAGCATGGATCCAAGAGGGTCAAGTTTGTTCCGGTGAATTGGGAAGGTACAACATAACATTCAGTGGGGGATAAGCAATGGTTGTTAGAGTCATAGAGTCCTCGAGCAGGGAGACCGGCACTTCGGCCCAACTGATCCATTCCGACCAAAATGTCCATTCACACTCACCCCATTTCCCAGCCATTGCCCCGTATACTTCTAATCCTTTCCTATCCTGGCTTTGTCCAAATGCATTTTATATGTTGTGAATGTCCCCACCTTAACGACTTCTGCTGGCACTTCATTCCATATGCATATCACCCTGTGTGGAATAAAGTTGCTCCACAGGTTCCCTTTTATGCTTACCCCTATGACCTTAAACTGATGGCCTCTAGTCCGTGATTGTCCAACCCCGGGCAGTAAAGACTGAGTGCATTTACTCTATCCATGCTTGTCATGATCTTATACCCTTCAAAAAGATTCTCCCCTCAGTCTCAAACACGCTAAAGTAAAAAGTCCTAACTTTTCCAACCTCTCCCTATAACTCAGACCCTTGAGTATATTGCAACATCCATGTAAATTTCTTCTACACTCTTTCCAGTTTAATAGCATCATTCCTATAGCAAAATGAACAAAACTGCACATAACGCTATAAGTATGGCCTCATCAGCGTCCCGTATAACTGCAACATATCTCCCCAGATTCGATACTCAGTGCTCTGACTGAGGAATGCCAGTGTGCCAAAAGTCTTCTTCATTGGCCTGCCTACCTCTGAATCAACTTACAGAGAACTATGCACCTGAATACCGAGGTCCCTACACACCTTAAGACCCAGCCCCCATTCACCATAAAACTCCGATATTGATTTGAGTTTGTAAAATGCAATAACTTGCACTGATCTGCAGTAAAATCCATTTACCATTTCTCGGCCCACTTCCCCAGCTGATCAAGATACTGTTGTAAGTTATGAAATTTCTGACAACCTTTCTCAGTCTCCATGATGCCGCCTATTTTATTGTCATCTTCCAACTTACAAATCATGCCTGTACATTCTCATCTAAATTATAGATATATGTAATATGTAGTAGTTCCAGCACCGAACCCGAGGCATTCCATTTGTCCCGGGCCTCCAGTCTGACAAGCATCCTTCCACTATTACCCTTTCCTTCCTACCATCAAGGCAATTTTGTACTTAATTTGGCTGGTCCTCCTCAATTTCATGTGATCTAACCTTCCAGAGCAGAGCACCATGTGGAACCTTATTGAAGGACTTACTGGAATCCATATAGACTACGGACACGATCCTTCCCTCCTCAACTTTGCTGGTCACTTCATCAAATAACTCGAACAAATTTGTGAGCTATGGTCTCCGATGCACAAAGGCGTGCTGACTTTGATGATGGGTTTTTGCCCAGAATGTTGATTTTCCAGCTCCTCGGATGCTGCTTGACCTGCTGTGCTTTTCTAGCACCACTCTAATCTTGTTCCTAATCATACCCTGTCTTTCCAAATGCATGCATATCTTATCTCTCAGAAAATTTTCAAGTAAGTGACCTAATGCAGATTATAGGATTAGTGGTCGATAGTTCACAGGTTATTCTTTGTAGCCCTTCTTGAGTAAGGGCACAACATTCGCCACCTTCCAGTCCTCTGGGACCTCACCCGTTGGCCAGCAATGATGCAAACGTATCACCAGGGCTCCCGCAATTCCTTCTCTGTCCTCCTGCAGTGTTCGTGAATATGTCGGGTCATGACCAGGAGATTTATAGAAATACTGCAAAGTCTGAAAAATGTGTCTATTTATTTCAGGTAGAAACACCATAGAAAGGGAAAGTGACACAATGACGTTTAACATATCAAATTAGAAAATGTATTAATCATAGGAAGTGGCTTCAGATGAATTTCCGTCATTGTGGAAACCTGAGAATTCTCAGAAATTCACGATCCAGAAACAAGGGCCATGAAATTAATAAGGAAATCAAAAATACAACATGAATGCTAAAAAAAACAGGAACAAAAACACTGCATAAATCTACAATGTGTATTTCAAATGAAACAAAGTAAAAGCAAGGTCAAATATGGAAATTGGTAACCGGGAGAGGCGAGTTTATTGTGAAGAACAGGGAAATGGCCAAGAAAATAATCAGTGCATCATGGAGGAAGATCTACAAAATCACCCAGTAATACCCAGTGATCATGTAGGGCTTGTGCAATTAAAGACATAAAGTCAATTTAGATCAGTAACTAGGCGATATTTGAGAATGTGACTGGATTGAGCATTGCTGTGTCTGACAAACCCGTTGTATTTCATATTAAAATGTCAGACATAAATCGGCAATAGAAATATTAATTGCACTGTCGATGACTGTGTTTAATTTTCCTGTTGCATTCTGCAGAGGCTAGAAAACATTATGGATAAATCGAAGTTAGCAAACGTAGTCCAAGCACTATAGATTAATGGAAGGAATCCAAGCATCTATAAAGGGAAGAAGACATAGTTTGGAGAACTGTCGCACAATTAACTTGACATCTGCAGGGAAACGGTTGGAATCTATTATACAGTGTGTGATATTGGATATTTAGGAATTAACAGCAACAATGGAGAAAAATCATATGTATTTCTGACAGATGTCTAACTCGATGTGCTATTAGTTTTTAGACCCCAACAACCACCCTCTGAGAAAAGGAACAGGAAGTGACTTCACCACAGGAAATAGCATCACCACAGGAAACAACATCACCAACCCAAAGAAACCCAAACATATAAATAGAAAGCAGGAATTTTCAGCATTGTTTCGCATGAAGTCCACTGAAGATGTTACCCAGTAAGATAATGAAACATCTGGAAATGAACCTTTCAGCGTCGCGAGCAAACCTACATCCATTGTGCAACGTGTTGGTGACCCAATCTGAGAAAGAATACACTGACAACAAAAAAGTGAAATGGACGTTGTCCAGATTAATCCCTCAGATGGCGAGATTGCCTGATGAGGAAACTCGGTCTGTGTTCTCTCGAGATTTAAAGAATGAGAGGAGGATCACAATGAAACTAGGAAAATTCACAAAACCTATGCCAAGTTGGAAATTAACAGGACGTTTCCCTGGCTGTCTAATCCAAATTCAAGGCAAATAATTGCAGATTAAGGGTCAGACCATTTAACACCGCAATAATGAGGAAATTCTTCACTTGGTGAGAACTGCCTAAAGCAGGGGTATAGAAACCTGCTGGTAGGGTAAGATTAGGGAGAATTCCCAGATATTCTGCCAGTGTGTCCAGTGGAAAAGAATAACAAGGGAACAGGTCGGAGTCATTCGTGACTTCCTAAGTTGCATTCAAATCACCTTACTGTTAGGAGACAGAGGGTCGTCGTGGAAGCCTGTTCGTGTGACTCAGACCGGTGTCTAATGGTGTATCACTGCGATCAGTGCTGTGTCCCTTATTATTTGTGATACGGAGGTGTTGGTGTTGGACTGGGGTGGACAAACCTAAAAATCACATAACACCAGGTTCTCGTCCAGCAGGTTTGTTCAGAGGCACGAGCTTTCAAAGCGTACAACCACCTGATGAAGAAGCAGCTCTTCGAAGCTAGCGCCTCCGAATAAACCTGTTGGACTATAACCTGGTGAAGTGTCATCTTTAACCTTATTATTTGTTGTATTAATAAATGATGCAACTGTGAATATAGACTGGGGTGGTGGGAGTGTGACAACTAAGTTTGTGTTTGATACAAAGATTGGCCGGGTGGTTGGCAGTGAGGAGGAAGGCCAAATGTTACAGGGAGAGACAGATGGAATGATCAGATGGGTGGCTCAATGGCAGATGGAATATAACCCTGATAAATATGAAATGCTGCACTTTGGAAGAAGGAACTGGACAGGGGAGAACGCAATGAATGACAGCACACTAGGGAGCTCAGAGGGTGCTTCTCCACAAATCCCTGAGTGTAACTAAGCAGGTCAATGCACAATTTGCGAAAGCATAGGGGATTGTAGACAGAACCTTAATTCATCAATGCATAGATTATAAGAGCTATGCAGAGAGGCTGGATAAGTTCGGGTTGTTTAGTTTGGAGGAGAGAAGGCTGAGTGGGCAGATGATAACGAGGGACATAAACAGGGTGGATAGGTAGCAAATGTTCCTTTTAGTCAAAGGTCCAAGAACAATGGAGCACATTTTAAAGTGAAGAGTTTGAGATTTGGAGAGGAATTGAGGACAGTTTTTCACCCATAGGGTGCTGGGGTCAGGAATCCACTGCCTGAAAGAAGAATTGTCATGGTAACTTCACAGCCATTAGAAAATACACGGCTGTGCACTTGAAATGCCATAATATTCACGGCTACGGTCTTGTGTCGGAATGTGGGGCTAATGTAGACTGTGCTGTATTTTTGATGGTACAAAGTCTGCACTTCTTTTTTGTGGAAGGTCAATCATTCAGTCGCTTAAGGTAGGACCTGATGGGTTTCTGAAGAGTATATTAACAAGGATTTTAAAATTGAACTTGTAATATCTTCTGAAAATATGTCAATGGCAAAATTAAGTGGAAAAAGGTGCAGCTTTCTTACAGTCTGATACCAGGGATTTGAGGACAGGGCACAGGCAGAACTATGGAGCAAATACTTTAGTTATGTCTTCGCAGAAGAAAACAAAAGAAAAAAGAAAACTTCACATGAAAGCTAGTGAACATTAGTCTGTTGAGAAAAAGGGAATAGAATGAAATTAGCAACCGCACACTTTAGAGAAAGTATTGGAACTGAAAGTAATGAGCACAGACAAAGTCAACAGAGATTGATCAAATGGGAATCATATTTGAGAAAGTGACTTTTATCATAATTATGGAGAAGCAATCAATGAAATATGATTGCATTTTCAGAAAGATTTTTGATAAAGCCCCAAAGTTATTATGCAAATCCAAATCCTATGTGACTGGAGCTAAGATGGTTTTAGCATGAGAGAGCTGGCAGGAAGCAGTGAGCAAGAATAAAACAATGTGTTTTTTAATGGAAGGCTTGGAGGATATAACAAGGGTCGGGTTTGGGCCCCAGCTATTTCCAACACACATCATATATTTGATTGAGTGGATCAAATGCAATATTTCCAAGTTTGCTGCTGGCACTAAATAATATCAGATTGTGAGTGGGTGAGCAGGATGTCAAAATGCTAGAAGGTGATTGAGACAAGTGGAATGTCTAGACAAATACATGGCAGATGGAGAGCAATGGGGAGGGGAGGCGTGGGATATTTGATATTGTGACCTTTGATGGGAAAAAAAGAACGGGAGCCTATCATTTGAAAAGGGATTGGTTGAAAAATGTTGATCTATACAGGAACTTAAGCTGAATTTTTGTTTCCTTCCGTGCAGCCCTCCGAGATCTGAATCGAGAAGTCAATACTGGGAATGGCATTGGCACGCTGACCAGTGTACACAGACCCAACAAGTGAGGAACTGTTACATTGAAAAGGATTTGGAGCTCCCTTTACACCAGTCACTGAAAACAATATTGCAGGAGCAGAAAGCAGATAGGCAAACAAATCGTGTATTCACCTTCATTTCATGGTGATTTGATTACAGGAGTAAGGGTGTTTTACTGCAGCTGGACAGAGCGTTGGTGAGACCTCATCACGAACACTGTGCATTATTTTATGCAGTTTTGGTCTCCTTACCTAATAAAGGACAATCCTGACATTAATGCAGAGCAGGGAAGATGACCAGACTGATCTCTGGGATGATAGGCTTGTTGTGGGAGCAGAATCTGGGGCGGCTGGGCCTGTATTCCATGGGCTTTAGGAGAATGACTGGAGATATCAGTGAAATATATAAAACTCTGTCAGGGCGAGACACATTGGAAGCAGGAGTGATACTCCCCCTGGCTGGGACATCACCTCAAGGGGCCACATTACTAGGTACAGACAGGCCACTCTGCATTGAGATGAGATAAATGTTTGCACTCAGAGACTGGTGAACCTGAGGAATTATCTCCAAGATCAGACTGTGGAAACCATGGCACTGAATACAACTAAGGATTTCTGGAAACTAAATGGATAGGAAGAGAGCAGGGTATGGTATGAAGATAGAGGATCAGATATCATTACAGGGTGTTGTCCAGTAACTTGGTAACTGTGTTCCTGTGCATCACTGTGTTGCACAAAAACATGTAATATTGATGATGTGGTCTATGAGGAAAAGAGAATAATGGACGAACCACAAAATATCAGTAAAAACCAAACATTAAAGTTAGTCTAACACACGCACTAGCGCAGTCTACTTAAACCTTTAAATCATATATTGTAATGAAATAGTGCTGTAAATGCAACACTTTCACAATACAGTCACTGGCTCCATCCCTGCACCTTTCACCAAGCATTTCACCAGAAAGGACGCAGGGCTGACTGACCACGTGATGCCAACACGGAATTCAATTGCTCCACTAGTTTCTCCCCCTGGTTTGAAATAAAGTTCCATCTAATTGGAGAGAACAGTTCCCCGTTTCAGGCACAGGTTCAAGGCTTGCAGAGCGGATTGCATTCCTGTTTTAGCTGAACATTCAGAGGGTGCATTTTGCAGACAGGATCCTGAAGCTGGGTTTTGTTGTTCAGCTGGTGCCTGGCAAGGAGTCGCGTCACAGTGAGCGGGAGGTTGTTTTATAGAAAAAAGGTGCACAATTCACGAATCGCATTGCAGTCAAATCACGTTTAATAAGCCAGCGTTATCAGAGAACTTCCTGTATATTGAATCGAGGAGCATGATTGATGGACTGAAGAGACTACAACAGTTCTTATTTTATATTTCACAATGTTTAAACATATTAATGGATATGAACACTGTGTCGGGAAAACTGTATTGCGGAGATTTTCTCCATGAACTAGAATGGGGAAGGCTCGATGTGTTGAATGGCCTACTTCTTTCCCGATGTTTCTGTGCAGTCTGTGGGAAATCTCTGTAAATGTTGTCACAAGCTCTCAGATGTTAGGAAGGAGGTCTCTGCAGTGTCAACAGTCTGTGTTTCCCGTTCCCCTTTCTGATATCGAGGCTGGTGCTTGGTATTCTGTCTGGTTCTATCCTTTAAGACCTAGGAGCAGTGTGATACAATTGAGAGTCTTGCTTGGCCGTTTCAGGGACATTGACGAGTTTATCACATGTCTGTGTGTCTGTAGTAATTTTTAGACCAGACCAGAAAAGCACGGGAGATTCACTTCCTGAAAGTACATTGGGGAAGGAGATCGATGTTTCCAATCAACATTGGATGCAAAGTCACTGTTACAATCACCAGATTCTAGATCATGATATTTTATTTTTTAACTTCCACCAGCTGCCAGAGCATTATTCTGTATTGAATTAGTAATCTAGTGACATTTCCACAACAACACCATGTCCACTTGGGAACCTATTGGAAACCACACTGAGCGGGTTATTTCTGTCCTACTTGGCAGCTCTGTCAAAATGAACTCCCGCCAATTTATTTATCGTGAATGTACTGAGGGGGTGTGAAATGGTAAGTATGTAATTATTCACCTATTAGGGGACTGGATATAAATGAGTAATTTTCCACATTGCCAGGGAGATGTGAGAGTTGGAGCTGGAATGAAACAGCTTCCCCAGGGACACGGCTTGTTGTGCAGCACAAGTCTTCAGTCCTATTGCAAGAATGGTGTCAGGGCCCTTTGCTTTTGTCGTATCGACTGGATTCAGCTGTTTCTTCATGACACGTGCAGCGAATCGAATTGGCTGAGCACTACCATCTGTGATTCTGAGGACATCATGGCGAGGATGAGGTGGATCATCCACTCAACACCTCTGACTGAGGATGGTGCAGATACTACATCCTTGTCTTTTTCACTGATGTGCAGGGCTGTTCCATTATTTAGGATGGGGATATTTCTGGTGTCCTCTTCTCCATTATGTTGTTTAATATTACAACGACATTTATGTCTGGACGTGGCAGGACTGCAGAGCTTACATCTGATCTGTTGGTCATGGGATTATTTCATCCTCTCTATCAGATGTTAGTTCTGCTGTTTGGCATCAAACAACTCAAGCGCCGTAGCTTTGATGATTTGTCATCAGCTTTAAGTACACATGGTTCTGACCTTGGCATGTTCACCCACACTCGTTACTGAACCATCACTCGGTTTGATGATAATGGTAGACTGATGGAATATTCTGGGGAAAATGTTGCAGATTATGCTTGAACACAATCCTGCTTCTGTTGCGGCTGTTGTCTACAGCAAATCGTGATAGCCCAGTTTGAGCTGCTGTTTGAGTCCAAGGGAGTCTATTGCAATTCAATTCTACTGACTGTTCCCCAGTTCACATCGAGACCCATTCACCCATCAGCCATGTACTCAGTGAACGCACCTGGTTTATGATGCAGTCATACTTCCATTTTCATATTCTCATTCTGCTGTGGGTTCTCCTTAGTTTCATGCTTCCAATTTGTTACATTACTCAAACTCTTTAACATATTCATTTGAAACTTCTCATTTATCATAATGCCATCTTCTGCAATTGAATTGAATGTGTTTCCCTCTGGTTTTCTCCCTGACCATGATGAAGAGCTCTGTGGTGTCAGTGATGCCATCCTTATGCAGTTTCTGAGCGAATGAATGTGTGAACTTTGCGTTATCGTTCAATTCCCAGGGTAGGGCGCTCCGTGTTGGACATGGCATTTGAGCAGCTTTCACACACGTCATTGGAACTTATTCAAAAACAGAAATTGCTGAAGAAACCAAGCAAGTCTGGCGGCATCTTCTGTAGTGAATGCAGAGTTAATCTTTCGGGTCCAGTGACCCTCTACAAAGCTCGCAGTTTCTCCAGCAATATTTGTATTTATTTCCAGTATCCATAGTTATTTGTTTAATGGAATTCTTTGCTGTGCCTATTCGTTTTTGGAGAAACTCAGCAGGCCTGACAGAATCTGCAGAGACAGAGAAACAGAGTTGGCATTACAATCCCAGTGTAACTTGTTCAGAACTGAAAAAGGTTGGAAACTGGGCTTTGTAATCCCTTGCCGGGATGGGCGATGGGTGACTTGGAAAAGAGGGCGTGGCAAAAGATAAACGGGCTATTAGCAGTGGTGAACGAGAAGACGATGCAAAATGGGTTTCAATTAATGTGGGAATGGGGGAAAGGGGTTCTCTCTAACTGAGTGTAAGATAAAGAAGACACAACCACACAATGTCATAGGGAGAACAGAAGAGAGAATGTTGACCATGTGGTATTAAATAGATCTAGATCTATACGTTTTGACATTATACATCATCACTGCCTTCACACTATGGAATTCAGGTACTTGACCTCTTATTAGCACGAGTAAGAATTTCATGCTGCCTTAGTTTTGTAACATAGAGCACAACTAACAGTATGAAGTTTGGGTTGTTTTCTTTATCTTGTCATTTTTAATATTCTTTCACATTTGCAGTGCTTATCGTTAATCGTTTGATCTTGAAGTTAGTATCAGATGGAGTGTACGAGTTTGAGGGGTGGCATTCTAGAAGTTTATAATGTCATGGGAGGCATGGATAGAGTGAATAACGAAGGTCTTTTCTGCAGGTTCGGGGAGTTCAAACACAGACGCATAGCTTTAAGGTGGAAGGGAGAAACTTGAAAGGGCCAAAGTGACAACATTTTTTACACAGTGGGCGATGTATGTATGGAATGAGCTGCCAGAGAAATAGTGGTAGATGCTTGTTCAGCTACAATATTTCAAAGACATTTGGACCAACATGAATGGGAAACGTTTTAAGGCATATGGGCCAAGTGCAAGCAGATGGGATTAGTTGAGTTAAGAAAACCTGGTCAGCATGTACGCCACAGGCAGGTCTAAAACCAGAAACGTTTTTGCCAATTCTTGCATTCGACAGATATTTCACGTGGGTTATGATTAGTGGCGTAGGCCCTCTTTCTAAACTAAAAGTGAAAACAAATATTTGCCGGCCATAAAGAATATGTCTGTCAGATTACCAGAGGCAATTCCATTATGGAGTGTTAAGTCAAAAAGGGAGGTGGAGGGTTTGGTAGCGTTCTTTACTCAGTACAGGCTACCCAGAGAGTTTCTGTCAGTCCAAGGGAGTGATTTTACTGCTCAGCTGTTTAAGGAAATCATGGATAGCTTCGGCATACAGCACTTCAAATCATGTGTGTCCCATCCTGAATCCCAGGGAGCCTTGGAAAGTTGGTATCAGACACTGAAGACCATGTTAACAACTTACTGTCAGGATTGGCCAAATGTTTAGGATGAAGGTTTCCCATTAAAATTTTAGCCATTAGAGACGCCCGAACGAATCTACTTAGTTTACTCCCTTAGATTTAATATTCGGACATGAAGTGAGAGGTATTTTGGAATTAATTAAAGAGAAATTAACAGGAGTGAAGTCGGAGATCACACACTTGGATTATGTATCTGAGATGAGGGAGCGATTAAATAGAGTATGTGAGTTAGCTAAACAGCACCTGAAGAGGGCAGAGCATAGAATGAAGTAAATGGCAGGTAAGAACTATGAAATTTGATGTTTTATTTCCTTGGGGATGCCACCAGTGGTAGGGAATCCTTTCAAAGCCAGGTTTACTGGCCTCTTCCAAATAGACAAAAAGTAGATTCAGATAAACTATCTTGTAAAGGTGCTGGATATAAAAAGAGGTAGCAGGCATGTCATTTGAATATGTTGTAATCTTACTAATATGGAGAGAGGGAACTGGAGAAACAAGTGTTAGTTACTGACGCGCAGAGTGAGGAATCAAATACTGATGTCATGGAGTTTGATGTGCCTCAAAATACTTTTAATAACAAGGAAGGCCTTGAGGTGTGGGATAGCATTGCGAGCTGTCCGATGCAAGAGCAATGAACAAAGTTGACTGTTCAATGCAGCAGTATGACGACATTTGCAGAACCATTATTGGAGAAATTACGCTTTTGTGTATGGGTTGGAAGTAGGGAATGCTGCTCTGATAAACAAAACTCCTGCAGGCTTGATCCTCACAATGCCACGGAGGCCCAGAAGGAAGTGGGTGTGATACTAAATGAAGATATCATTGAACCAACTCAAAGCTGATTCTGTTCGTTGCCAATCCTGATGGGGCTCAGTGATTTTGTGTGGACTATCAGAAGATCAATGCTGAAACAAAATCAGACTTCGATCCAACACCAAGATTCAAAGACTGCATGCATAAATGTTGACAAGCAACACACATCACAAAGTTGGACTTACTGCATGGTTATTGGCAGTCAACTTTATCAGAGAAATTGAAAGAAAGTTCTGCGTTTGTAACCTTAAATGGGCTACATCAATTCAAAGTGATGCTCTTTGGAATGAATAATGCACCAGCCACATTCCAAAGATTCATGAACAGAATTGTGGCCAGATTAACAAATTGTGCAGTTCATCTGTGAGACGAAGTGCTCTTTAGCAAGTCATGGAAAGATCACGTGTTACGGTTGGCTGAGCTCCTTGAACCATTACAAGAAGGAAAACTGAAATTAACGAAAAGAAAACAGAATTTGCAAAGACAGAGGTGACGTTCTTTGGACATAGCATTGGACATGGAAGGTTGACCCCATGGAATACAAAGACGAAGGGCTTTGGCGAATTTCCACAAACATCCTCTATTAAAGAGGAGCTTCGGTTTTGGGGACTGAGTGGTTTCATGGATTCATGTTGAACTCTAAACTCAAAAACAGCATGAATTTATGTGAAACTCCATTATCTCACGTTTTAGATTTGAATCAATCTAAACATCATGGCATAGACAGAGAACACAGGAGGCCAACACCTTTAACATATTGTCTAGCTATCATCATTGTTAACAGCTAACACGAGAATTCAACTTAAAAAAAAAGGTTTTGTGATTTACACATGAAAAAAGTGAAACTATCACTGTATTCTAACAGATGAAGGCTTAAAAGACAATCAATTTTTCAATGTATAATTTCAGTTACATCACATTGTAAATTTTTTGTATACATTCTGTGTTACGATCGAGCCCTCCACTATCACCTGATGGAGGAGCGTCACTCCCAAAGCTAGTGTGCTACCAACTAAACTTGTTGGTCTATAACCTGATGTTGTGTGATTTTTAACTTTATCCTATGATGTTTAGATTGATTCTAATCTAAAAAGCAATATAACGGAGTTTTACATAAATTCATGCAGTTTCTGAGCTCAGAGTTCAACATGAATGCATGTAGTGTTTGAGCAAAAAGCAATGTACCCTCTGCAAGTACAGATTCACCCCACAAACTATATGAGTGCATGTGGGTCTTTGTCCATCTGTGTGTGTGTGTGTGTCTGTTTGGGGTGGGGTTTGTGAGTGTGAGAAAGTATATGTGTGTGTGTAGTGAGTGCATAGTATCTTAAATCTGTGAGGGTGTGCGTGTGGGAGTGTGTGTGTCTATGAGGGTTTGTGTGGGTGTCTGTGTTTGCGTCCATGTGTACCTGTGTCTGTCTGTATGTGAGTGTGTGTGTGTGTGTGTGTGTGTGTGTGTGTAGGAATATCTGTGTGTGTAGTGCAATTGTGATCACCTGTAATGTGACATGAACCCAAGGTCCCAAGTTTGGTACCCATAGGGAGTGCCTCAACCGGGATCTTGGTTTCATGTCACATTACAGGTGATCACAATTGCACTACACACACAGATATTCCTACACTCACATACACACGGACACAGGTAAGCACGGACGCGCACATAGACACCCACACAAACTATTATAAACACACACACTCCCACACTCAGACATGCACCCCCTCACAGACTTAAGACACTCTGCACTCACTACACACACATAAACGTTCTCACACTCACAACCCCCACCCTAGACAGACACACAGAGACAAAGACCCACATGCACACATATATTTTGTGGGGTGAATTTGTACTTGCAGGATCACATTTTACGTTGCTCAAACACTGCATGCATTCAAGTAGAACTCTGAGCTCAGAAACTGGATGAATTTATGTAAAATTCCATTATCTCACTTTTTAGGTTTGAATCAATCTAAACATCATAGGACAGGCAGAGAACACGGGGAGCAACACCTTCAACATATTGTTTAGCTATCAACATTGTTAACAGCTAACCCGCGAATGCATCTTCAAAAAACGTTTTTTGATTTACACGTGAAAGAAGTGAAACTATCACTGTATTCTAATTGATGAAAGACTTAACAGACAATCAATTCTTCAATGTATAATTTCAGTTACATCACACTATAAATATTTGTGATAATTTCTGTGTTACGATCGAGCCCTCCACGATCAACTGATGAAGGAGCATCACTCCGAAAGCTAGTGTGCTTCCAATTAAACCTGTTGGACGATAACCTGGTGTTGTGTGATTATTAACTTGTTAAGAAAAGGGGTTTTGTATTTGTGAATAGTTGCTGTTAGTGATCACGATTAAAGTTAATAAACTAAATCGTGATTTTTCTTTATAATACTGGAATGTCAGAGTTTTGTAACTTATATTTTAACAAATTACGCAGCAGAATGAGCTTTTCTGGGTGTTTGCTTTAATTAACAGAGGGGTTCGACCTCCACATTGTAAATCTCCATCCATACTAACCCCATTTCCTTGCACGTGGCCCATATCCTTCGAGTCCTTTCCTATCCATATAGTTGTACGAATGCCTTTTAAATGTTGTTAATGTATGTACCCCACACCAAACGCATCCGCTAGCAGCTCTTTACATCTACGTACCAGCCTCTGTGTAAAAACGTTGACACTCAGGTTCCCTTTTCTCCTTCCATATAACCTTAAACTGATGCCCTCTCATCCTTGATTCTCCAAATCTTTGAAAAAGACTGACAGCATTCATCATATCCATACCCCTCATGATCTTATATACCTCTATAAGTTCCCCATTCAGTCTCCTCTGCTCTCAAGAAGAAGTCTGAGAATATCCAAACTCTCACTTTCACTCAGACCGTTGGGGTGTGACAACATCTTTGTAAATTTCTTCTGCATTCTTTCTAGCTTAATAACATCCTTCCCATAACAAAGTGACAAAATCTGAACACTATACTTCAAGTGTGGCCTCGCCGAAACCTTGTATATCTGGAACGTAACTTTCCAACTTCTATACTCAGTGCCCTGACTGATGAAGGCTAGTGTGCGAAAAGTCTTCTGTCTGCCTGTGACTCCACTTTTAGAGAGCCATGAACCTGAACTTCAATGTCTCTCTGTCCACTACCCCTTTAAGACCCTACCATTCACCATGAAACACCTATCTTGATTTGACTTTCAAAAATGCAAGACCTCACACCTATCTATGTTAAACTCCATTTGACATTTCTTGGTCCACTTATAGAGTTGATCAGGGTTTGCTGCATTTTTTGATAACCTTCCACACTGCCCACGATATTGAATATTTTAGTGTCATCTACAAATGTAATCATCATGTTTGTTAAAATCTTATTCCAATCTTTGGTAAGAGATAACAAACAGTAATGGGCCCAGCACTAACCCCTGAAATTCTCAATTAGTTGACTAATATCCTTCTGGTAAGGAAAATTCCAACTTTTACCTGGTCTGACCTATTGTGACTCCAGACCCGCAAAAATGTGCTTGATCCTTATCTGCCCTGTGGGCAATTAAGATGGGCAATAAATGCTGCCTATCCAGCAATGGCCTCATCCAGAGAAAGAATAAAAACGTTACATGCCTCCAGTCCTACAAGCATCCTTCCACTATTAACCTCTCCTTCCTAACATTAAGCCAATTCTGTATCCAATTTGCCTGCTCCGCCTGCGTTCGAATCTTCTAGAGCAGCCTATAATGTGGAACCTAATCAAGGGCCTCACTGAAATCTTTACAGACTACGTCGACTGCTCCCTATGTCTACTGGTTCATGTATCTAAGTAAGGCCATATTCCTACAATAATGAATCTTTGCCGAGAGTATTTGAGGCAATCTCTACAGAGTTGATCTCTTTTGTAAGGAATAACATTCTTACCACAGATACAGATGTTTGTCCCGTTAAATGGAGGTAAGAACCTGAGTGTTTAATCTGTCGAGCTTCGAGAGAATAGAGATGGTTGCACTGAAACCTGAGGATTGGTTGTGATCACTTATTTTCAGAAGAGACATTGATAGGGTGAGAATTTCCATACTTTACCCAGGATTGATTGGTCTAATTTATTGTCACGTGTATCTCAGGACAGGGAAACACTTTATTTATGAGCAGTGGAGGCAGTTCACAGTAAGCATGGACAGACAGATCATAAGGTGGAAATAGACTTGGACAGAGTAGGGAACACAGGTTACACTGAACATGACGTGCACTGGACAAGGTCAACATGAACAAGATCAGCATTATTTGAAATTAAAGAGTCCATTATTCAGTTTAATATGGCTTTCCAAATTATTTCTAAGCCTTAATTAACTATCCCCACACGAATAAGCAGTCAGTGTGTGACACTGCACTGAATATCATGTTGTTCACAATCCCCAATTGCAGCCACAATACCTTTATTCTGAAACAGGTAGGCGTTCCCACCAGCTTCTGCGCCCCATAAAGAACACCATGCTGTTTTTTCGGAGATGGAAGGTGCCTCCTTGAGATTTCACACAAAGAATTTCGCTTCCCTCTTCACTTTGAAAAAAACCACGTTAAAGTCCCGTGTGTGTCATCAGCAACGGAGCCAGGAGGAACAACGTGGAGCAGTCTGTCTGTGCAGTCTCTGCTCCAATTGGTCATCATGTTAAAACATCAATTAGGAGACAGTAAGGCCTGCCGATGCTGAAAATCAGAGTCGGAAGTGTGGTGCTGGAGAAGCACAGCAGGTCAGGCAGCATCCGAGAGGCAGTAGAATCAATGTTTTGGGCATAAGCTTTTCATCAGGAATCAGCATTGATAAACTCATTCTGTCCCTGTGTAAGAGCGTTGAGGGGCTGAATGGTCTCCTCTTGCTATCCCTGTGTAAGTGACTCAGGGGGCTAAATGGCATCCTCCTGTTCCTGTGAAAGTGACTCGAGGGGCTGAATGGCATCCTCCTGTTCCTGTGTAAGTGACTCAAAGGGCTAAATGGTCTTCTCTGTTCCGGTGCACCATGTGATAGCAGTAAGTGGCCTCCAACTGCTCCTAACTAGCAGGTTTGAGGGACTGAATGGAACATAGGAACATCAGACTGAGGAGCAGGAGTGGGTCATTAGACACTTTGACCTGTCTCCACCAGGCACGGAGATTGTGGATAATTGGGTTGTGGTCTCAGCCCCACTTTCCTGAATTTATCCTATTATCCGTGGTACAAATCTCTGTCAAGTGTTTAACTAACGCAGCCTTGAATAAATGTAAACATAGAGGCACGATAAACCTCCAGGTAAGAGAATTCTCATTTGAAAGGTCGTTTCAGAATTTATCCTCATCCTTCTTATAGAATCAGACAGTCATGCAGTATGGAAACAGACCCATTAGTCCAATTTTTCCACTCGGACCGGATAACCAAATCTGATCTGCATGTGGTCAGTCTCCCTCGTCTTTGAGATTTTTTTTAAATGTGCAATTGCACAGCCTTCACCACTTCCTCTGATAGCATTTTCTGTACACATATCACTCTCGACGTTAAAAATTTGCCCCTAATATTCCTTCTAAATTTTCGTCTCTCTCCTTCAACCTATGCTCTCTTTTTTGGGACTCCTTATCCTGGGAATCAGACTGTGACTATTCAGACTATTCATGAACACTTTTTATTTAGCTTGCACACATTGTTGCGATGAGAAACAATGAGGGAGAGAGACAGCAGTATAGGCCACTCTGACTCGGGCAGATTACATTTTCTTCCTCTCTGAGTTGAGTCACATAATAATATCATCCTCGCCCAAACTGGACCATGTGAGGTTTCTTTGAACATTATCCAAACTATTTCTACATCACATTCCCTGCTCCATGTGGGTACATCGTTGCTGTTTTTCCTTAGCAGAAAGCAGTCAATTTGAAATGTGTTTACATGTGCCTGTGCCATTTAAAAACGTTTAAATGTTTATGCATTCAGAATACCTTTGTAAAAATGAAGACATCTTATTTTTTTTAAAAATGCAGAAATTTCTGCAAAACCTCAGCAGGTCTGTCAGCATCCAGTTGCATTTCAAATATTATAATTGGACCAGCCTCCACCATTTCCTCTGATAGTTCATTCCTTTGTGTGAAATGGTGCCGCTTCGGCCTATTCCAAATCTTTCCCCTCTCACTTTCAACCAATGGCCTCTACGTTTGGACGCCCCTACCTTGGGAAGGAACCTTGACTACTGACCCTGTCCGTGGCTGTTATGATTTTATAAACCGCTACTGCTGCGAAATGTAATTGCAACCACCACGAATGGTTGTGCTCTCAGTCTTCCCTGGGCCTCAATTCTGAAATTCAATACTGGCACCTCTTCCTTCTCCATCACGACACAATTCTAACACCATTTTCATCATTCTGTCTAGACGTATTATGAAACATCACTTTGGGATTTCTACCTGAAATTTTGTGCCTGGAGGTAGAGACATGAGCACCAATCAGCAATAGTCCCTAAAGCTGCAACATGATTCCTTTGTGTGTCTGTTCATCAGCCTGTTCTGGCTGGCTGTGACACACCTCCACAACAGGCAGGACTTGAATCCAGACCGTTTTGTCCAGAGCTAGGGTCAATACCTCAGAAGTTTAGGAATTCGAATGAAATCCAGACATCTGGCTCAGAGGCACGGGTACTACCCATGCCACAAGATCTAAACTATTCCCAGGCTTTGGGTCACATTTTACGTGCCAGCATTCAGCTCGATGTGGGATCTCTTGAAATCTGGTTAACATTACTGAACGACACATAATGGTTTTCATTGTTATACAAATGCTAGGTATTTGTCTCAATTGTCGGATTGTTCACATACTGTGCCATCGAGATAAACCATAAACATCGTTAACTGCTATTATCTGCAAGTCTGCAATATTAGGGAAATAAATCCTGCAGACATACTCTGCACAATGATGGGTCTCAAATAGATAGTTTTCACTAAATACCAAAGACAAAGAAAGACCATAACTTCTGGCCCCAAAACACCAATAACGTGTGTGACTGCCCTCTTCCTAAAACCATGAAATGATACCAGACCGGTGATTACTGTCCAGTCTCTCATCCCCACTGACTGTGTCTGCAATCTGTCCCTCCTCCCCCTAACCACACAAGGCAAACCAAGCTCAGGGTCTTTGTGAAACTCAAGGCCGGAGTGTGCAGGCTGCCTGGAGAGGGGGAGGGTATTTTAAAATTGAAGGGGGAGAGTGAGGAGGTGGTAATATCACTCACGGGGCTGAGGGGTGGCAGATGGAGTTTAGTTTGGATTAATGTGAGGTATTGGATTTGGTAAATCAAACAAGAACAGGACCTATACAGTTAAAAGAGGGCCTTTGGCAGTGTTGTAGAACAGAGACCTAGGTCGTCAGGTATAGTTCATTAAAATTTGCATCTCATATAGATAGTGTGGTTAAGAAGGTGTTTAACACACTTGTCTTCATTGGTCAGACCTTGCAATATCGAAATTTGGACGTCATGTTGAGCGTGTACAGGACATTGGTGAGGGTTCTTCTGGAATACTGTGTCCACCATACCATCCTGCCAGCTCATTCTATATTCACACCACACTTTGTGTAAAAACGTTCCTGAGGTCACGTATATTTGTCCCCACTCACTTTAAAACTATGTCCTCTAGTTTTGGTCTCCCCCACCCTTAGAAAATACCTTGACTATTCACTTTGATATTACTGACCTTGATATTATTAAACTGGAGAGGGTTCAGAAGAGATTTACCTGGATGTTGTTGGGGATGGAGGGAGTGAGCTATAAGGGGAGGTTGATAGTCTGGGATTTTTTTTCACTGGGGAGTATGAGATTGATGGGTAACTTCACAGTCGTTTATAAAATAATGAGGGGTACAGATAAGCTGAAGAGCCAATGCCTTTTCCCTAGAGTCGAGGGTTCAAGACTGAGGGATATTTTAAGGTCAGAGGAGAAAGGTTTACAAAAGTCTTTAGAGGTATTTACTTTAGACAGAAGCTGGCATGTGTGTGGAATGAACTTCCAGAGGAAGTGCTGGAAGTGCGTGCAGTTACAACGTTTAAAAGACGTTTGGATCAGTATATGGATCAGACATCAGTTTGGATGATGCTGTGAGCAGCTGCCCTCACCCTCTCCCTCTCTGAATGAATCCCTGTTGGTTTTCACCCTCTGCCAATGCCTGTGCAGTGGCGTGGGGAGGCCAACAGAGGGTGGCATTGCATCACTTTAAGCACCACAGAGACTGCCAGACCTGCCCGACACAGAGACAAACAGATACACACACGGGAATCGTTAGGATACGGCGAGAAGCTCACCTGGTAACTTAAATGAAACATAAAGAAATGTTCAATTCACCTCATAAACTGTTAACATATGAGTGAAAGAGAACTCCCAAATTCCACTGATTAAATTAAAACCTCGATTTATTTTTGAACTCTGAAATTGACCATTTTACATCAACTATTCACAACTCTGGGACCCTCTTTCCCTTAACTGCATATTACCCGACACCAGCTCTATAGCAATATATTGTTTCTGGGTCTGTCATCGTCTCATATCACAGGTGCTTGTAAGCTCTCAGTTCAGAACAGCATTCACCTTCTCTTAAAGGTGCAGTACACATTTTCAAATTCATCACATTATATTCTGATAAATATAGATAAGTGGAACCTATCTGTATTTCCTTAGCTCTGTCGTTTGTCAATATTTCATCTACTCTGTCTCGTATGTGTCAGGAGTTTTGTTGCTCCATTGACAGTGTGTCATTATTCGACTCTGTCCGTGGGAATATATCAGTATTTCACTTGCTTACACTCTAGTGTGTGGGGCAGGATTTCAGTTGTTTTATGGGGACTGCAATGCTTTGACAATCTCAATGTTTGTAGATGGCACCAAACCGAGAAGAATTGTGAAGTCAATGGAGGACAGTGTGGAACTCTAACAGGACAATTATACGTTGGTGTGGTATTCAGGTTTATGACATATTGGGATCAGTGCAGGGCAGTGTGAGGTGATGCACTTTGGTAGGAAAGACAAAGAAAGACAATATAAAGCAGGCTGTGCCATTATAAAGGGGCTGCAGGAACAGAGGGCATTGAGTGTATATGAGCACAGATTGTGGAAGATGTCAGGACAAGGGGAAGAGGAGGAACTGTCACAGATTAGTTTCAGTATCTGAGCTGTTTACAGGGGGAGGTGTAGGAGGGAGTCTCCGTGCTCACTTCCTGGGCGGTGGTGGTGATGATGTGTTGCGGGCTCACTCTCCTGCCCACCGAGACCGTGGGGATTCTATTTGTACCAGCTTGACACAAAAGGGAGATGGCATCAGGGCCACGGCTTCTAAGTTGTGCCGGGGGGAAACGGAGCTGCCAGTGGGTTTAAAGTGAGAATTGCCCTTCACTGAACATTGCTCCTTACTCGGTCTGTGGGTCATGGATGTTTCAGAATCTCCACACGAGGCGTCCCGGTCCTCTCCGACTCCTACTAGGATCCCCCCGACATGGCGGGGGGAGGGGGAGGAGGAACGGATATCGGGCACTCCACCACCCGGCTCAGCACTTTCTGTCCTATTCAAGGGTGTTTCTCCTGGAATGGGAGAAGGGGAGGGTGGGAGGGTGGGAGTGGGTGGCACTGCTGTTAGTGCGGGTGTAGGTGGGGGACAACGTCATGGTGAGGTGTCTGGAGGGAGTCAGTCCACAATGCTGTATCCATGCAAAGCTATTAGTGTAGTGGGGGTAAAGTGGAGGGAGAGAGACAGAGAGACAGAGAGAGAGAGAGAGAAGGTGCTGTATGCACCAGTGAGAGTGGTGGAGTATGAGCCTTGTTTGCGGGTCGGTGCTATAACAGATATACAGTGAGTGGGAGGGAGCAGAGAGAATACGGTGACCCTTATCCTGACAGAGTGGGGAAGGTTATTGATGTTTGTCCTATATTGCTGGACATTTCTTCAGACCAGAGATCCTGCACTGAGCTGGGTGCCGAGCTCAGACCATGCTCGGTGAGTCTGGTGGTGTGGCCCCCTCTGGGAAAAGAATTATCCCTTTCCACCAGAACCTCCATGTCCCTGTCGACAAACCGTGGTGTAATTGCCCCTTATCTGCCATGCTCGGGGTAAACCGTGCAGGAAAGCTCCTAACATAGAAAGCTCAAACATGTGCCCATTGGCTCGTTAAAGATGACACCAGTGTCAGGGATCACGGAATGTCCAGGGGCACCGGGCCACTGTGAGTCCCTCCAGCCATGATGGGTGGCAGAATCCGGCTAGTATTGAATGAGAGGGACATCGTGGGGTTGGGTGGGTAGTTAATGAAGTGAGTTCGAGATGATAGCACCAGAAAACTAGCTCAGCCTCGTGCAGATAATCCTCTGTCACACTTAAGGAAAATCAAACAAAGATAAATTTTTGTTAGCATCTGCCCAATCAGTCATAGCTTCTGTTGAAACTAATTCCAATTACAAGGATGCAGAACAAATGCTTATCCGACTTCACAACAATATCCCTTTTTCCTCATCTTTCCTTGAATCACTGGCTCATGTTACCGAATACTATCGAAGTGCCTACATTTCAGCATTCTGCAACCTGGGAACACATCCTTCCATGACACAATCTCTCAGTCGCCCCCTCTCTGTCTACACCCCAAACTCCCCCCAATGTGATGATATTTAAACTGATTCCCCTGCCCACTCTCTCTGGCAGTGTTGTTTACACCCACAGCAACCCCTTGTCATAGCACAATGGTGAAATGGAGCTGTAAATGGGTGGGAGCTGTACATCCTCTCACTTCCAGCATGAGCTGCAAATTTCCCCACGCTGGGCAGGGATCTAACACAGTGTCACAGAGTAATGCACTGGGGTGGTGTACACAGTCCTACATGCTGGGAGAGTAACTGCTCCTGGATTATAGATCAATGCACTGGGGTGATGCACACAGCTCTAAACGCTGGGACGATAACTGCTCCTGATTTACAGATCAATGCACTGGGTTGGTGTACACAGACCCACATGTTGGGAGGGTAACTTCTCCTGGTTTACAGATCAATGCACTGTGGTAGTGTACACAATCCTACATGCTGGGAGGAAAACTGCCCCTAGTTTACAGATCAATGAACTGGGGTGGGGTACACAGCCCTACATGCTGGGAGGGTAACTGCTCCTGCGTTACAGTTCAATGCACTGGGGTGGGGTACACAGTCCGACATGCTGGGAGGGTAACTGCTCCTTTTTCACAGATCAGTGCACTGGGGTCGGGTACACAATCCTATATGCAGGGTGGGCGATTGCTCCTGGTTTATAGATCAATGCCCTGGGGTGTTGTACCCAGTCCTACATGCTGGGAGGGTAACTGGTCCTACGTTACAGATCAATGTACTGGGGTGGTGTACACAGTCCGACGTGCTGGGAGGGTAACTGCTCCTGGTTTACAGATTAATTCGTGGGTGATCACTACACAGGTCGCTGTGTTGGTCAGAGCATCTGGTTGAGGTTAATTGATAATAAGTGTCTGTTCAGCTGCCCATGCTGGATGGTTACTTATTTCAGGTCCACACATTAGTGCCCTGCTGTGATCTGCACTGCTCCCGTGCTGGACAGCTATCTAGTCCGGGTTTATAGATCAATGCACTGCTGTGTTCTGCAGAGCTCCCCGTGCTGGACAGATATCTAGTCCGGATTTATAGATCAATACACGGGTGTGGTCTGACAAGGACCCCATGCTGGACAGATATCTAGTCCGTGTTTATAGATCAATGCACTGCTGTGGTCTGCACAGCTCCTGGTGCTGATCAGATATCTCGTCTGGGTTTATAGATCAATGCAATGCTGTGGTCTGCACATCTCATGTTGCTGTACAGATGTGTAGTCCTGGTTTATAGATCAATGCACTGCTGTGTTCTGCACAGCTCCCCATGCTGGACAGATATCTTATCCGGGGTTATGCATCAATGCACGGGTGTGGTCTGCATTGCTTCTCATGCTGAATACTTGCTGGAGGAAAACAGCAATCCAGGCAGCATCAGGACGTGTAGAATTTGATGTTTCGGGTGTGGCCCTCCTTCAGGACGCTTGTAGAAGGGTTTCACCTGCAACGTTGACGTCTCCACCTCCTGATGCAGCCTGGCCTGCTTTGTTCTCCCAGCTTCCTGTCTGTCTACTTTGGATTCCAGCATCTGCAGTTTTTCTGTCCCTATCTCAGCTTTCCATAATGCACCGATTCTTGCCTGTGTTTGAAGATAAGTGCTCTGACATGATCCGTGCAGTGTTACACTTTGGACAGATTGCTGGATTGCATTGACCAGTGCAATGGATGAATTTAGACAGTGTTCCACTCTGGACAGATTGCTGGGTTGTATTGAGCAGTACACTTGCCTGGTCGACACAGTGTTCCACGGTGAACAGACATCTCCTCTGGGTGTATGGTGTCTGGGCTGGTTCTGTGAGGTGGATTGAGAATGTGGTATATCTAACCACTTCAGCTGATCTGGCAATGCCTTTAGTTCCCATTCCTGTGATTGGACCCTCCGTCTCTCACCCCATTAATGTTACAGTGTGCCCAGGGACAGTATATCATGTTGGTGGGGTGGGTCGGGGGGGAAGGTGATGGACAGGTCGAGGAGTTCCCCGGAAAGTTCTGTCCCCAACATACTATAACTGACATTCCCCGGAATATTCTGTCCCCAACATTCTATAACTGATATTTCCCGGAACGTTCTGTCCCCAACATTCTATAACTGATATTTCCCGGAACGTTCTGTCCCAAACATTCTATAACTGTCATTTCCCGGAACGTTCTGTCCCCAACTTTCGATAACTGACATTCTTTGGAAGATTCTGTCCCCAACATTCTATAACTGACATTCCCCGGAAAGTTCTGTCCCCAACATTCTATAACTGACATTCCCCAGAACGTTCTGTCCCCAACATTGTATAACATACATTCCCCGGAACGTTCTTTCCCTGACATTGTTTGTGAACGGCCAGACGTCAGTGATTTGAACAAACGATAAGATCCCGAGGGAAGCGATCGCGTTCCACGGAGAAGGAGACACTGTTCTGAAGGCCCCTCCGGCAGTTAAAGGGGGGGGGGGGGAGTACATTTCCCCTGCATTTACATGTCTTCACGACACAGGATCGACCACAGTTTAGACCAAAAGACAGAAATTCCCAAACTCCGTTTGTCTTCAAGAAACTGGGAGACAATCCTTCAGGACAGCAACGTTTCCACCCTGTGTATTAGGAACTGGGAAGGAGTGACCTGTGTTTGCTCTCGAGTGATCGAGTCTGTGGGAATGTTCTAGAAACCATCTGTCCTTATCGATGTGTCTCTGTGTGTTTGGGGAGGGAGGGTTTCTTGTGGTTTATATCACATTTTTGTCAGTAATTCCGACCTTTCCATTTGTTATTCCAGCTCCAATTATTTTACTAAATCCCTGAATACAGGAACACATTTGAAAATCTCACTGGATCCCCGATCAAACGGGTCCCTTTGCCTCCAGGCTGATGGATAACGTAGTGACCATCTACGTCCTGCTTTATAAAGGTTGTGGATTGTCTCCATGTGTCAGACGTTACCTAGGGGCCATGGCAGAAGCGGATCTCCTGGTCATTATCCTTGACCTGATACTGAGATGCATTCCCATTGTTTATCAGGAACAGTTTTATTTCCTGGTGTACTCTGTCCCCGTGTGTAATATCCACGCCGTCCTGCTTTATGCAGCTACTGACTGCTTTGTCTGGTTCACCGTCACTTTCACCTTTGATCGGTTTGTGGCCATTTGTTGCCAGAAGCTGAAAAGTAAATATTGCAGTGAGAAAACGGCGGCTGTGGTTCTGGGAGCAGTGACTGTGATGAGCTGTTTCAAGAACATTTCCTGGTATTTTATTCTCACGGCTCAGTATTTCCTGATGAACACCCCCTGGTTTTGTGCTGTAACACTCGCTGTTCTATTCTCCAGTGTCTGGGTCACAATCGAGTCCCTCCAACACATTCTAACCCAGAGTGTCCTAGTTCTCCTGATTCTGCTGCTCAATGTTCTCACCGTCAGACAGATTTTAGTGACCAGCAGAACCCGCAGGAGACTCCGCACTTACACCAATTAGGACGCTCAGTCTCATATGAAATGAGAAACAGAAACAAAATCCATCATTTTACTGTTTGTGATCTCGGCCAATTTCATCCTGTTATGGTCAACGTTAATGCTGTATTCTATATGGAGATGGAAGTGGGATATTGGGTATCGGTCTGCGTATCTCGATTGGTTTGTGCTGGAATTGGGCTTCATGCTGCCGCTCCTCAGTTGCTGCAAAAACACCGCTATTTATGCCGTGACCCAGACTAAGTTCAGGCAACAGCTGAAGAATGTGCTGAAACATCCCTTCACCCAAATCCATCCATCCATCAAATTTCCTCATTAATCACACCATCCGGGATTTTCTCATTTCAGTTCAGTGTTTCAGCGATGCAGCAGCCTGTCGCTATGGTAACAGACTGAGGGTAGCGCTGGTCTGTCCATCCTTATCCCACAGTGGGGATACTGGGACACATTTCAATGTTTCTCACAACTCAGGAGCCTGTGAGAAAAGGCACCATCCCACTGACTGTATCCATCTCTTCCATTTGTAAACAATAAAATTTTCATTAAAGGGTGCCGAGCAGCAGAGTGACCCATGTTGTTGTGTGTCTTTGTGTTGGAAAAGCTGAGCTGGCGAGAGACAGACTCAGTCCCAAGTCCTGGTCCTCATGGAAGGGGAGGGCACTGCGCCCTGAGCTCAGGAGCTGTTTTTAACTCCCTCTTCCCTTACTCTTACGTCTGGGTCTTGCACTACAACTTGGCTATCAGCAGAATTCACCTTGCTTCATTTGTCCCTCTCCCGCCATATATCCCTCTCACTCTCACACGGCGCTGCTATTTCTCTCTCCTTTTCCCATTTACACACTCAATTCCCCTGTCCTCGCCTTCCCCAATCTCATTCACTCTCTCTCCATCTTGCGATCATAACCTCCCAATGTTACTGTCTTCCTCGAATCCTTCGGTGCTGGGGGAACAGGAGAAGGTTATTGATCTTCATGCCCATGTGAGAGAACAGAGAGTGGGATGACTGTCTATTGCTAGGGCTACAGTATGGAGCTTGGCCAAACGCCATTGCTCGGGGACAGAGTGGGCATGAGAAAACACGTGCCGTTACTAGAGGGTAACAGGTTAGTGGCACTATAGGCTGTGGCTGAGATTGGTACAACAGAATATCACAAACATAACACAGTGTGTGGGACATACTGTCTGTTACTCAAGGAATAGATTGGTGATGGGGTTAAAGGCCATTTAGAGGGGATCATCTGGGTCGGTGTTCACAGGAAGGAGCTCAGTTTAAGGTGTGTGAGGAGTGTGATGGTGGGTGACTGCGTGGGCGTGTGAGTGTGATGCTGGGAGAGTGCGAGAGATTGAGCCTGATGGTAGGCAAGTGTATGGCGGAGTGAGTGTGATGGTGGAGCAGAGTGTGGGGAAGTGAGAGTGACGGTGGGAACGTGTGCAGGGGAGTGAACGCGACAATGGGAGTGTGTGGGATAGTGAGCCTGATGGTGGGGGAGTGTGCGAGCGAGTGAGTGTGATGGTAGGGAAGTGTATGGAGGAGAGAGAGTGACGGTGGTGGCGTGTGTAGGGAGTGAATGGGGCAATGGGAGTGCGTGGGAGGGTGAACCTGATGGTGGGGCTGTGTGTGGGGAGTGCGCAATACCGTGGGGGAGAGTGTGTTTGAGCGAGTCTGATGGTGAGGCTTTGCGCAGGGTGAGTGAGCTTGACAGTGGGGCATTGTGTGGTGGAGTGAGTGTGAAGGCTGGCGAATGTGCAGGAGAGTGAACGTGATGGAAGGGGAGTGTGTGGGAGAATGAAGAGCGTGAGTGGGTTAGTGTGATGGTGAAGGTGGTGTGGGGCAGTGTGTGTGGTGGTGGCAGAGTGAGTTTGGGTGAGTGTATTGGTGGGGGTGGTGTGGGGCAGTGTGTGTGATGGTGGAAGAGTGTGTGGGGTTGAGCGTGACAGTGGTGCTGGTGTGGAGCAGTGTGTGAGAGGGTGGTGGAGTGTGTGGGGGGTGAGCATATCGGTGAAGGTGATATGGGTCAGCGTGTGTTATCGTGCTGGAGTGTGTGGTGGTGAGCGTGATGGTGAGGGTGTTGTGGGGCAGTGTGTGTGATGGTGGCAGAGTGAGTTTGGGTGAGCGTGATGGTGGGGGTAGTGTGGGGCAGTGTGTGTGAGGGTGGTGGAGTGTATGGGGGTGAGCGTGGTCTTGGGAGTGGTGTGGGGCAGTGTGTGTGATGGTGGTGGTGTGTGTGGGGGTGAGCCTGATAGTGGGGGTGGTCTGATGTAGTTTGTGAATGGTGGTGGAGTGCGTGGGGGTGATCGTGATGGTGGGGGTGGTGTGGAGCATTGTGCATGATGGTGGTGGGGTGTGTGGGTGTCAGTGTGACGGTGGGGGTAGTGTGAGGCACTGCATGTGTGATGGTGTTGGGGTGTGTGGGCGTGAGGGTGACGGTGAGAGTGGTCTGGGGTAGTGTGTGCGAGGGTGGTGGACTATGAGTGGGTTAGTGTGATGGTTAGGGTGGAGTGGGGCAGTGTGTTTGATGTTGGTGGAGTCTGCGCAGGTGAGCGTGATGGTGGGCATGGTGTGGGGCAGTGTGTGTGATGGTGGTGCTGTGTGTGGGTGTGAGCATGACGGTGAGTGTGGTGTGGTGCAGTATGTGTGAGAGTGGTGGTGTGTGGGGGTGAGCGTGATGGTGGGCGTGGTGTGGGGCGGTGGGTACGATGGTGGTAGAGTGTGTGGGATTGAACGTGATGGTGAGGGTGGTGTGGTGCAGTATGTGTGAGGGTGGTGGTGTGGGGCAGTGTGTGTGAGACTGTTGGAATGTGTGGGGATGAGCATGACGGTTTGTGTGGTGTGCTGCATTGTGTGCGATGCTGGTAGAGTGTGTGGTGGTGAGGGTGATGGTGGCGGTGGTATGGGGCACAGTGTGTGAGAGTGGTGGAGTGTGTGGGTGTAACCTTGACGGTGAGGGTGGTATGAGGCAGTGTGTGTGATGGTAGTGGTGAGTGTGGGGGTGAGTGTGACGGTGGGGGTGGTGTGGTGCAGTGTGTGCGAGACTGGTGGAATTTGTGGGGGAGAGCGTGACGGTTTGTGTGGTGTGGTGCATTGTGTGCAATGGTGGTAGAGTGTGTGGGGTTGAGCGTGATGGTGAGGGTGGTGTGAGGCAGTGTGCTTGATGGTGGTAGCGAGTGTGTGGGTGAGTGTGATGTTGGGGGTGGTGTGTCGTAGTGTGTGTGATGGTGGTGCTGTGTGTGGGTGTGAGCGTGGCAGTGGGGTGGCGTGGGGCAGTGTGTGAGAGGGCGGTGGAGTGTGTGGGGGTGAGCGTGACCATGGGGGTGGTGTGGGGCAGTGTGTGTGAGGGTGGTGGAGTGTGTGAGGAACCGTGACTATGAGGGTGTTGTGGGGAAGTGTGTGCGAGGCTGGTGGAGTGTATGGTTGTCAGCGTGAGGGTGGGGGGTGGTGTTGGGCAGTTTGTGTGAGGGTGGTCGAGTGTGTGGGGGACTAGGTGAGCGCGTCGTTGTGGGTGGCGTGGGGCTGTGTGTGTGAGTGTGGTGGAGTGTGTGGGGGTGTGCGTGAAGGTGGGGGTGGTTTGGGGCAGTGTGTGTGAGTGTGATGGAGTGTGTGTGGGTGAGCCTGAATGTCTGGGTGGTGTGGAGCAGTGCGTATGATAGTGGTGGAGTGTGTTGGGGTGAGCGTGATGGTGGGGATGGTGTGGGACAGTAATTGTGATGGTGGTGGAGTCTGCGGTGGCCAGCGTGACGGAGAGGGTGGTGTGGGGCAATGTCTGTGAGGTAGGTGGTGTGTGTGGGGGTGAGCGTGATGGTGAACATGGTGTGGGGCAGTGCGTGCGAGGTTAGTGGAGTGTATGGGGGTGGGCGTGACGGTGGGTGTGGTGTTGGGCAGTGTGTGTGGAGGGTGGTGGAGTGTGTGGGGGTGGAGGTGAGCGTGATGTTGGGGATGGTGTGGGGCAGTGTGTGTGTTGGTGGTGGAGTGTGTGAGGGTGAGCGTGAAATTGGGGATGGTATGGGGCATTGTGTGTGATGGTGTTGGAGTGTGTGTGGGTCAGTGTGACGGTGAGGGTGGTGTGGGGCAGCGTCTGTGATGGTGGTGGTGTATGAGAGGCTGGTGAAGTATATATGGGTGAGTGTGACGGTAGGGGTGGTGTTCGGCAGTGTGTGTGAGGGTGGTGGAGTGTTTGGGGGTGGAGGTGAACGTGACGGTGGGGGTGGTGTGGGGCAATGTGTGTTAGGGTGGTGGAGTGTGTGGGGATGAGTGTGAAGCTGAGTGTGGTGTCGGGCAGTGTGTGTGATGGTGGAGGAGTATGAGTGGGTGAGCATGACGGTGAAGGTGTTGGTGTGGGACAGTGTGTGTGATTGAGGTGAAGTGTGTGGGGGTGAGCGTGACTGTGGGGTTGTGTGGTGTAGTGTGTGTGATGCTGGTGGAGTGTGTGTGGGTGATCGTGACTTCGGGTGAGTTGTGTATCAGTGTGTGTGATGGTGGTGGTGTTTGTGAGTGAGCAAGCAGAGGAGTGGGGCAGTGTGTGTGAGGGTGGTGGAGTGTGTGGGGGTGTGTGTGACTGTGGGGGTCGTATGGTGTAGTGTGTGTGACGGTGGTGGAGTGTGTGGGGGTGAGCGTGACGATGGGGATGGTATGGGGAAATGTGTGTGATGGTGTTGGTGTGTGTGGGGGTCAGCGTGACGGTGAGGGTGGTTTGGGGCAGCGTCTGTGATGGTGGTGGTGTGTTTGGGGGTGAGCGTGACAGTGGGGGTGGTGTGGGGCAGTGTGTGTGATGGTGGCAGAGAGTGTGGGGGTGAGCGTGACGGTGAGGGTGTTATGGGGCAGTGTCTGTGATGGTGGTGGTGTGTACAGGGGTGAGCGTGACTGTGAGGGTAGTGTTGGACATTGTGCATGATGGTGGTGGGGTGAGTGGGTGTCGGCGTGACTGTGGGGGTAGTGTGAGGCAATATGTTTGTGATGGTGTTAGGGTGTGTGGGGATGAGCCTGACGGTGGGATGGTGTGGGTCAGTGTGTGTGAGGGTGGTGGAGTGTGTGGTTGAGTGCGTGACGGTGGGGGTGGTGTGGGTCAGTGTGTGTGAGGGTGGCAGAGTGTGTGGGCGTGGGCGTGACGGTGAGCCTGGGGTGGGTCAGTGTGTGTGCTGGTGGTGGAGTGTGTGGGGTTGAGTGTGACGGTGTGGGTGGTGTGGATCAGTGTGTGTGAGGGTGGCAGAGTGTGTGGGAGTGAGCGTGATGGTGAGCGTGGTGTGGAGCAGTGTGTGTGATGTTAGTGGGATGTATGGGTGTGGGTATGACTGTGGGAGTGGTGTGGTTCAGTGTGTGTGATGGTGGTGGAGTGTGTGGGGGTGAGCGTGACCTTGGGGATGATGTGGGGCATTGTTTGTGAGGGTGGTGGAGTGTGTGCAGGTGTGCGTGACTGTGAGGGTGGTGTGGGGCAGTGTGTGTGAGGTTGGTGGAGTGTGTGGGGATGAGTGTGACGGTGGGTGTGGTGTTGGGCAGTGTGTGTGATGGTGGTGGAGTGTGTGGAGGTGAGCGTGACTGTGGGGATGGTGTGGGGCGTTGTTTGTGAGGGTGGTGGAGTGTGTGCAGGTGTGCGTGACTGTGAGGGTGGTGTGGGGCAGTGTGTGTGAGGTTGGTGGAGTGTGTGGGGATGAGTGTGACGGTGGGTGTAGTGTTGGGTATTGTCTGTGAATGTGATGGAGTGTGTGGGCGTGAGACTGAGGGTAAGGGTGGTGTGGGGCAGTGTGTATGTTGGTGTTGGTGTATAAGGGTGTGAGCATGACGGTGAGGACGTTGTGGGACAGTGTGTTTGAGGGTGATGGAGTGTGTGGGTGTGAGAGTGAGGGTGAGGGTGGTGTGGGGCAGTGTGTGTGTAGGTGGTGGAGTGTGTGGGGGTGAGCGTGATGGTAGGAGAGGTGTAGGGAAGTGTGTGTGATGGTGGTGGTGTGTGGGGGGTGATCGTGACAGTGGGGAGGTGAGGGGCAGTTTGTGTTGGTGTTGGAGTGTGTGCGGGTGATCGTGATGTTGGAGGTGTTGTGGGGCAGTTTGGGTTAGTGTTGTAGAGTGTGTGGTGGTGAGCATGATGGTGATGGTGGTGTGGGGCAGTGTGGATGATGGTGGTGGATTGTGTGAGTGTGAGTATGATGGTGAGGCTGCTGTGGGGCAATGTGTTTGATGGTGGTGGCTTTTGTTAGAGTGTGCGTGATAGTGAGGGTGGTATGGGGCAGTATTTCTGGGTGGTGGATTGTGTGGGCGTGAGCATTACGTTGAGGGGGTGTGGGTTAGTGTGTACGAGTGTGGTGGAGTGTGAGGGAGTGAGCGTGACGGTGGGGGTGGAGTGCGGCAGTGTGCATGATTGTGATGGAGTGTGTGTGGGTGAGGGTGGTGTGGGGCAGTGTGTGTGTGTGATGGTGGTGGTGTGTGTGGGTGTGCGCATGATGGTGATTGTGGGTTGGGGCAGTATGTGTGATGGTGGTCGTTTGTTTGGGTGATCATGATGGTCGTGGTGGTGTGGGGCCGTGTGTGTGATGGTAGTGGCACAGTAGGTGTGAGGGGGTCAGGGTGATCCTGACACAGTCAGTATGAGGATGCCAGGGTAATAGTGACACAGTAAGTGTGAGGGGGTCAGGGTGACTGTGATGGAGCGAGTGTGAGTGGGTCAGGGTGATGGTGATGTAGTGAATGTGAGGGGGTCAGGGTGATGGTGACAGAGTGAGTGTGAGGCGTCAGTGTGGCAGTGATGGAGTGAGTGTGTGGGGTCAGTGTGACGGTGATGGAGAGATTTTGAGGGGGTCAGAGTGATGGTGATAGACTGAGTGTGAGGGTGTCGGGGTGACGGTGATGGAGTGAGTGTAAGGGGTCAGTGTGACAGTGGTGGAGTGAATGTGAGGGGGTCAGGGTGGCGGTGTTGGAGTGAACGGGAGTGGGTCAGGGTGATGGCGGCGTAGTTAGTGTGAGGGTGTCCGTGTGACAGTGATGGAGTGAGTGTGAGAGGGGCAGGGTGACGGTAATGGAGTGCATATGAGGGGGTCAGGGTGATGGTGATGGAGTGAGTGTGAGGGGATCAGATTGACTGTGTTGGAGTGAGTGTGAGGGGATCAGAGTAACGATTATGGAATGAGTGTGAGGGGTCATTGTGACGTTGATGGTGTGAGTGTGATGGGGTCAGGGTGACAGTGACACAGAAAGTGTGTGGGGGTAATGGTGATAGTGACGCATTCAGCGTGAGGGAACCAGGATGATAGTGACGCAGTAAGTGTTAGGAGTTCACGATGATAGTGACGCAGTAAGTGTGATGGAGTAAGCGTGTTAGTGAGACAGCATGTATGTGGGGGTCAGGGTGATAATGACTCAGACAGTATGAGGATGTCAGGGTGATAGCGACTCAGTCAAGTGTGAGGGGGTCAGGATGATAGTGACGCAGTAAGTGTGATGGGATCAGAGTGATAGTGACGCCGCACGTTTGACGGGGTCAGTGTGATAGTGACGCAGTAAGTGTGAGAGGGTCAGGGTGATAGTGACGCAGTCAGCATGAGGGGGTCAGGGTGATAGTGTTGCAGTAAGTTTGAGGGGTTCAGTGTGGCAGTGATGCATAATCTGTGAAGTTTCAGGGTGATAGTGACACAGTAAGCATGTGGGGGTCCGGGTGGTAGTGACGCTGTAAGTATGAGGGAGACAGGTTGATAGTGAAACAGTAAGTGTGAGTGGGCCAGTGTGACAGTGAATCAGTAAGAGTGAGTGGGCCAGGGTGACTGTGAAGCAGTAAGAGTGAGGGGTTCTGGCTGATAGTGAAGCAGTATATGTGAGGGGGTAAAGTTGATCGTGATGCAGTAATTGTGTGGGGTCTGTTCGTGAAAAAGTAAGTGTGAGTGGTCAGTCTATAGTGATGCAGGAAGAGTGAGGCTGTCAGGGTGACAGGGACACAGTAAGTGTGAGAGTGAGAGTCTGGCAGTGACGCAGTAAGTGTGAGGGAGTTTGGCTGATAGTGACATAGTCACTGTGGGGGTATTAGCGTGATAGTGTCACAGTAGGTGTGGGGGGTCAGGGTGATAGTGTCGCAGTAAGTGCGACAGGATCAGGGTGACAGTGACGCAGCAAGTGTGAGGGGGTCAGAGTGATCGTGACACAGTAACTGTGAGGGGTCAGGGTGACAGTGACGCAGTAATTCTGAGGGGTCAGGTTGATAGTGACGCAGTACGTGTGAGGATATCAGGGTGATGGTGACGCAGAAACTGTGAGGGGGTCAGGGTGATAGTGACGCAGTAAGTATGAGAGAGAGAGGCTGCCAGTGACACAGTAATTGTGTGGGGGTCAGGGTGATCATGACGCAGTAAGTATGGGGGGTGAGGCTGATAGTGATGCAGTCAGTGTGGGGGTGTTAGGGTGACAGTGTCGCAGTCAGTGTAAGGGGCTCAGGGCGAAAGTGAAGCAGAAAGTTTGAGAAGGCAGACTGAAAGTGACGCAGATTAGATGAGATTAGATTAGATTAGATTACTTACAGTGTGCAAACAGGCCCTTCGGCCCAACAAGTCCACACCGCCCCGCCGAAGCGTAACCCACCCATACCACTACATCTACATCTGAAGGCGTCTGGGGGACAATGATGCACTGAGTGTGAAGGGCCAAATTGACAGTGATGCAGTCAGTGTAAGGGAGAGAGGCTGGTAGTGACACGGAAACTGTCATGGTGTTAGGTTGATCGTGATGCAGTAAGTGTGAGGGGGACAAGGTGATAGTGATGCAGTAAGTGTGAGGGGTCAGGGTGGCAGTGACGCAATAAGTGTGAGGGGTTCAGGTTGATAGTGCCGTAGTAAGGGTGAGGGGGTCAGGGTGATAGTGACGTAGTAAATGTGAGGGGATCAAGGTGATAGTGTGCAGTAAACGTGAGGGGGTCAGGGTGATAGTGACGCAGTAGTGTGAGGGAGTCAGGGTGACAGTGACACTGTAAGTGTGATGGTGTCAGGGTGATACTGACGGAATAATTGTGAGCAGTCAGGGTGACGGTGCCACAGTAAGTGTGAGGGGGTGTTGGTGACAGTGCCGCAGTAAGTGTGAGGGGATTTGGCTCATAGTGACGCAGTAAGGGTGAGGTGGTCAGGGTGACATTGATGCAGTAAGTGTGAGGGGGTGTCGGTGACAGTGCCGCAGTAAGTGTGAGGGGGTTCGGCTCATAGTGATGCATTAAGTGTGAAAGGACAGACTGACAGTGATGCAGTAAGTGTGAGTGAGAGAGGCTGGTTTTGACACAGTAACTATGATGGTGTTAGATTGATCGTGACGCAGCAAGTGTGAGGAGTCATGTTGATAATGATGCAGTAAGTGTGAGGGGTCAGGGTGACAGTGACACAGTGAGTATGAGGGGGTCAGGGTGATCGTGACTCAGTAAGTGTAAGGGGGTCAGGGTGACAGTGACGCAGAAAGTGTGAGGGTGTCAGGGTGATGCTGATGGAATAATTGTGGAGTGTCAGGGTGACAGTAACACCGTAAGTGTGAGGGGGTCAGGCTCATAGTGACAAAGTAATTGTGAGGGGGTCAGGCTGACAGTGCTGCAGTAAGTATGATGGGGTCCGGCTAACAGTGTAAGGGGGTCAGGCTGACAGTGAGGAGATATCAAGGTGACAGTGACAGATATATTATGTAGGGGTCAGGATGACAGTGACGCAGTTGGTGCGTAGGGGCCTGGGTGACAGTGACACAGTTTTTGTTAGGGGGTCTGTCTCATAGTGACGCAGCAATGTAAGGGGGTCAGGCTGATAGTGAAGGGAGATCAAGGTGATAGTGACAGATTAATTGTGTAAGGGTCAGGGTGACAGTGACGCAGTTAGTGTGTAGGTGTCTGGGTGACAGTGGCACAGTAACTGTGAGGATGTCATGGTGACAGTGATGCAGTAAGTGTGAGAGGGTGAGGGTGATAGTGACAGAGTAAGTACAATGGGGTCAGAGTGGCAGTGATGCAGTAAGTGTGAGGGGGTTAGAGAGATAATTACGTGGTAATTGTGAGGGGTCAGGATGATATTGACGCAGTATGTCTGAGGGTCAGGGTGATTGTGATGCAATAAGTGTGAGGGGGTCAGGTTGATAGTGACGCTGTCAGTGTGGGGGTGTTAGGGTGATAGTGACACAGTAAGTGTGAGGGGTCAGACTGACAGTGTTGCAGTAAGTGTGAGGGATCAGGGTGACTTTGATGCAGTGAGTGTGAGGGGTCAGGGCGATAGTGACGCAGTAACTGTGAAGGGGTCAGGGTGAAAGCCATGCAGCAAGTGCGATGGGTTCAGGGTGAGAGTGACACAGTAAGTGTGAGGGGGTTAGGGTGATAGTGACGCTGTCAGTGTGGGGCGTTAGGGTGATAGTGACACATCAAGTGTGAGGGGTCAGATTGACAGTGTTGCTGTAAGTGTGAGGGATCTGGGTGACTTTGATGCAGTGAGTTTGAAGGGTCAGGGTGATAGTGACGCAGTAAATGTGTGAGCGAGAGAGGCCTGTAGTGACGCAGTAAGTGGGTAGGGTCAGGCTGGTCGTGACGCAGTCAGTGTGGGGGTGTTAAGGCGAACTGACGCAGTAAGCATGCGGGGGTCAGGGTGACAGTGACGCAGTAACTGTGAAGGGTCAGACTGACCGTGATGCTGTAAGTCTGAGGGGGTCAGGCTGACACTAATGCACTAAGTGAGAGGGGTCAGACTGACAATGATGCAGTAAGTGTGAGGCAGAGAGGCTGGTAGAGACACAGTAACTGTGATGGTGTTAGGTTGATCGTGACACAGTAAGTGTGAGGGGTAAAGGTGATAGGGATGTAGCAAGTGTGAGGAGGTCAGGCTGATAGTGACACAGTAATTGTGCGAAGGAGAGGCTGGTAGTGACGCAGTAACTGTGATGGTGTTAGGTTGATTGTGACGCAGTAAGTGTGAGGGGACAGTTTATAGTGATGCAGACAGTGTGAGGGGGTCAGGGTGACACTGACGCAGTATGTGTGAGGGGTCAGACTGACAGTGACGCAAAAAGTGTGGGGGGAAAGGCTGGTAGTGACACAGTAACTGTGATGCTGTGATGGTGTTAGGTTGACCTTGATGCAGTAAGGATGAGGGGGTCAGGTTGATTGTGACGCAGTAAGTGTGAGGGGGTCAGGGTGGCAGTGACACAATGTGAGGTCGTCAGAGTGATAGTGACTCAGTCAGTGTGTGACTGTAAGCGTGATAGTGATGCAGTCAGTGTAAGGGTGTTAGGGTGACAATGACACAGTAAGTCCGAGGGGGTCAGGATGACATTGACTCTGTAACAGCGAGGGGTCAGACTGACAGTGATGCAGTATGCCTGAGGGGTCAGTCTATAATTACACAGTACGTGTGAGGGTGTCAGGGTGACAATGACTCAGTAAGTGTGATGGATCAGTCTATAGTGATGCAGTAAGTGTGAGGGGGTCAGGATAACACTGACGCAGTAAATATGAGGGATTCAGGCTGTCAGTGAAGCAGTAATGTAAAGGGGTCAGGGTGATAGTGACAGACTAAATGCGAGGGGTCAGTGTGACAGTGACGCATTAATGTAAGGGGGTTAGGGTGACACTGACAGACTAAATGTGAGGGTTCAGGGTTTCAGTGATGCAGTAAGTATGAGGGGGTCAGGATGATAGTGACAGACTAAATGTGAGGGGCCAGAGTGTCAGTGATGCAGTAAGTATGAGAGGGAGTGGCTGGTAGTGACACAGTAAGTGAGTTGGGTTTCATGGTGACACTGATGCAGTAATTGTGAGGGGGAGAGGTTGGCAGTGATGCAGTAAGTGTGAGGGGGTCAGGATGATAGTGATGCAGTCAGTGTGAGGACTCAGCGTGACAGTGCCGCAGTAAGAGTGAGGGGGTCAGGGTGATACTGACAGAATAATTGTGAGGGGTCAGGGTGACAGTGCCACAGTAAGTGTGACGGGGTCTGGCTCATCGTGACGCAGTAAGTATGAGACGGTCAGGGTGACAGTGAGGCACTAAGTGTGAGGGGCTGTCGGTGACAGTGCCGCAGTAAGTGTGAGGGGGTCCGGCTCATGGTAACACAGCAATGTAAGGGGGTCAGGATGATACTGATGGAATAATTGTGAGGGGTCAGGGTAACAGTGACGCAGTTATTGTTAGGGGGTCTGTCTCATCGTGACGCAGTAATGTAAGGGGGTCAGGCTGATAGTGAAGGGAGATCAAGGTGATAGCGACAGAGTAATTGTGTAGGCATCAGGGTGAAAGTGACACAGTTACTGTGTAGGGGTCTGGATGAGAGTGACACAGTAACTGTGAGGGTGTCACGTTGACAGTGACGCAGTAAGTGTGAGAGGGAGAGGCTGGTAGTGACACAGTAAGAACGATGGAGTCAGGGTGATAATGACGCAGTAGGTGTGAGGGGGTCAGGGTGACGGTGATGCAGTCAGTGTGAGGGGGAGAGGCTGGCAGTGATGCAGTCAGTGTGAGGGGCTCAGTATGATAGTGACGCAGTAGGTGTGAGTGTGTCCAGCTCGTAGTGAAGCTGTAAGTGTGAGGGGGTCAGGGTGATAGTGACACAATAAGTGTGAGGGGGTCAGGGTGACAGTGACGCAGTAAGCGTGAGGGGGTCAGGGTGACAGTGACACAGTAAGTGTGAGGGGGTCAGGGTGACAGTGACGCAGTAAGTGTGAGTGGGTCAGCGTGATCTTGACGCAGTAATTGTGAGGAGGTCAGGGTGATAATAACGCAGTAAGTTTGAGGGAGCAGGATGATATTGATGCAGTAAGTGTGAGGGGGTAAGGGTGATGGTGACGCAGTAAGTGTTGTTAGAAACAAAATCAATAAAATTTAGACGAGACCATCAAAACTGGAAACAAGACAATTTATTACGAACTTTTTAGTAAGGGCTTCAACTGCATAAGCAAATGCAGCAAATTAGAACTTAGATTAGAGTACAGTTATACCCTTTGAGCTGAGTGAGGTCATCTCTACAGTTCCTAATTACACAATCTTTCTTACTATCTCGCCTCTACTCATCTATGCTGCACGCCCATTGCCCCTTTCTTTCCAAGTCGGCATTTTCCCTCTTGCACGTGCTATCATAAGGCTTAACTCTAATCCTGATGTTCCCCATTGTAACTTATTTCATTATCCATAGGTACATTCCATTTCTGTTACATACATCTTAACAATGTATCTTTTTCATGCTTCGTTTACATGTTTCAGTAATCTTAGGTTTTTTTTGCTGAAACTGTTGTTATAATAAATCTATAGTAAAATGAATTATTTATTTCAATAAATCTATATCAATGTTAGTACTTAATTATCCTTAATTATACACTAAAAAGTAGAGATTCTCTTCCCTAATTACCTGCAGTGTTAATAGTTCTCTCGTTGTACCCCTTTTCTGTATGCTTTTTCTATATCTGCAAAAAACAACACTTTTCTCCATTTCTAATAACTCCCCCATTTCTTTTCTTAACCATTTATTATTTTTTGCAATCTTATCTTCTGCCCTCTTTTCACCCTATGGTGTCGAGTTTCACAATCTAGTCATTTTCTGTTCTTCTAAGTTTGTCGTTTTTTTCAAACTCTAGGAGTAATCTGTTACTCTCTCTTTCTTGCGCTTGTGCTATTCTCATGACCATTATTGGTTGTTGTCCTCCCAAAGACATTACCAGCTTAGTCATTATCCATTTTAACACATTAAACCCTATCAGTAAACCAACAATTATTAGTAGCACATAAATGCCAAAATTCACTTACCATTTTCCCGACCCGTCAATCTCCAGTTACCCCATCCACAACCTTCATCTTTTCTGAGTTCAAATCCAATTTGTTGCATCATATACTTCATTTTTAGTGAGCGGTATTGCTAAGGTGGGGATTCCAATTTCGCCATGGTGTGGGACCTCTGCACAGACCCAACAGTCGGCAAGTCCCTCTTGTTTAGCCTAATTCTGGCACAGCCTAGAACATAGAACATAGAACATAGAACAATACAGCACAGAACAGGCCCTTCGGCCCACGATGTTGTGCCGAACTTCTATCCTAGATTAAGCACCCATCCATGTACCTATCCAAATGCCGCTTAAAGGTCGCCAATGAATCTGACTCTACCACTCCCACGGGCAGCGCATTCCATGCCCCCACCACTCTCTGGGTGAAGAACCCACCCCTGACATCTCCCCTATACCATCCACCCTTCACCTTAAATTTATGTCCCCTTGTAACACTCTGTTGTACCCGGGGAAAAAGTTTCTGACTGTCTACTCTATCTATTCCTCTGATCATCTTATAAACCTCTATCAAGTCACCCCTCATCCTTCGCCGTTCCAACGAGAAAAGGCCGAGAACTCTCAACCTATCCTCGTACGACCTACTCTCCATTCCAGGCAACATCCTGGTAAATCTTCTCTGCACCCTCTCCAAAGCTTCCACATCTTTCCTAAAGTGAGGCGACCAGAACTGCACACAGTACTCCAAATGTGGCCTAACCAAAGTCCTGTACAGCTGCAACATCACCTCACGACTCTTGAATTCAATCCCTCTGCTAATGAACGATAATACTCCATAGGCCTTCTTACAAACTCTATCCACCTGAGTGGCAACCTTCAAAGATCTATGTACATAGACCCCAAGATCCCTCTGTTCCTCCACCTGACCAAGAACCCTACCATTAACCCTGTATTCCGCAATCTTATTTGTTCTTCCAAAATGGACAACTTCACACTTGGCAGGGTTGAACTCCATCTGCCACTCCTCAGCCCAGCTCTGCATCTTATCTAAGTCCCTCTGCAGCCGACAACAGCCCTCCTCACTGTCCACAACTCCACCTATCTTTGTATCATCTGCAAATTTACTGACCCACCCTTCGACTCCCTCATCTAAGTCATTAATAAAAATTACAAACAGCAGAGGACCCAGAACTGATCCCTGCGGAACTCCACTTGTAACTGGACTCCATGCTGAAAATTTACCATCTACTACCACTCTCTGCCTTCGACCGGTTAGCCAGTTTTCTATCCAATTGGCCAAATTTCCCTCTATCCCATGCCTCCTGACTTTCCGCATAAGCCTACCATGGGGAACCTTATCAAATGCCTTACTAAAATCCATGTACACTACATCCACTGCTCTACCCTCATCCACATGCTTGGTCACCTCCTCGAAGAATTCAATAAGACTTGTAAGGCAAGACCTACCCTTCACAAATCCGTGCTGGCTGTCCCTAATCAAGCAGTGCCGTTCCAGATACTCGTAAATCCTATCCCTCAGTACCCTTTCCATTACTTTGCCTACCACAGAAGTAAGACTAACTGGCCTGTAATTCCCGGGGTTATCCCTATTCCCTTTTTTGAACAGGGGCACAACATTTGCTACTCTCCAGTCCCCTGGTACCACCCCCGTTGCCAGTGAAGACGAGAAGATCATTGCCAACGGTACTGCAATTTCCTCTCTTGCTTCCCACATAATCCTAGGATATATCCCGTCAGGCCCGGGGGACTTGTCTATCCTCAAGTTGTTCAAAATGTCCAACACATCTTCCTTCCTAACAGATATCTCTTCTAGCTTATCAGTCCGTTTCACACTCTCCTCTTCAACAATACAGTCCCTCTCGTTCGTAAATACTGAAGAGAAGTACTTGTTCAAGACCTCTCCTATCTCTTCCGACTCAATACACAGTCTCCCACCACTGTCCTTGATCGGACCTACCTTCGTTCTCGTCATTCTCAGGTTTCTCACATACGCATAGAATGCCTTGGGGTTATCCTTGATCCTATCCGCCAGGGATTTTTCATGCCCTCTCTTAGCTCTCCTAATCCCTTTCTTCAGGTCCCTTCTGGCTATCCTGTATCCCTCCACTGCTCTGTCTGAACCTTGTTTCCTCAACCTTATGTAAGCCTCCTTCTTCCTCTTTACTAGACATTCAACCTCCCTCGTCAACCAAGGCTCCCTCACACGACCATTTCTTTCCTGCCTGATCGGTACATACATATCAAGGACACGTCGTATCTGCTCCTTGAAAAAGTCCCACATTTCCACCACATCCTTCCCTGACAGCCTATGCTCCCAACGTATGCTCCTCAAATCCTGTCTTACAGCATCGTAATTTCCCTTCCCCCAATTGTAGAAACTTCCTTGTTGTGCGCACCTATCTCTCTCCATAACCAAGGTGAAAGTCACAGAATTGTGGTCGCCATCACCAAAATGTTCACCCACTAACAAGCCCACCACTTGTCCCGGTTCGTTACCGAGTACCAAATCCAATATGGCCGCCCCTCTGGTTGGACAATCTACATACTGCGTTAGAAAAGCTTCCTGGACACACTGCACAAACACCCCCCCATCCAATCTACTTGATCTAAAGAGCTTCCAATCAATATTTGGGAAGTTGAAGTCGCCCATGACTACGACCCTGTGGCTTCTGCACCTTTCCAAAATCTGTTTCCCAATCTGTTTCTCCACATCTCTGCTGCTATTGGGGGGCCTATAATAAACACCCAACAAGGTGACTGCACCTTTCCTATTTCTGACTTCAGCCCATACTACCTCCAGAGGCAGATCCCCCTCAAACTTCCTTTCTGCAACCGTTATACCATTTCTAATTAGCAATGCCACCCCCCCTCCTTTTTTACCACCCTCCCTAATCTTACTGAAACATCTGTACCCAGGAACCTCCAACAGCCATTCCTGTCCCTCATCTATCCATGTTTCCGTGATGGCTACAACATCGTAGTCCCAGGTACCGATCCATGCCTTAAGTTCACCCACCTTATTTCTGATACTCCTTGCATTGAAGTATACGCACTTGAGCCCATCTCTGTGTCTGTAAGTAGTCCCTGTCAGTGCTACCTTCTCCACAGCCTCCCTACAGTCTTGGACATCCTGACACACAGCTAGCTTACTTGCTGGACTACAAGTCCGGATCCCATCCCCCTGCCAAATTAGTGAAGTGATTTTTCCCGCTTCATTGAATAGTTATTATTACTAACATTACAATACTATTCCAGTATCTGCCCATCTCTGAACCCTGCCTACCGTTCTGTCTTAACCTTTCAGGTGTCAGGGAGAGCTGAGTCCACACATCACTTACAATCAATAACTATATATATATATATATATATATTTATACACACACATATAAATATATATCAGCAAACGTTAAAAGAGTCCTTTGTCTCAGTTAATTCTTTCTTTCTTAACTTTCAGGGGGTTATTTGTAGGATAAGCGTGTCATTCCGCCTTTGGGGCGTTCACAGGACCTTTAACGCGAGTGTGATGGCTCCCCCCTTTCTCAGCAGTCCGAATAGCTGTTCCACTCGGTAGGAGGGTTAGGAATGGTCTCTCGCAGCTCGGGTGCAGTTTGGTATCTTTCCAGGTCTTGATCAGGACCCAATCGCCCGGTTGTTTACGATGAATTGCAAACTCAAGTGGCGGTGTCTGTACTAACGGGCCTTTATTCCTAAGAATAGACGAAAACGAGCCGAGTGACACAATACAGTTTTTTTACAAAACTTATCATTGAACTCTGACCAGCTGTTAGGCAGTCTTTCAGCCTCGATAATTCTCCCCTCTATCCTGTCTACTGCAGTATATTCATTGTGCTTTTTACCCTCAATCATCCGTGAGGACCCATCGATAAACAACCGAGCTCTCGCATGCAACAGTACGTCTCTGAAGATGTTTCACACTTTAGTCCGATATTCAGTAATATCAAGGCAGTCATGTTCTGGATTGCCAGGGGCCACCCCGCTCTCTCTGCCACAGTAATGCAGCTGAATTCAAGCAACTGTCTGTGACTAACACAAGGTCATCCTGTTCTATTAAGATTGCCTCATAGTTCAAGATCCTAAAATCTGTGAGCCATTGTCCTGCATTCTGATTTAAGAATTCTTTGCCTTTTACTCCAGAAACCTTGAGGCCTCACTGAGTTAATTTAACACCGCTGGATCTAAAGCTTAGAGATGATCGTGCTGCTCCCGTATCCACTAAAAATACTGTTGCCTCTCCTTCAGGTCCCACCTTTAAACTTATCAAGGGCTCCTGGTGGGTCTCAGGAGGAGGGAACCACTGACTCCCCTAATCTTCATCAAAAATCATCAATGATACCGCTTATCTTTGTCGTCCTAACCTTGGACATTGTCTTTTAAAATCCTGTTTTTTCCAGAGTAATAACATCCTGCCAGTTGCTTTCTTCCCCTACCATCTCCTCTCTGTCTCTCACGTCCTTATCTGTTCTCTGATTGATTCTAACTTTCTAGTCCTCATATAACAGATATTTTATCTGTTTTTCACTACAGCCTTCTAATTTCTGTAATTTCTTTTGTATGTCTGGTCATAATTTAGTCACAAATTGGAACTTTAAAAGTCTGTGCTACCGGATCATCGGGATCCATTCCTGAATGTTTTCTAGTGGCTTCTTTTAATCCCTATAAAAGGCTGACGGGCCTTCCTCATTTTCCTATCTTACTTCAAAGGCTTTAAAAAAGTTCTGAGATTTAGGTGCTGCCTCTTTAATACCCAAAATGGCAATTTCTCGAAAGTCCCTCATTTTTCCTCTGTCGTGTTCATCCATACCCTTCCAAAGTGGGTCCACATCAGGGAATTTGTTTTTGGCTGTTATCACTTCCTCACCCACCGGATGTCTCTTTTCCATTCCCTCGCAGCAGCTCTTCTAATCATTCCCCTTTCTTCTCCTGACCATACTTGATGTGGGGTGCTGACTGCTAAGGCTCCCCTAAAAGTACGTTTGCGACTCTCCCCTACCAACAAGGCTATTGCTCCAACTGCGTGCACACACTCTGGCAGTTATGTAACTTTCCATTCTTTAATTAACAATGAATTAATGCAGTCATGTTTTAAATTAACCATGAATCAATATGACAGATTACTGAGAATATATGAAGGAATCGTGTCAATTAATATTGATTCAGGCTAACACAATTGAATTTTTATCAATATTAATTATAAATTATATATATTATATAATTCAGGATGGAAACACAACAAGTGATTAAGACATTTTAAAAACTGTAATCACGCAGTTCTGTTTGTTTACCAGTCACTTGTGACTTCTCATTCTGTTTCTGTAATTGTTTTGCTCGAGCACATTCATTTTTACGAACCTCAACAGATTCCATAGCACCATTTGCAGTTAATTCAGTCCCCAATTTGGTGGCAATATTTCGTCATGAGCACAAAACTGATTCTTCGTGCCTCTCATCACAAAACTGTTGCCGTAGGCCAATTAACTTTTTTTTTCGTTCCCACTCCCTTGGGCTTAAAATTTAAGGATGACCTTGCTGCCCCCCGTCTCGACGAGGAAAATTACGTCCTCTTTGTAAGATCCCACCTTTAAATTTATCAAGGGTTCGTTGTGGGTCCCGGGGAGAAGGAGCTCCTGACACCCCTATTTTTCATCAAGGTTCATAAACGGCACTGCCTTTACTTCCTTTTTCGTATGTGGACACTTTCTCTTAAAGTGGCCTGTCTTTCCACAGTAATAACAGCCCACCTGTGGGGATTTCCACTTTGATCCTTCTCCCTGTCCACCAGACCCCTTAACATCTCCTCCCCGATCTCTTCTCCTCCCTTTATTTTCAAACATACTGCCCGCCACCATTCCGGTTTCCTTCTCCTTTTATTTTTGTCCTTTTCTTTCTGCTTATCATGTTACATGAACAGATCAATTGTTGAGCCGATTTAACCAACTGAACAGCTTTAGGCCAACCTCATGGCCATTCTTCATCACCCAATGTTTTGTTTAGACCTCGACATTTTAAAAGAAATATTGCAATATTTCTTGCTCCCTTAATCGCAAATATGAGTTTATGCTTGTCTAACTTTAAAGCCTATTCCAAAATATACATTTAGGAATCTTACTTGCATATATATACTTATATATTATAAATTCATTTATTCAGTGTTTAATATTTAAAATGTAAAATGCATACTGTTCCCAATTTTGAAATCCACTATAATTACCCGGTTTTAGTCCCTTGATCCAAAATTAGTTTTCTTAAGTAATCCTGACGAGTCATTGCTCAATTAAAATGCTGTAGTTCGTTTAAAAAAACTTCTAATGCATGAATAATGGTCGAATCCAAGGTCATCGATTTTAGCCATAGGAGTTTCTCTTTTTTTTATTTATTACAATCTAATTTTGAACTAAGACTTCAACTGTCCTACATAAATCGCTTTTATGTAAGGATAAAAGAGATTAGTGAGAAACTAATAGTAAGTTAGTTCTTTCCTATTTTCTTCGGTGTGTTTTTTCATCCACTCCACCATCACATTAACCCCCAACCCCTGCTCTTTTTTTTCTTGGCCATTACTCGTCTGATAAATAATTTCTCTAACTTCAAGTGATGCTGATCCTGCTAATGGAGATCTTTCTGAGCACACATCCTGTGCGGAGTAACCTGAATGCATTAGTCTAGCCATTTTTTTTACTCACGTTGTTATTGGCATGTCCTTGATTTTATGTTCTGCCTTTACCAATCGCAAACAAAGCTTTTTCACTATACTTAAGCACAGATGAAAATCAATCAATCAATCGTATTAAATCAAGCAATCGAGTTGCACATTCATTTCCTCATTATGTGGAGCCAGCACAGTGAAGGGGGCCTACAGGCTTCAGTCCGCACTGTGACAACATTTTGTGATTCTGAGTGAAATCACAGTTAAACCAACAGAATGTGGGAAGTAACACAGACGCTATAATTACAAAGACGGGACACGTCTGCACTACAGTCTATCAATCAAGAACAATGAGGATCTTTCAACATCATCCTCTAAATTACATGCCATACGCCAGATGAAAAACTGAAGACTGTGGGAATGTGTTGTGGTCAGCGCTAACACAACGGCCCAGGGCGAGCGTGCCTGGTCCATAACACAGAAATTCATGGATTGAAATCATCCCCTGCTCGTTGATAATTCCAGGTTTCAGCATGTGCATACTACCCCCGCCAGTGTTAATATATAACAGAGTTCCATTCTACGCATTGCATATTGATTCGCCTTCTGCTTCCTGTCACTCAATGTATCGGAAATGAATATCTCGTATTGATCCACCCGCCAAATTTACACAGGTGAGGAGACACACTTCTGAAGGTCTGGAAGCTCTTTTCCTGTTCTCTGTCGATCTGCTATGAACTGTTTCTAAAAGTCACTTACCTGAGTTGGGAATAAACTGCTGCAGGTGAGAGATATCAGTTGTGGTATGTACCATGCGCATGACGCCATACCGTTAGTCAGCACGTTGTTTCACATAACACTGCCCTCCCAGTGAAATGAAAAGCCGTGAATGACAAATGGATCAGCATGTCGTAGACAGCATTATGGCACAGACACCGATCCCCATTATTAGGGCATATATCACCGATTATGAATAACCTCAGAGAGAGACCAGTGACAGAGTGTCGCCATAGACTTGATGGGTTGTTCAGCTTGTGATGGCGCGGGAATGACACCTCACGTTGATGCCGTACCTCTCCATGTCTCTGGGACAGAGCGGCTGAAGGAGAATCAATGGCTCATATTAAACCATCTCCTCCGCGTTTGACTGTCAGCAGACCCGCAGCTCAGGGCCCGTGGGAATGGCTCTCAGTGAGTGAGGGTTTGACGCGGATTCTCTCCATTTGGGACAGTTGAAGCTCAGATGTTAACTGCTGCCCGATTGTGGCAAAGAATACAAAGCCCATGTTAAAAAAGCCTTTCTGCAGGAAGACTGTGTGAAGATGGAGTCTGAACACCAAACTGGCTAGACCAAAATATACTTGTTTGAATATACCTGAGGGAAGATTATCCGGAGTACATTTATCTCTTTCCCAACAGTTTAGCATCTTTCTCTCTGCCTCAGATAAATGATATTTCGATGAAGTTCGCAATCAAATTGACTCACTTCCAGCGCCTGAGTGAACTGGCCGCGCTGGTGAGAGAGAACTTCAGAGCATATCCACGCTTACCTCCCCTCACACTGCCTGCAAGTGGAGGGAAATGGCTGAATACTCCACCAAGAGATGCAACACCGTCGAAGAGGAAGGGATAAACAGCACTGTCCCGTGTACACGGAGACAGAATGAGAAGGTGATGTTATTGAAACGCTTTGCTGCTTAGAATTCATGAAGCAAGGTGGGATGTAGTTGGCTCTGAGTGGCTCTCAGCTGGTTTGGTGTTGGAAATGCTAACGTGTCACTGGCTCGTTTGTCTCGGGGCATGACACTCAATGAGCTTGTGCTAAACGGGCATGTGAGAGAGCCTTGCTTCAAATAGCCATCCAGCCTTGTTCGTTTGATTTCACTTTTGCAGGTCGCCCTGGCAGCTGTTCGATTTAAAATACAGATACCCTTAATGTGGTTGGTCTCTTTGGAATACGTTTGGGTTTGTGTCCAGTGTCATTGTGGTGAACATGGTACAGCAGCACACATGGTAAAAGCGAAACAAGTGCTTCACCCACACAACCTCCCTCTGAATAAATCCACCATCTGGATGCTCACACAGTTCTGGGTGTGAAGGTTTAAGAAGCAGGAACATGGAATGAGTGGAGACAGCGCTGAACAGGTTGATGGGAATGGTGCGGTGTGTGAGGAATGTCAGCAATAAAGGTGGATTGGAAAGTTGGGGCAGTTCTTCTTGGAGAACCGAGGGCTGATAAATCGCCTGGTTGCAGCTTTCCAAGTGATGAGGGGTTTAGACATCGGAAATAAAGCTTTGAAACTGTTCCTCAGCATGAAAGGATCGAGAACGCTTCGGCACCGATTTAAAGTCATGAGGAATAGAAGTAAAAGTGACATGAGGGGGAAGGCTTTCACACAGGGAGTGGTTAGGGTCTGCAAGTCACTGTTTGACAGTGAAAAAGAGGCAAGTTCAATTGAGTTCTTGAGAACGGTATTCAACGTTCTAGTTGAAAGTAGAAATGTGCGGAGTTCCAGGAAGAAGGGAAGAGAATGATACAAAGAGAGGGACACTTTTCCATACTGTGGACCACCAGCACAGCTAGTGACACAGTTGTGATTCTGAGTGAAATCGCAGTCAACAGAATGTTGGGTGTTAGACAGCGGTTATGTTGACACTGCCGGGACACATCTGCACAACAGAATATTACACAGCATGTCCATGTCACAGGGAGGATGGCGCTGAGAGAATTAGCGTGGGGAAATACTGCAACTATACCGCCACAGAGACGGATGGCAAGCCCCGCCAGAAATACTCTCTTCAAGCCCGTGTCAGCAAGTCTCACCTTAAACCTATGCTCTCTAGATTTCAACTCACCCCACTCTGGGGATAAAACAACACTGAATATTTAGTTTATCCATATTCGTTATCACTTTATCAACTTTCGATATGCTCATGGCTCAGCCCCTATGCCGGAGGGAAAATTTTCCCAGCCTATTCAGCCTCGCCCGACAATGCAACCATTGCAATCATCACCACATCCTTGTCATTCTTTTGTGAGCAATTTCACGCGATTTCCTTAATTTATCAAAGATGCCAATTGCGCTGGACAACAACGAGCGACTGGAAACGGAAAGGTGAAGAGGTCGCTGGCTGCACATTGCATTGGTGCTCGACTTTGAGCAGCGGTCGCCTGTCGAGCGAGTCCCTGTGGTGTAGTGGTTATCGCATTCGCTTAACACGCGAAAAAGTCCCTGGATCGAAACAAGATAAGATCAGTCTTGCTCCCAATGGCAGTCTGGTAGATTGGCATGAGTGGGCGCTTCTTGCTTGCTTGCTGCTTTTAATTAGCAAACCTGCCATGGAGTTTGTTCACCCGTATCTGCTGGAGCGATGTAAAGGAACAAAGCTCCATTTAATTACTGTGTGCAGCAGTGTTAAGTTTTTCTCCTCCCTGGTTCTGAATATGCGCAGATGTGTACAGCACCGATGGCCATTCTGTTGAAGACTGCAGTTCCCGTGCTCCGATCCTTCCGCTAAAAGCAGTAACGCATTTGCTTTCCTTGCCCCGGTGGCCTGGTTCAAAGCCAAGGAGAAAACTTATGTGCTGGTGTCACAGTGCACCACGGATTCCTAATGTCGCCGCTCGATCAAATGTATGTCAAAGCAGTCTCTGAAAGGCCTCATCTGGAACCTGTCTGCCGTTTTTTAACGCGTGAAAATCAGCATCACAATGCCTGAATCATGTTTTGAAGTAGTTCACATGTTAGCAGCTCACTCCATGAACAACAGGAAAGAATGAATGAATGAATGAATGAATGAGCTCTGGACCTGTGCTATAATAGAGTCACCACTATTAACGTGTGCCCCTGAAATCCCTGCCATGTTGGTACTGAAACCGAGGAAATGATAGGAAGGCTATCGAATGACATGGTCTCCATTTTGTTTTCTTTACATCACAGAGGACCAGAAAAATGTAAGCGGTGTGTGTGGGAGGAATAACACAGCGAGGCACGTGCAGCTCTGCTGAAACGCCTTTTTGCTGATTCACTCAGCAACAAGTGACAGGAGCTTTTCACATCGAGAACAAAGAGCAGTTGTGTATAGTTAGCATCTCTTTGCCATCTCGTGGGGGTGGGCATATTGTCTTCTGCCTTCTGTTATTATGTCTAGAAAGTGTGTTTTGTGCATCTCTAATAAGCATCATGGAATTTAGTAAACTTTACTGAGTTGTTTCGCATCGATTTCCACACAGGGTTCCACCTCAGCTGGCAGCCATGTGGCTCATGCCCAGGTGTGGACATCTCTGCAGCAAAGTGCACGATGAATGTGAAAGACAAAGAAACTGGCAACTCGTACCGGCGTGGAAGCTCGAACATACTCGTAATGTGATCTGTCCTTCTCGGATTCTACTGCTAACTCAGCTTTTCATGTAGACAGGATTCTTTGGAACACCTTTTCTGTAAAACAGTGGTGGTAACTGTAATAAGGTGGATGCGCTTGAGGCTCATTTGGAAATTGGCAATTACGATGTTGTGGGGATAACTGAGACGTGGCTTCAAGTGGAGAGATCCTGGGAAATGAATATTCAAGACTATACGTGCCATCGTAAGGACAGACTGACTGGCAAAGGGAATGGGGTGGCCCTGTTGGTAAGGAATGATAATCAGTCCCCTGCGCGGAGGTAACCTAGAATCAGGGGATGTAGAGTCAGTATCAATAGAGCTGAGAAATTCTAAGGGAAGAAACACCCTCTTGGGAGTAACCAACAGGCCCTCAAACAGTAGCCTGGATGTAGCGTGTACGTTGAATAAGGAAATGAAATTGGCCTGTCACAAAGATATTCCTACAGTTGTTATGGGGGATTTCAACATGCAGGTAGACTGGGAGAATCAGGATGTTCCTGGAACCAAAGAAAGGGAGTTGGTGGAGTCCCTCCGAGATGGATTCTTAGAACAGCTTGTGCTGGAGCCGACCAGGGAGAAAGCAATTCCGGATCTGGTATTGTGCAACGAACCGGATTTGATCAGGGACCTCGGAGTAAAGGAGCCATTAGGAGGTAGTAACCACAATGCAATAAACTTTAATCTGTAGTTGGAAAGGGAGAGGGTAGAATCGGAAGTGACAATATTTCAGTTGAATAAGGGAACTATGGAGCTATGAGGGAGAAGCTGGCCAAAGTTCAATGGTGCAATACCCATGCAGGGATGGCAGTGGAAAAACAATGGGAGGTATTTCTGGCTATAATGCAGAAGGAAGAAAGGAAGACGAAGAAAGATCCTAAGGGGAGACAGGGGTGGCCATGGCTGACGAGGGAGGTTAAGGACTATATAAAGACAAAAGGGAAAACGTATAAAATAGCAAAGATGAGAGGGAAATCGGAGGACTGGGAAGCTTTCAAGACCAACAGAGGACTATTCAGAAGGAAATATGCAAAGAAAAAATAAGGTACGAAGGTAAACTGGACAAAAATATAAAGGAGGATAATAATGTTTTTTTCAGGTATGGGAAAAGAAAAAAATGGTTAATACTAAAATTGGGCCCTTGAAGACAGAAACAGGTGAATTTATTACGGGGAACAAAGAAATTGCAGAAGAGTTCAATAGGTACTTTAGATCTGCCTGCACTGGGGAAGACATGAGCAATTTCCCAGATATAATAGTGGCTGAAGGACCAACACTGAAGGGAATTTATATTGGGCAGGAAATGGTGCTGGAGAGACTGTTAGGTCTGAAGGCTGATAAGTCCCCGGGACATGATGTTCTGCTCCCCAGGGTAGTGAAGAAGGTGGCTCGAGAAATCGTGGATGCATTGGTGATCATTTTTCAATATTCTATTGATTCAGGATCAGTTCCTGCGGATTGGAGGATGCCTAATGTTGGCCCACCTTTTAAGAAAGGAGGGAGGGAGGGAGAAAACAGAGAATTATTGACCAGTTAGTCTGACCTCAGTGGTTGGAAAATGCCGGAGTCAAGTATAAAGGACGAAATTACGACACATCTGGATCGCATTAAGTGGATAGGTCAGAGTCAACATGGAATTATGAAGGGGAAATCATGCTTGAATAATCTTCTGGAATTTTTTGAGGATGCAATTCTGAGGTTGGACAAGGGAGATCCAGTGGATGTCGCATACCTGGACCTTCAGAAAGCCTTTGATAAAGTCCCACATAGGAAGTTAGTGAGCAAAATAAGGGCACATGGGGTTGAGGGCAAAATACTGACTTGAATTGAAAATTGCTTGCCTGACAGGAAAAAGAGAGTAGTGATAAATGGCTCCCTTTCAGAATGGTAGACGGTGACTCGTGGTATGCCACAGGGATCAATGCTGGGACCACAGCTTTTTACAATGTACATTAATGATATAGATGAAGGTATTAAATGTTATATTAGCAAATTTGCTGATGACACAAAGCTGGGTGGCAGTGTGAAATGTGAGGAGGATGTTAGGAGAATACAGGGTGACCTGAACAGGCTAGGTGAGTGGACGGATGCAGATGCAGTTTAATGTGGATAAATGTGTGGTTATCCACTTTGGTGGCAAGAACAGGAAGGCAGATTAATACCTAAATGGAGTCAAGTTAGGGAAAGGGGCAGTACAACGTTATTGAGGTGTTCTTGTACATCAGTCAATGAAAGTAAGCATACTGGCACAGAAAACAGTGAAGAAAGCTAATGGCATGATGACCTTCATAACAAGAGGAATTGAGTATAGAAGCAAAGAGGTCCTTCTGCAGCTGTACAGGGCCCTGGTGAGACTGTACCTGGAATATTGGATGCAGTTGTGGTCTCCGAATTTGAGGAACAACATTCTGGCTATTGAAGGAGTGCAGCGTAGGTTCACGAGGACAATTCCTGGATAGGCGGAACGATCTGACGCTGAAAGATTGGAGTGACTCGGCTTCTACACTCTTGAGTTTAGAAGGCTGAGAGGGGATCTGATTGAGATGTATAAGATTATTAAAGGATTGGACACTCTCGAGGCAGGAAACATGATTCTGCTGGTGGGTGAGTCCCGATCCAGAGGAGACAGTTTAAAAATAAGGAGTAGGCTACTTCGAGTTGAGGAGAAACTTGTTCACCCAGAGAGTGGTCGGTGTATGGAATTCTCTATTCCAGGAGGCTGTGGAGGCCAAGTCTCTGGATACTTTCAATACAGAGTTGTAAGAGCTCTGAAGGATAGTGGAATCAAGGGTTATGGGGATAAGGCAGGAACAGGATCTTGGTTGAGGCTGATAAGCCATGATCATGTTGAATGGTGGTGCTGGCTCGAAAAGACAAAAACATCGATCAAAGTGAATTATTTGTCTGTCTGATTTCTCACCTGGACTGACACTGTCTTTATCAAACTTGCCTGAATACTTAAAGAGGATTCACAGAAAGGAAACACCAAACAAACATCTAATCAAAACCTGACACGATTGATTGATTCATGTGAAACTGAATATGATCGGTCTTTGAGTAAGTGTTGAATCATCGGTCATTATACCTCACTGCATATAATGTCTCCATGATATGCTCCATGACGATCTGAAACAAAGTCTTATATTTGCATCCCATGATCCATTTCCTTTCACTTAATGTCAGGACCTTGTTTTTATCTACATTTTCTAAAACAACAGTAAATGGTACAATCTTTCAAACGTCCATTCAGCTTCAATGAAACCCTCACATTATGGGTCCCTGAATGTGAACCATTCTTGGAAAGGAACCAGTCTGTCTCCTCTCAGGGATCCTGCCATCCTTCCCAATGTGTGGGTGATCTGTCCCCTCTCAGGGACCCTGCCATCCTTCACAATGTGGAGGTGATCTGCCCACGATCAGACACCCAGCGCTCCTTCCCAATATGTGGGTATTCTGTCCCTCTCAGGTAGCTTGACATCCTACCCAACGTGTGAGTGATTTGCCCCTTCTAACGGACCCTGCCATCCTTCCCAATCTGTGGGTGATCTGCCCCCTCCCAGGGCCCTGCCTTCCTGCAAAATGTGTGGGAGATCTGTCCATCTCAGACACTGCTATCCTTCCCAAAGTGTGGGTGATCTGCCCCACTCAACGACCCTGCCATCCTTCCCAATGTGTGGGTGATGTGTCTCCTCTCAACGATCCTGCCATTTTTCCCATGGTGTGGGTGATCTGCCCCATCCCAGGGAAGCCTGCCATCCTTCCCAATGTGTGGGTCATCTGCCCCCTCCCAGGGACCCTGCCATCCTTCCCAATGTGTGGGTGATCTGCCCTTTCACAGGGACCCTGCCATCCTTCACAATGTGTGTGTGATCTGCCCGCTCTCAGGGACCCTGCCATCCATCCCAATGTGTGGGTGAACGGCGCCCTCTCAGGAAGTCTGCCATCCTTCCCAATTTGTGGGTGATCTGTCCCCCTCTCAGGGGCACTGCCATCCTTCCCAATGTGTGGTTGATCGGCGCCGTCTCAGGGACCCTGCCATCTTTTACAATGTGTGCAATCTGCCCATTCCCAGGGACCCTGCTATCATTCCCAATCTGTGGGTGATCTGTTCATCTCTCAAGGACACTGCAATCTTTCCCAATGTGTGTGTGATCTGTCCCTCTATCAGGCACCCTGCCATCCTTCCCAATGTGTGGGTGACCTGGCCCCTCTCAGAGTTTCTGCAATCCTGCCCAATGTGTGCGTGATCGGCCTCCCCTCAGAGACACTGCCATCCTGCCTAATATGTGGGTGATCCGACTCCTCTGAGGGACCCTGCCATCATTCCCAATGTGTGCGTGATCTGCCCCCTCACGGAGACCCTGCCATCCTTCCTAATGTGTGGGTGATCTGGCTCCTCTCAGGATAATGCCATCATTCACAATGTGTGGGTGATCTGTCCCTTATCTGGTACACTGCCACCCTTCACAATGTGTGGGTGATCTGTCCATCTTAGACACTGCTATCCTTCCCAATGTGTGGGTGATCTGTCTCCGCTCAGCGATACTGCCATTTTTCCCATGGTGTGGGTGATCTGCCCCATCCCAGGGAAGCCTGCCATCCTTCCCAATGTGTGGGTCATCTGCCCCCTCCCAGGGACCCTGCCATCCTTCCCAATGTGTGGGTGATCTGCCCTTTCACAGGGACTCTGCCATCCTTCACAATGTGTGTGTGATCTGCCCGCTTTCAGGGACCCTGCCATCCTTCCCAATGTGTGGGTGATCTTTCTCCTCTCAGGACCATGCCATCATTCCCACTGTGTTGGAGATCTGTTTCCTCTCAGGGACTCTACCATCCTTCCCAATGTGCGGGTGATCTGCCCCTCACAGAGACCCTGCCATCATTCACAATGTGTGGGTGTTCTGTCCCTCACAGAGACTCTGCCATCATTCACAATGTGTTGGTGATCTGCCCCCTCTCAGGGACCCTGCCATCCTCCCCAATGTGTGGGTGATCTGCTCGGTCTCAGAGAGACGAACACCTTTCGCAATGTCTGCGTGATCTGCCCCCTCCCAAGGACCCTGCCATCCTTCGCAATGTGTGTGTGATCTGCCCACTCTCAGGGACACTGCCATTCTTCACAATGTGTGGGCGCTCTGTCCCCTCTCAGGGGCACTGCCATCATTCCCAATCTGTAGGTGATCGGCGCCCTCTCAGGGACCCTGCCATCTGTTAATATTTGTGGGTGAACGGCGCCCTCTCAGGGATCATGTCATCCTTGCGAATGTGTGGATGATCTGTGTCCTCTCAGGGATCCTGCCATCCTTCACAATGTGTGTGTGATCTGCCCGCTTTCAGGGACCCTGCCATCCTTCCCAATGTGTGGGTGATCTTTCTCCTCTCAGGGACCCTGCCATCCTTCCTATTGTGTGGGTGATCTGTGTCCTCTCAGGGATCCTGCCATCCTTTACAATGTGTGCAATCTGCCCATTCCCAGCGACCATGCCATCATTCCCAATCTGTGGGTGATCTGTTCATCTCTCAAGGACACTGCAATCTTTCCCAATGTGTGTGTGATCTGTCCCTCTATCAGGCACCCTGCCATCCTTCCCAATGTGTGGGTGACCTGCACCCTCTCAGAGTTTCTGCAATCCTGCCCAATGTGTGCGTGATCTGCCTCCCCTCAGAGACACTGCCATCCTGCCTAATATGTGGGTGATCCGACTCCTCTGAGGGACCCTGCCATCATTCCCAATGTGTGCGTGATCTGCCCCCTCACGGAGACCCTGCCATCCTTCCCAATGTGTGGGTGATCTGGCTCCTCTCAGGATAATGCCATCATTCACAATGTGTGGGTGATCTGTCCCTTATCAGGTACACTGCCATCCTTCACAATGTGTGGGTGATCTGCCCCCTCTCAGGGATCCTGCCATCCTTCCCAGTGTGTGGGTGATCTGCCCCCTCTCAGGAACCCTGCCATCCTTCACAATGTGGAGGTGATCTGCCCACGATCAGACACCCAGCGCTCCTTCCCAATATGTGGGTGATATGTCCCTCTCAGAGAGCTTGACATCCTACCCAACGTGTGAGTGATTTGCCCCTTCTAACGGACCCTGCCATCCTTCCCAATCTGTGGGTGATCTGCCCCCTCCCAGGGGCCCTGCCTTCCTGCAAAATGTGTGGGAGATCTGTCCATTTTAGACACTGCTATCCTACCCAATGTGTGGGTGATCTGTCTCCTCTCAGCGATACTGCCATTTTTCCCCTGGTGTGGGTGATCTGCCCCATCCCAGGGACGCCTGCCATTCTTCCCAATGTGTGGGTCATCTGCCCCCTCCCAGGGACCCTGCCATCCTTCCCAATGTGTGTGTGATCTGCCCGCTCTCAGGGACCTTGCCATCCTTCCCAATGTGTGGGTGATCTTTCTCCTCTCAGGACCATGCCATCATTCCCACTGTGTTGGAGATCTGTTTCCTCTCAGGGACTCTGCCATCCTTCCCAATGTGTGGGTGATCTGTCCCTCACAGAGACCCTGCCATCATTCACAATGTGTTGGTGATCTGCCCCCTCTCAGGGACTCTGCCATCATTCCCAATCTGTGGGTGATCTGTTCATCTCTCAGGGGCACTGCCATCCTTCACAATGTGAGGGTGATCTGCCCCCTCTCAGGGACCCTGCCATCCTCCCCAATGTGTGGGTGATCTGCTCCCTCTCAGAGACACGAACACCTTTCGGAATGTATGCGTGATCTGCCCCCTCCCAGGGACCCTGCCATCCTTCGCAATGTGTGTGTGATCTGCTCACTCTCAGAGACACTGCCATTCTTCCCAATGTGTGGGCGCTCTGTCCCCTCTCAGGGGCACTGCCATCATTCCCAATCTGTGGGTGATCGGCGCCCTCTCAGGGACCCTGCCATCTGTTAATATTTGTGGGTGAACGGCGCCCTCTCAGGGATCATGTCATCCTTGCGAATGTGTGGATGATCTGTGTCCTCTCAGGGATCCTGCCATCCTTCACAATGTGTGCGATCTGCCCATTCTCAGGGACACTGCCATCATTCCCAATCTGTGGGTGATCTGTCCGCCTCTCAGGGACCCTGCCATCCTTCCAATGTGTGGGTGATCTGTGGCCTCTCAGGGACCCTGCCATCCTTCCCAATGTGTGGGTGATCTGTCCCTCTCTCAAGAATCCTATCATCCTTCCCAATATATGGGGGGTATGCGTTCTCTCAGGGACCCTGCCATCCTTCCCAATGTGTGGGTGATCTGTGTCCTATCAGGGACCCTGCCATCCTTCCCAATATGGGGTGATCTGTCCCTCTCTCAGGGACCCTGCATTCCCCCCAATGTGTAGGTGAACTGTCCCCTCTCAGGGACCTGCCATCCTTCCCAATGTATGCGTGATCTGCCCCCTTTCAGGGACACTGCCATCTCGGTGTTCCTGCCATCCTTCACAATATGTGGGTGATCTGCCCCCTCTCCAGGACACTGTCATCTTTCCAAAGTGTGGGTGATCCGTATCTTCTCAGGGACCCTGCCATCTTTACCAAAGTGTGTTTGATGTGTCTCCTCTCAGCGACCCTGCCATCCTTCCCAATACGTGGGTGATCTGCCTCCTCTCAGGGACACTGCCATCATTCCCAATGTGTGGGTGATCAGCACTCTCTTAGGGACACCTGCCATCCTTCTGAAAATGGGGGTGATCTCTTTCCTCTCAGGGATCCTGCCATCTTTCACAATGTGTGGGTTATCTGCCCATTCTCAAGGCCTCTTCAGTCCTTCACAATGTGTGGGTGATCTGCCCCCTCTCAGGGACCCTGTCATCCTTCCCAATGCGAAGATGCTCTGACTCCTCTCAGGGACCCTGCCATCCTTCCCAATGTGTGGGTGATCTGTCTCCTCTCCGTTACACTGCCATCCTTCCAAATGTGTGGTTGATGTGTTCCTCACAGGTACCCTGCCATCCTTCACAATGTGTGGGTGATCTGCCTCCTCTCATGGACCCTGCCATCCTTCCCAATGCGTGTGTGAACTGCCTGTTCTCAGGGACCCTGCCATCCTTCCCAATGTGTGGGTGATCTATCCCCTCTCAGGGACCTTGCCAACCTTCCTAATGTGTGGGTGAACTTTCGCTGTTCTGGGACCCTGCCATCCTTCCCAATGTGTGGGTGCTCTGCCCCCATCTCAGGGACCCTGACATTCTTCCAAATATGTGGGTGATCTGTCCCTCTGAGGGACCCTGCCATCATTCCCAATGTGTGGGTGAACTGTCCCTCTCACGAACCTGTCATCGTTCCCAATGTGTGGGTGAGCTGTCGCCTCTCAGAGACCTGCCATCCTTCCCAATGTATGCGTGAAATGCCCCCTCTCAGGGACACTGCCATCCTTCCCGATGTGTGGGTGATCTGTCCCTCTCAGGAGCCTGCTATTCTTACCAATGTGAAGGTGAACTGACGCCTCTCAGGGAACTGCCATCCTTCCAAATGTATTCGTGATCTGCCATCTCTCAATGTCCCTGCCACCCTTCCCAATGTGTGGGTAATCGGCGCCCTCTCAGGAACACTGCCGTCTTTCCCAATGTGTGGGTGATTCGTCCCTTCTCAAATATCTGCCATCCCTCCCAACGTGTGGTTATTCTGTCCCCTCTCAGCGAGCCTGTCTTCCTTCCCAATGTGTGGTGGATCGGCGCCCTCACAGGGATCCTGCCATCATTCCCAATGTGTGGGTGATCTGTCTTCCTCTCAGGGACACAGCCATCCTTCCCAATGTGTGGGTGATCAGCCCTCTCTCGGGGACACTGCCATTCTTCTCAATGTGAGGAGTGATCTGTGTCCACACAGGGATCTTGCCATCCTTCACAATGTGTAGGTGATCTGTCCCTCTCTCAGATACCCTGCCATGCTTCCCATTGTGTGGGTGAATTGTCGCCTCTTAGTGACCCTGGAATCCTTCCCAATGTGTGGGTGAACTGTCCCTCTCAGGATACGGGCATCCTTCCCAATGTGTGGGTGAACTGTCGCCTCTCAGGGAGCTGACATCCTTCCCAATGTATGCGTGATCTGTCCCCTCACAATGTCCCTGCCATCCTTCCCAATGTGTGGGTGATCTGCCGCTTCTCAGGGACACTGCCATTCTTCCGAACGTGTGGGTGATCTGTGTCCTCTCAGGTATCCTGCCCTTGCCATCCTTCACAATGTGTGGGTTATCTGCCCATTCTCAGGGACCCTGCCATACTTCCAAATGTGTGGGTGATCTGTTCCTCTCTCAGGGACCTTGCCATCCTTCGCAATGTGTGTGTGATCTGCCCCCTCTCAGGACCCTACCATCCTTCCCAATGTGTGGGTTATCTGTCCCTCTCCCAGCGATCCTGTTATCCTTCCCAATGTGTGGGTGATCTGTCCCTCTCTCAGGGACCCTGCCATTCTTCCAAATGTGTGGGTGAACTGCCGCCTCTCAGGGACCTTGCCATCCTTCCCAATGTCTGGGTGATCTGTCTCCTCTTAGAGACCCTGCCATCCTTCCCAATGTGTGTGTGATCTGCACATCTGAGGGTCCCAGCCATCTTTCTCAATGTGTGAGTGATCTGTCCCTCTCAGAGGCCTGCCATCATTCCCAATGTATGCGTGATCTGTCAATCGCTCAGGGACCCTGCCTTCCTTCCCAATGTGTGGGTGATCTGTCTCTCTATCACGCACCGTGACACCCTTCCCAATGTGTCGGTGACCTGCCCCCTTCAGAGTTTCTGCAATCCTGCCTAATCTGTGGGTGATCTGCCTCCCCTCAGGATCATGCCATCATTCCCACTGTGTTGGAGATCTGTCTCAGCTCAGAGACTCTGCCATCCCTCCCAATGTGTGAGTGATCTGGCACCTTTCAGGGACAATGCCATCCTTCTCAATGCGTGGGTGATCTGCCCCTCTCTCAGGGACCTTGCCATCCTTCCTGATGTGAGTGTGAACTTTCGCCTCTCAGTGACCCTGCCACCCTTCTCGATGTGTGTGTGATCTGTCTCTTTCAGAGACCCTTCCATTCTTCCCAATGTGTCGGTGAACTGTCGCCGCTCAGGAACCTGCCATCCTTCCCAGTGTGTGGGTGATCTGCTCCCTCTCAGTGACAATGCCATCTTTCCCAATATATGCGTGATCTGCCCTCTCAGGGACCCTGCCATCCTTCCCAATGTGTGGGTGATCTGTCTCCTCTCAGGCATCATGCCATCCTTCTCAATGTGTGTGTGATCAGTCTCTCGCAGTGATCCTGCCACCCTTCTCAATGTATGCGTGATCTGCCCCCTACCAGGGACACTGCCATCTCAGTGCTTCTGCCATCCTCCACAATGTGTGGGTGATCTGCCCACTCTCCGGGACACTGGAATCTTTCCCAATGTGTGAGTGATCCGTATCTTCTCAGGGACCCTCCCATCCTTACCAAAGTGTGGTTGATGTGACTCCTCTCACCGACCCTGCCATCCTTCCCAATACGTGGGTGATCTGCCCCCTCTCAGGGACACTGCCATCATTCCCAATGTGTGTGTGATCAGCCCTCTCTCAGGGACACTGCCATCCTTCTGAAAGTGTGGGTGATCTGTTTCCTCTCAGGGATCCTGCCATCTTTCACAATGTGTGGGTGATCTGTCTTCTCTCAGAGACTTTGCCATCCTTCCCAATGTGTTGGTGATCTGCCCCCTCTCAGGGACACTGTCATCCTCCCCAACGCGAAGTTGCTCTGACTCCTCTCAGGGACCCTGCCATCCTTCCCAATGTGTGGGTGATCTGTCCCTCTCAGGACCATGCCATCATTCCCATTGTGTTGGTGATCTGTCTCCTCTCAGGGACACTGCCATCCTTCCTAATGTGTGGTTGATGTGTTCCTCACAGGCACGCTGCCATCATTCCCATTGTGTTGGTGATCTGCCCCCTCTCAGGGACACTGCCATCATTCCCAATCTGTGGGTGATCTGTTCATCTCTCAGGGGCACTGCCATCCTTCACAATGTGAGGGTGATCTGCCCCCTCTCAGGGACCCTGCCATCCTCCCCAATGTGTGGGTGATCTGCTCCCTCTCAGAGACACGAACACCTTTCGGAATGTATGCGTGATCTGCCCCCTCCCAGGGACCCTGCCATCCTTCGCAATGTGTGTGTGATCTGCTCACTCTCAGAGACACTGCCATTCTTCCCAATGTGTGGGCGCTCTGTCCCCTCTCAGGGGCACTGCCATCATTCCCAATCTGTGGGTGATCGGCGCCCTCTCAGGGACCCTGCCATCTGTTAATATTTGTGGGTGAACGGCGCCCTCTCAGGGATCATGTCATCCTTGCGAATGTGTGGATGATCTGTGTCCTCTCAGGGATCCTGCCATCCTTCACAATGTGTGCGATCTGCCCATTCTCAGGGACACTGCCATCATTCCCAATCTGTGGGTGATCTGTCCGCCTCTCAGGGACCCTGCCATCCTTCCAATGTGTGGGTGATCTGTGGCCTCTCAGGGACCCTGCCATCCTTCCCAATGTGTGGGTGATCTGTCCCTCTCTCAAGAATCCTATCATCCTTCCCAATATATGGGGGGTATGCGTTCTCTCAGGGACCCTGCCATCCTTCCCAATGTGTGGGTGATCTGTGTCCTATCAGGGACCCTGCCATCCTTCCCAATATGGGGTGATCTGTCCCTCTCTCAGGGACCCTGCATACCCCCCAATGTGTAGGTGAACTGTCCCCTCTCAGGGACCTGCCATCCTTCCCAATGTATGCGTGATCTGCCCCCTTTCAGGGACACTGCCATCTCGGTGTTCCTGCCATCCTTCACAATATGTGGGTGATCTGCCCCCTCTCCAGGACACTGTCATCTTTCCAAAGTGTGGGTGATCCGTATCTTCTCAGGGACCCTGCCATCTTTACCAAAGTGTGTTTGATGTGTCTCCTCTCAGCGACCCTGCCATCCTTCCCAATACGTGGGTGATCTGTCTCCTCTCAGGGACACAGCCATCCTTCCCAATGTGTGGGTGATCAGCCCTCTCTCGGGGACACTGCCATTCTTCTCAATGTGAGGAGTGATCTGTGTCCACACAGGGATCCTGCCATCCTTCACAATGTGTAGGTGATCTGTCCCTCTCTCAGATACCCTGCCATGCTTCCCATTGTGTGGGTGAATTGTCGCCTCTCAGTGACCCTGGAATCCTTCCCAATGTGTGGGTGAACTGTCCCTCTCAGGATACGGGCATCCTTCCCAATGTGTGGGTGAACTGTCGCCTCTCAGGGAGCTGACATCCTTCCCAATGTATGCGTGATCTGTCCCCTCACAATGTCCCTGCCATCCTTCCCAATGTATGGGTGATCTGCCGCTTCTCAGGGACACTGCCATTCTTCCGAACGTGTGGGTGATCTGTGTCCTCTCAGGTATCCTGCCCTTGCCATCCTTCACAATGTGTGGGTTATCTGCCCATTCTCAGGGACCCTGCCATACTTCCAAATGTGTGGGTGATCTGTTCCTCTCTCAGGGACCTTGCCATCCTTCGCAATGTGTGTGTGATCTGCCCCCTCTCAGGACCCTACCATCCTTCCCAATGTGTGGGTTATCTGTCCCTCTCCCAGCGATCCTGTTATCCTTCCCAATGTGTGGGTGATCTGTCCCTCTCTCAGGGACCCTGCCATTCTTCCAAATGTGTGGGTGAACTGCCACCTCTCAGGGACCTTGCCATCCTTCCCAATGTGTGTGTGATCTGCACCTCTGAGGGTCCCAGCCATCTTTCTCAATGTGTGAGTGATCTGTCCCTCTCAGAGGCCTGCCATCGTTCCCAATGTATGCGTGATCTGTCAATCGCTCAGGCACCCTGCCTTCCTTCCCAATGTGTGGGTGATCTGTCTCTCTATCACGCACCGTGACACCCTTCCGATTGTGTCGGTGACCTGCCCCCTTCAGAGTTTCTGCAATCCTGCCTAATCTGTGGGTGATCTGCCTCCCCTCAGGATCATGCCATCATTCCCACTGTGTTGGAGATCTGTCTCAGCTCAGAGACTCTGCCATCCCTCCCAATGTGTGAGTGATCTGGCACCTTTCAGGGACAATGCCATCCTTCTCAATGCGTGGGTGATCTGCCCCTCTCTCAGGGACCTTGCCATCCTTCCTGATGTGAGTGTGAACTTTCGCCTCTCAGTGACCCTGCCACCCTTCTCAATGTGTGTGTGATCTGTCTCTTTCAGAGACCCTTCCATTCTTCCCAATGTGTCGGTGAACTGTCGCCGCTCAGGAACCTGCCATCCTTCCCAGTGTGTGGGTGATCTGCTCCCTCTCAGTGACAATGCCATCTTTCCCAATATATGCGTGATCTGCTCCCTCTCAGTGACAATGCCATCTTTCCCAATATATGCGTGATCTGCCCTCTCAGGGACCCTGCCATCCTTCCCAATGTGTGGGTGATCTGTCTCCTCTCAGGCATCATGCCATCCTTCTCAATGTGTGTGTGATCAGTCTCTCGCAGTGATCCTGCCACCCTTCTCAATGTATGCTTGATCTGCCCCCTATCAGGGACACTGCCATCTCAGTGCTTCTGCCATCCTCCACAATGTGTGGGTGATCTGCCCCCTCTCAGGGACACTGCCATCATTCCCAATGTGTGTGTGATCAGCCCTCTCTCAGGGACACTGCCATCCTTCTGAAAGTGTGGGTGATCTGTTTCCTCTCAGGGATCCTGCCATCTTTCACAATGTGTGGGTGATCTGTCTTCTCTCAGAGACTTTGCCATCCTTCCCAATGTGTTGGTGATCTGCCCCCTCTCAGGGACACTGTCATCCTCCCCAATGTGTGGGTGATCTGCCCCGTCTCAGGGACCCTGCCATCCTTCCCAATGTGTTGTTGATCAGCCCTCTGTCAAGGACACTGCCATCCTTCTGAATGTGTGTGTGATCTGTTTCCTCTCAGGGATCCTGGCATCTCTCATAATGTGTGGGTGATCTGCCCATTCACCAGGCCCTTTCAGACCTTCCCAATGTGTGGGTGATCTGCCCCCTCTCAGGGACCCTGCCATCCTTCCCAATGTGTGGGTGATCTGCCCCCTCTCAATGACCCTGTCATCCTTCCCAATCTGAGGGTGCTCTGCCCCTTCTCAGCGACTCTGCCATCCTTCCCAATGTGTGGGTCAACTCCTCGCTCTCAAAGACCATGACATCCTTATCAATGTGTGTGTGATCTGCCGTTTCTCAGTGTCCCTGCCGTCCTTCGATATGTGTGGATGATCTGCCCCCTCTCAGCGACCCTGCCATCCTTCCAGATGTGTGGGTGATCTGCGCCCTCTCAGGGACTCTGCCATCCTTCCCAATATATGAGTGATCTGCCCCCTGTCAGGGACCCTGCCATCCTTCCCAATATGATCGGGATCTGCCCCCTCTTAGGGACGATGCCAGCCATCCTTGATGATCCCTGGTTTGTACAAATCCAACTGCTTTGTGGTCCTGTGGGTGATGTATTGGAAGTGTAGTCAACTGCATAGAATGTTAGTTCAGGTTACAAGAGGGTTTAGACAAGATCGGCCAATGGGGTGGGAATTGGCAGAAGGATTTTAATTTCGCTAAAAGTGACGTGCTGCATTTTGGGAAAGCAAACCTTAGCAGGCGTTCTACACCTATTGTTAAGATCCAGGGGAGTGTTGCTGAACAAAGATACATTGCAGTGTATGTTCATAGCTCCTTGAAAGTGGAGTTTCAGATAGATAGGATAGTGAATAAGTTGTTTTGTGTGCTTTCTTATATTGGTCCGAGTGTTGAGTTCAGCAGTTGGGATGTCATGTTGCGGCTGTTCAACATATTGATAAGGCCTTGTTTAGAATAATGCGTGGAAATCTGGTTTCCTTCCTATCAGAAGGATGTTGTGAAACCTGAAAGAGTTCAGAAAAGATTTACAAGGAAGTTGCCAGGGTTGGAGGATTTGAGCGACAAGGAGAGGCTGAACAGGCTGCGGCTGTTCTCCCTGGAGTTTCAGAGGCTGAGAGTGAGCTTATAGAGGTTTAGAAAAACATGAGGGGCGTGGGTAGAATAATTAGTCTTTTCCCTGGGGTCGGGGATTCCAGAACGAGAGGGCATATATTCAGGGTGAGAGGTGAAAGATATCAAAGAGACATAAGTGACAAGTTTTTCACTCAGAGGGTGGTGCGTGTATGGAATGAGCTGCCAGAGGAGTGGTGGAGGCGAGCACGATTGCCACTTTTAAAAGGCATCTGGATGTGTATATGAATAGGAAGGATTTGGAGGGATATGTGCCAAGTGCTGGCAGATGGGACTAGATTTGGTTGGGATATCTGGTCGGCATGGACCGGTTGGACCTAAGGGTCTGTTATGGCTCTACGTCATCATGCAGTAGCAGTAGCACAGTGACATCACCCACTCCCTGGGGATTTCCTGCGAACATCCTCCACATATAATTTATTTGAGACAGAGAGAAATATGCTGAGCTGGTGGTAAAGGGAGAAAGGGGCTGCGGACTATCAGTAAAATTCAAGTAAGTGCATTTTTGTGTTGCCTGTTTTGAGTTCAGAATCCATCTTCACAGAGCAGTCCTGCAGAAAGGCTTTTGTGTAGGTTTCCTTGCTGCAATCGGGCAGCAGTTAACATCTGAGCCCCAACTGTACCTGATGAAGAGACTCCCAGTGAAACCCTCATTCAGTGAGAGACATCCCCAAAGCACTGAGCTGCGGGGGTGCATGCATTCCATCGAGGAAGGGAGGGTTAAAAACGAGCCATTGTTTCTCCCTCAGCCGCTGTGTCCCAGAGAGATGGAGACGAACAGCAGTGACGTGGGAGGTCAGCCACGTGCCGATAGAAGCTGTTCAGCCTATCGAGTACACGGCAACTCTCCATTTCTTGCTTCTCACTGCGGTTATTCATCGTCGATGGTGTTTCTTCCAATAATGCGGAACTGTGTCTGTGTCAAAATGCTGTCTCAAATATGTTGATCCACATGTCATTCACGGCTTTTCATTTCACTGGAGGAACCTGCTGTGTGACACAGCGTGGGAATAAAAGCAAGGCGTCATGTGCATGGTACATGCTGCAACTGATATTTCTCACCTTCACCAGTGTGTTCCCAGCTCAGGCAAGTGACTTTGTGAAAAGATCATAGCAGACTGACAGAGAACAGGAAAATATTTTTCAGATCTTCAGAAGTGAGTTTCCTCAAATGTGTAAATTTGGCGGGTGAATCAATACGAGATATTGAATTCAGATACAATTGAGTGACAGGACGCAGAAGGCTCATCAATATGCAATGCGAAGATCGGAGCACTGTTATAAAGAAACACTGGCAGGGCCAGTACACACCCTGAAAGCTGAAATTGTCAATGAGCAGAGGATGCGTTTTATCCATTAATTTCTAGTTTATGGGCCAACCAGGCTCCAGCTGGGCCTCTCTGTTAGACCTGACCACAGCAGTTTTTTGCAGTCTTCAGCTTTTTGTAGCATGTACCTTCGAGGATGAAGTCAAAAGATCATCACTGCTATTGTGTGATACACTGGCACAGATGTGCCCCAGTTTTGTCAATATAACCACTCTGAAACTTCCAAATTTTGTTGATTTAACTGCAATTTCACTCAGAATGACAAAATTTGCCACACTGCATATTGAGGCCATGCAGCCCGCCTTCGCTGTGCTGGCTCCACACAATGATGAAATGACTGTGTTTTGATTGATTGATTGTCACGTGGATGTAAGTACAGTGGAAAGCTTTGTTTGTGATTGGTAAAGGCAGATTATAGAATTAAGGACATGCAGATCACAGCGGGAGAAAATCAAAATTTGGACAGTCTCAGTAATTCAGGTTACTCCGTACAGGACGTCCGCTCAGCAAGATCTGCATTGGCAGGATCAGCATTATTTCCTGTTCGATAATCCATTTCTCAGAGCAGTAATGGCCTTGAAGAAACTGGTCTTGAACTTGCTGGTGTGCGTTTTTAATCTTTGAAATCATGATTTAATGAAAACCATATCTTCTCAGTCAAAAATGACGCAGTAAGCAAAACTCCAGAGCTCATCCGAAATGTGAACCCGAGACCTCTCGCACGGAAGTCACCCACCTGAGGCGATATCACACCCGAGACAAATGAGCCAGAACGGCGCCAGACGTGGTAACCAAACTCCGGTGATTATTCTTATAAGCTAAGTGTATTTCTGCTGTGTCGGTTTGAAAGCAGCACAGAGTTTTAATAACAGCTCCTTTCTATTATGGCTCGTCCCCCAACCCCCACACCCACCCCCCCGGAGGCTGTGCTTGCTGCTTCCCCCGGAACCGGACGCTCTCCGTTGATGACTGGACGAACTCATCTTCCATTGGCAGGCAATGTTGGTGGAGCATAGTATGGCCGCCCTCTTTAGCTCCCTATCAAACATGGGTTTGTAGAGCCGGCGAGGGGGTTGGTGGGAGGGGAGCTATGGAAATTCTGGAAAGGTGCAGAAAAGGGAGATCGTGCATGCACGGGAACATAGAACATAGAATATAGAACATAGAACAATACAGAACAGAACAGGCCCTTCGGCCCACGATGTTGTGCCGAAATTCTAACCTAGACTAAGCACCCATCCATGTACCTATCCAAATGCCGCTTAAAGGTCGCCAATGAATCTGACTCTCCCACTCCCTTGGGCAGCGCATTCCATGCCCCCACGACTCTCTGGGTAAAGAACCCACCCCTGACATCTCCCCTATACCTTCCACTCTTCACCTTAAATTTATGTCCCCTTGTAACACTCTGTTGTACCCGGGGAAAAAGTTTCTGACTGTCTACTCTATCTATTCCTCTGATCCTCTTATAAACCTCGATCAAGTCACCCCTCATTCTTCGCCGTTCCAACGAGAACAGGCCGAGAACTCTCAACCTATCCTCGTACGACATACTCTCCATTCCAGGCAACATCCTGATAAATCTTCTCTGCACCCTCTCCAAAGCTTCCACATCTTTCCTAAAGTGAGGCGACCAGAACTGCACACAGTACTCCAACTGTGGTCTAACCAAAGTCCTGTACAGCTGCAACATCACTTCACGACTCTCGTATTCTTTTAGGAACCTTGTTCAAATAACGCCATCTGAATCAGGTAGAAATGTGCACAACTGCTGGGTAAGAGAGAATCTCTCCCAGTCAACGGGAACAGTGTCTGTGTCCTTCTCGCAGTCACGGGAGGCCTCTGGTGTCTGAATCAGCATGGGGTGTTACTGCAGTGAGTCCTCTCCCTCACACATACTCCACTTGATGTGTCTACATTTTATCACGTTACCACCAGCTCAGAGAGTAGGTTTCACAGCTCAGATCATCCCAGAGTGACAGGGAACATAAGGAAGCGATTCAGACCATCAGAAGGAAGCGGTTCAGACATCTGCTGGAGAGAAAGTGGATGTGGGAGGGCGGACTGTCTCGACTGATTCCAGCATTTACAATCTTGGTCTTTGTGACATCAAAAGCGAGAGTCAGGAACTGTTTATCTTGCTTCTAAAAACAGGTGAGTAAATTTTGAAGAGCATAGATATTTCTTCCTGGTTTTCAGGAATAGATCAAGAGCAGAGTACGGTTTCCTGAGTATGGTCTGACTTCTGGGTTATTGGCCCAGTGCGCTCCCACTGTGAAATTCTGCTCATATGGTCTAACACATACAAAGAAATGACTCAATGACAAGATCTGCTGAATTGGCTTCAGTGAAGAACAGAAGCCGATGGAATGAAAAGAGGCATGAGAGTGGGAATGTAACATTATCCAGGGGTCAATATCTGGAGAGGTCGACTGAATCAGCGTTGGGTGTTATTGTACTGCATCTATTGTACAACGTTCCAAAAGCACGGACCATTTGTATAGAGGGGACAACTTCAAAATCATCAATGAAACAAAATGCACAAAGGAGGTGAACAACAAAGTAACCACACAAACTGGTGTTACGTCATGTGGTAAACCCCCCGCGTCCCCTGCTCAAATGTATCGCTCTCTGTCAAATCGGACATGAATTTTCAAAATAAAACATTTTAGGAGCTGATGCCAGAATATTTGAAAAGCGTGAGCAGACACACAGGGAGTGAATGGCGAGGCAAAAGGGACATACTCTCGAATTGGTTAACATCAATCGAAAGAAATTTCATAACACATGCAACTGAAAATGTTAAGTATAAGAAGAGCTGCTGGCGTTGAAAGGTGCAGCAGCTCATTCCACATGAAACATTATAGATTGCAAATGCACTAAGCTGTTTGATTTAGTTCTACATTGAATGGAAGTCGGTTAGCTCAGTCCACTGGTTTATGAGAAAATTGAGACCAACAGCGTGGGATTAATTCTCTCACAGTCTCAGGTGTCCATATGGTGAATCATCTCTGCCGCTCTCCTGATCTGCAATACTATGGTGCCTCTAGTGAGCGAGATTTTGCTCAGCGATGTAAAACATGATTATCATTACCATCTCTTGCCTTGAACATTTGGTGACAATCATGTAAAGGGGAGTGGGTCCATTTAATACTCTCTGATCGCCGCTTGAAAAATCCTGCGACACAACTCGAAATTATTCCAGTTGGAACCCTCATTTCCTCGCAACAGCAAAACTACTTTTTATGCCTTTACCAGGTTTCCTGGCAACAATCAAACTCCCCAAAGAGATAGATCAGTACTTTCGATTGGTTTAATGAGCTATGCGAGTTTGCAGGAATAATATGAAATGATATAAACAGAATAAGCCAGAATATAATCCAGTGCAGGGTCAGCGATTTGAGAAAGGTCATCAAGCTGAAACATCACCTCTGTTTCTCTATCCTCAGATGGATATTCACCTGGGGAATATTTGTAGCTTTTCAGTTAATAATTGACACGTTTCCCAAAGACAGAGCATTTCCCCAAATCAGAAAACTGGAGATTTCAAATACTTTACTCAACATTGTTTTCAACTGCATTTCGGTCTGATGCTCCAACATTCCCTGGTCAATGACAGTAATAGTATCATAAGAAATGCATTGAACTTACAACCTTGACATTTTTCCCACTTTTAAGTACCAGGCGCTGACAAATTGCGCTCCTGGAGCCGCAGACAGCAAAGTTGTCACGTGATCTACTCTAATCTTGGGAATTTTAACTCAACTGCTTTACTTTTGCTGTGATGATTAAAATCCCGAGCGTGTGGAAACAGGCCCTTCGGCCCAACAAGTCCAAAGAGTAACAAGCTCAGAACCATTTCACCCTGACTAATTTGGACTGTGGGAGGAAACCCACTCAGATAGGGGGCGAATGTGCAAACTCCACACTGCTACCCGAGGTCAGAATAGAACCGCGGACACAGCTGCTGTGAGGCAGCAGTGCTAACCACTGTGCCACCATGATACCCCTGACGTGGTGAAGCTGACAGGAACCTGTGATTATTGAAACATCAGGTTCAGGAAAGAGACACAAAATATGTGCAAAATGGAATTGATTGAAAAATGGATTTCTGTTGGTTCTGTTGTTTTCACCCAATGTTACATTGCCGCTGTCCCAGTGCTTTTCCTTCGATCGGCTTCAATTCGGCACAGAATTCAAATCAATGAAAGTTCACCATCCTCTTTCTGAAAGTTTATACAGGTAACACAAAACAAATTGCATTCATCAATAATCTTCCGACATCCAAGAACACGTTGCATGGTTTCCATGAGTATTGAAGTATTAAAGTGTAGAGTATTAAAGTGTAAAGTAGGGAGAATGCACAGAAAAACTCAGCATGTCAGAAATTCATGCAGCCAGCAGCGGGAAAATCTGTCCCTGAATCCCAATATCCTCTCGTTTGCTTGCTCCATGTACTCAGTTGGAAAGCTGTGTAAAGGAGCCTGCAGTCTGACAGAGCGCCTGAGAGAATCTGATGTAAAGCTGCAATAGGAGCTATATATTCTGGCTGTGAGAGCGGTGGTGTAAAGGGGGGGCTTTGCTATTCCGTGGTATAGAGTCACATTGCCCTCATCATGTTATTGTTGAAAACCCTCTGTAAGAAACAGCACAGAAAGAGAAGGACAGAAGCAGGGACGAGAACTCCAGACGACAGGAATTGGTGATGAATCAGCAGAACAATCAATGATTCAGCTGAAAATTAAACAAAACTCCAATTCTGGTGCAGTTCAAATCCGGAAACATTGAATAACAATGTTACCAAAGTTGTGGAAATCAAACACGCTTTTCATTGCGCCACAGAGCTGCGCTCGGCACAATTTTACTAGACCCAAAGCTGTGGTTGTCTTGGAGATGCGGAAAGTTTTTCAAGGAGGAGATCTTTTATGTGCAAACAAAAACCGTGACACTTAGAAAGCAAATTCTTGAATGCCTCCAAACCTCAGGGTGCGTGGCACTTTATACCTTTTCTTTAATCATGTTTTGTTCTTTTTTTTTATTTATTACAATCTAATTTTGAACTAAGACTTCAACTGTCCTGAATAAATCGCTTTTATGTAAGGATAAAAGAGATTAGTTAGAAACTAATAGTAAGTTAGTTCTTTCCTATTTTCTCCAGTGTGATTTTTCATCGACTCCACCATCACATTAACCCTCCGCCTCTTTTTTTTTTGTTGGCCATTACTCGTCGGATAAATAATTTCTCTAAATTCAAGTGATGCTGATCCTGATAGTGGAGATCTTTCTGAGCACATATCCTGTGCGGAGTAACCTGAATGCATTAGTCTATCCATTTTTTTTTTACTCGCGTTGTGATCGGCATGTCCTTGATTTTATGTTCTGCCTTTACCAATCGCAAACAAAGCTTTTTCACTATACTTAAGCACAGATGAAAATCAATCAATCAATCGTATTATATCAAGCAATCGAGCTGCACATTCATTTCCTCATTATGTGGAGCCAGCACAGTGAAGGGGGCCTACAGGCTTCAGTCCGCACTGTGGCAACATTTTGAGATTCTGAGTGAAATCACAGTTAAACAAACAGAATGTGGGAAGTAACATAGACGCTATATTGACAAAGACGGGACATGTCTGCACTACAGTCTATCAATCAAGAACAATGAGGATCTTTCAACATCATCCTCTCAATTACATGCCATACTCCAGATGAAAAGCTGAAGACTGTGGGAATGTGTTGTGGTCCGCGCTAACACAACAGCACAGGGCGAGCGTGTCTGGTCCACAACACAGAAATTCATGGATTAAAATCATCCCCTGCTCGTTGATAATTCCAGGTTTCAGCATGTGCATACTGCCCCCGCCAGTGTTAATATATAACAGAGTTCCATTCTACGCATTGCATATTGATTCGCCTTCTGCTTCCTGTCACTCAATCTATCGGAAATGAATATCTCGTATTGATCCACCCGCCAAATTTACACAGGTGAGGAGACACACTTCTGAAGGTCTTGAAGCTCTTTTCCTGTTCTCTGTCGATCTGCTATGAACTGTTTTTCAAAGTCACTTACCTGATTTGGGAATAAACTGCTGCAGGTGAGAGATATCAGTTGTGGTATGTACCATGCGCATGACGCCCTACCGTTAGTCAGCACGTTGTTTCACATAACACTGCCCTCCCAGTGAAATGAAAAGCCATGAATGACAAATGGATCAGCATGTGGGAGACAGCATTATGGCACAGACACCGATCCCCATTATTAGGGCATATATCACCGATTATGAATAACCTCAGAGAGAAACCAATGACAGAGAGTCGCCATGGACTTAATGGGTTGTTCAGCTTGTGTTAGCGCGGGAATGGCACCTCACGTTGTTGCCGTACCTCTCTATGTCTCTGGGACAGAGCGGCTGAGGGAGAATCAATGGTTCATTTTTAACCATCTCCTCTGCGTTTGACTGTCAGCAGACCCGCAGCTCAGGGCCCGTGGGGATGGCTCTCAATGAGAGAGGGTTTGACGCGGATTCTCTCCATTTGGGACAGTTGGAGCTCAGATGTTAACTGCTGCCGGATTGTAGAAAAGAATCCAAAGCCTCTGTTAAAAAAGCCTTTCTGAAGGATGACTGTGTGAAGATGGATTCTGAATACCAAACTGGCTGGACAAAAATACACTTGTTTCAATATACCTGAGGGAAGAATATCCGGACTACATTTCTCTCTTTCCCACCAGTTCAGCATCTTTCTCTCTGCCTCAGATAAATGATATTTCGAGGAAGTTCGCAATCAAATTGACTCACTTCCAGTGCCTGAGTGAACTGGCCGCGCTGGTGAGAGAGAGCTTCAGAGCATATCCACGCTTACCTCCCCTCACACTGCCTGCAAGTGGAGGGAAATGGCTGAATACTCCACCAAGAGATGCAACAGTCAAAGAGGAAGGGATAAACAGCACTGTCCCGTGTACACGGAGACAGAATGAGAAGGTGATGTTATTGAAACGCTTTGCTGCTTAGAATTCATGAAGCAAGGTGGGATGTAGTTGGCTCTGAGTGGCTCTCAGCTGATTTGGTGTTGGAAATGCTAATGTGTCACTGGCTCGTTTGTCCCGGGGCATGACACTCCCTGAGCTTGTGCTAAACGGGCATGTCAGAGAGCCTTGCTTCAAATAGCCATCCAGCCTTGGTCGTTTGATTTCACTTTTGCAGGTCACCCTGGCAGCTGTTCGATTTAAAATACAGATACCCTGAATGAGTTTGGTCTCAATTGAATAAGGTTTGGTTTGGGTCCAGTGTCATTGTAGTGAACATGGTACAGCAGCACACATGGTAAAAGCGAAACAAGTGCTTCACAATCCCCCTCTGAATAAATCCACCATCTGGATGCTCACACAGTTCTGGGTGTGAAGGTTTAGGAAGCAGGGACATGGAATGAGTGGAGACAGCGCTGAACAGGTTGATGGGAATGGTGCGGTGTGTGAGGAATGTCAGCAATAAAGGTGGATTGGAAAGTTGGGGCAGTTCTTCTTGGAGAACCGAGGGCTGATAAATCGCCTGGTTGAAGCTTTCCAAGTGATGAGGGGTTTAGACAGCGGAAATACAGCAGTGAAAATGTTCCTCCGCCTGAAAGTATCGAGAACGCTTCGGCACCGATTTAAAGTCATGAGCAATAGATGTAAAAGTAACATGAGGGGGAAGGCTTTCACATTGGGAGTGGATAGGGTCTGCAAGTCACTGTTTGACAGTGAAAAAGAGGCAAGTTCAATTGAGTTCTTGAAAACGGTATTCAACGTTCTAGTTGAAAGCAGAAATGTGCGGAGTTCCTGGAAGAAGGAAAGAGAATGATACAAAGAGAGGGACACTTTTCCATACTGTGGACCACCAGCACAGCTAGATTAGATTACTTACAGTGTGGAAACAGGCCCTTCGGCCCAACAATTCCACACGGACCCGCCAAAGCAGAACCCACCCATACCCCTACCCCTACATTTACCCCTTACCTAACACTACGGGCAATTTAGCATGGCCAATTCACCTGACCGGCACATCTTTGGACTGTGGGAGGAAACCGGAGCACCCGGAGGAAACCCACGCAGACACGGGGAGAATGTGCAAACTGCACACAGTCAGTCGTCTGAGGCGGGAATTGAACCCAGGTCTCTGGCGCTGTGAGGCAACAGTGCTAACCACTGTGCCACCGTGCCGCCCTAGTGACACAGTTGTGATTCTGAGTGAAATCACAGTCAACAGAATGTTGGGTGTTAGACAGCGGTTATGTTGACACTGCCGGGACACATCTGCACAACAGAATATTACACAGCATGTCCATGTCACAGGGAGGATGGCGCTGAGAGAATTCGCGTGGGGAAATACTGCAACTATACTGCCACAGAGACGGATGGGAAGCCCCGCCAAAAATAATCTCTTCAAGCCCGTGTCAGCAATTCTCACCTTAAACCTATGCTCTCTAGATTTCAACTCACCCCACTCTAGGGATAAAACAACACTGAATATTGAGTTTGTCCATATTCGTTATCACTTTATCAACCTTCGATAAGCTCATGGCTCAGCCCCTACCCCGGAGGGAAAATTTTCCCAGCCTATTCAGCCTCGCCCTACAGTGCAACCATTGCAATCATCACCACATCCTTGTCATTCTTTTGTGAGCAATTTCATGCGATTTCCTTAAATTTTCAAAGATGCCAATTGCGCTGGACAACAACGAGCTACTGGAAACGGAAAGGTGAAGAGGTCACTGACTGTACATTTCAGTAGTGCCCGACTTTGAGCAGCGGTCGCCTGTCGGGGGAGTTCCTGTGGTGTAGTGGTTATCGCATTCGCTTAACACGCGAAAAGGCCCTGGTTCAAAACAAGATAAGATCAGTCTTGCTCCCAATGGCAGTCTGGTAGATTGGCATGAGTGGGCGCTTCTTGCTTGCTGCTTTCATCAGCAAACCTGCCATGGAGTTTGTTCACCCGTATCTGCTGGAGCGATGTAAAGGAACAAAGCTCCATTTAATTACTGTGTGCAGCAGTGTTAAGTTTTTCTCCTCCCTGCTTCTGAATATGCGCAGATGTGTACAGCACCAATGGCCATTCTGTTGAAGAATACAGTTCCCGTGCTCCGATCCTTCCGCTACAAGCAGTAACGCATTTGCTTTCCTTGCCCCGGTGGCCTGGTTCAAAGCCAAGGAGAAAAGTTATGTGCTGGTGTCACAGTGCACCACGGATTCCTAATGTCGCCACTCCATCAAATGTATGTCAAAGCAGTCTCTGAAAGCCCTCATTTGGAAACTGTCTGCCGTTTTTCAACGCGTGAAAATCAGCATCACAATGCTTGAATCATGTTTTGGAGTAGTTCACATGTCAGCAGCTCACTCCATCAACAACAGGAATGAATGAATGAATGAATGAATGAGCTCTTAGATGAAGCTCTGGACCTGTGCTGTCATAGAGTCACTACTATTAAAGTGTGCCCCTGTAATCCCTGCCATGTTGGAACTGAAACCGAGGAAATGATAGGAAGGCTATCGAATGACATTGTCTCCATTTTGTTTTCTTTACATCACAGAGGAGCAGAAAAATGTAAGCGGTGTGTGTGGTAGGAATAACACAGCGAGGCACGTGCAGCTCTGCTGAAACTCCTTTTTGCTGATTCTCTCAGCAACAAATGACAAGAGCTTTTCACATCGAGAACAAAGAGCAGTTGTGTATAGTTAGCACCTCTTTGCCATCTCGTGGGGGTGGGCAGATTGTCTTCTGACTTCTGTCATTATGTCTAGAAAGTGTGTTTTGTGCATCTCTAATAAGCATCATGGAATTTAGCAAACTTTACTGAGTTGCTTCGCATCGATTTCCACACAGGGTTCCACCTCAGCTGGCAGCCATGTGGCTCATGCCCAGGTGTGGACATCTCTGCAGCAAAGTGCACGATGAATGTGAAAGACAAAGAAACTGGCAACTCGTACCGGCGTGGAAGCTCGAACATACTCGTAATGTGATCTGTCCTTCTCGGATTCTACTGCTAACTCAGCTTTTCATGTAGACAGGATTCTTTGGAACACCTTTTCTGTAAAACAGTGGTGGTAACTGTAATAAGGTGGATGCGCTTGAGGCTCATTTGGAAATTGGCAATTACGATGTTGTGGGGATAACTGAGACGTGGCTTCAAGTGGAGAGGTCCTGGGAAATGAATATTCAAGGCTATACGTGCCATCGTAAGGACAGACTGACTGGCAGAGGGAGTGGTGTGGCCCTGTTGTCAAGGAATGATATTCAGTCTCTTGCGCGGATGTTAACCTAGAATCAGGGGATGTAGAGTCAGTATCAATAGAGCTGAGAAATTCTAAGGGAAGAAACACCCTCTTGGGAGTAACCTACAAGCCGCCAAACCTTAGCCAGGACGTCGTGTGTAAGTTGAATAAGGAAATGAAATTGGCCTGTCACAAAGATATTACAACAGTTGTTATGGCGGATTTCAACATGCAGGTAGACTGGGAGAATCAGGATGGTATTGGACCCCAAGAAAGGGAGTTTGTGGAGTTCCTCCGAGATGGATTCTTCGAACAGCTTGTGCTGGAGTCTACCAGGGAGAAAGTAATTCTGGATCTGGTGTTGTGCAACGAACCGGATTTGATCAGGGACCTCGGAGTAAAGGAGCCATTAGGAGGTAGTAACCACAATGCAATAAACTTTAATCTGTAGTTGGAAAGGGAGAGGGTAGAATCGGAAGTGACAATATTTCAGTTGAATAAGGGAACTATGGAGCTATGAGGGAGAAGCTGGCCAAAGTTCAATGGTGCAATGCCCTTGCAGGGACGGCTTTCGAACAACGATGGTAGGTATTTCTGGGTATAATGCAAAAGGAAGAAAGGAAGACGAAGAAAGATCCTAAGGGGAGACAGGGGTGGCCATGGCTGTCGAGGGACGTTAAGGACTATATAAAGACAAAAGGGAAAACGTATAAAATAGCAAAGATGAGAGGGAAATCGGAGGACTGGGAAGCTTTTAAAGAACAACAGAGGGTTATTCAGAAGGAAATATGCAAAGAAAAAATAAGGTACGAAGGTAAACTGGACAAAAATATAAAGGAGGATAATAATGTTTTTTTTAGGTATGGGAAAAGAAAAAAAATGGTTAATACTAAAATTGGGCCCTTGAAGACAGAAACAGGTGAATTTATTACGGGGAACAAAGAAATTGCAGAAGAGTTCAATAGGTACTTTAGATCTGCCTGCACTGGGGAAGACATGAGCAATTTCCCAGATATAACAGTGGCTGAAGGACCAACACTGAAGGGAATTTATATTGGGCAGGAAATGGTGCTGGAGAGACTGTTAGGTCTGAAGGCTGATAAGTCCCCGGGACATGATGTTCTGCACCCCAGGGTAGTGAAGGAGGTAGCTCGAGAAATCGTGGATGCATTGGTGATCATTTTTCAATATTCTATTGATTCAGGATCAGTTCCTGCGGATTGGAGGATGCCTAATGTTGTCCCACCTTTTAAGAAAGGAGGGAGGGAGGGAGAAAACAGAGAATTATAGACCAGTTAGTCTGACATCAGTGGTTGGAAAATGCCGGAGTCAAGTATAAAGGACGAAATTACGACACATCTGGATCGCATTAAGTGGATAGGTCAGAGTCAACATGGAATTATGAAGGGGAAATCATGCTTGAATATTCTTCTGGAATTTTTTGAGGATGCAATTCTGAGGTTGGACAAGGGAGATCCAGTGGATGTGGCATACCTGGACCTTCAGAAAGCCTTTGATAAAGTCCCACATAGGAAGTTAGTGAGCAAAATAAGGGCACATGGGGTTGAGGGCAAAATACTGACTTGAATTGAAAATTGCTTGCCTGACAGGAAAAAGAGAGTAGTGATAAATGGCTCCCTTTCAGAATGGTAGACGGTGACTCGTGGTATGCCACAGGGATCAGTGCTGGGACCGCAGCTTTTTACAATGTACATTAATGATATAGATGAAGGTATTAAATGTTATATTAGCAAATTTGCTGATGACACAAAGCTGGGTGGCAGTGTGAAATGTGAGGAGGATGTTAGGAGAATACAGGGTGACCTGAACAGGCTAGGTGAGTGGACGGATGCAGATGCAGTTTAATGTGGATAAATGTGTGGTTATCCACTTTGGTGGAAAGAACAGGAAGGCAGATTAATACCTAAATGGAGTCAAGTTAGGGAAAGGGGCAGTACAATGTTATGGAGGTATTCTTGTACATCAGTCAATGAAAGTAAGCATACTGGCACAGAAAACAGTGAAGAAAGCTAATGGCATGATGACCTTCATAACCAGAGGAATTGAGTTTAGAAGCAAAGAGGTCCTTCTGCAGCTGTACAGGGCCCTGGTGAGACTGCACCTGGAATATTGTGTGCAGTTATGGTCTCCGAATTTGAGGAACAACATTCTGACTATTGAAGGAGTGCAGCGTAGGTTCACGAGGACAATTCCTGGATAGGCGGAACGATCTGACGCTGAAAGATTGGAGTGACTCGGCTTCTACACTCTTGAGTTTAGAAGGCTGATTGGGGATCTGATTGAGATGTAAAAGATCATTAAAGGATTGGACACTCTGGAGGCAGGAAACATGTTTCTGCTGGTGGGTGAGTCCCGATCCAGAGGAGACAGTTTAAAAATAAGGAGTAGGCTACTTCGAGTTGAGGAGAAACTTCTTCACCCAGAGAGTGGTGGGTGTATGGAATTCTCTATCCCAGGAGGCTGTGGAGGCCAAGTCTCTGGATACTTTCAATACAGAGTTGTAAGAGCTCTGAAGGATAGTGGAATCAAGGGTTATGGGGATAAGGCAGGAACAGGATCTTGGTTGAGGCTGATAAGCCATGATCATGTTGAATGGTGGTGCTGGCTCGAAACGACAAAAACATCGATCAAAGTGAATTATTTGTCTGTCTGATTTCTCACCTGGACTGACACTGTCTTTATCAAACTTACCTGAATACTTAAAGAGGATTCACAGAAAGGAAACACCAAACAAACATCTAATCAAAACCTGACACGATTGATTGATTCATGTGAAACTGAATATGATCGGTCTTTGAGTAAGTGTTGAATCATCGGTCATTATACCTCACTGCATATAATGTCTCCATGATATGCTCCATGACGATCTGAAACAAAGTCTTATATTTGCATCCCATGATCCATTTCCTTTCAGTTAATGTCAGGACCTTGTTCTTATCTACATTTTCTAAAACAACAGTAAATGGTACAATCTTTCAAACGTCCATTCAGCTTCAATGAAACCCTCACATTATGGGTCCCTGAATGTGAACCATTTTTGGAAAGGAACCAGTCTGTCTCCTCTCAGGGATCCTGCCATCCTTCCCAATGTGTGGGTGATCTGTCCCCTCTCAGGGACCCTGCCATCCTTCACAATGTGGAGGTGATCTGCCCACGATCAGACACCCAGCGCTCCTTCCCAATATGTGGGTGATCTGTCCCTCTCAGGTAGCTTGACATCCTTCCCAACGTGTGAGTGATTTGCCCCTTCTAACGGACCCTGTCATCCTTCCCAATCTGTGGGTGATCTGCCCCCTCCCAGGCGCCCTGCCATCCTGCGAAATGTGTGGCAGATCTGTCCATCTCAGACACTGTTATCCTTCCCAAAGTGTGGGTGATCTGCCCCTCTCAACGACCCTGCCATCCTTCCCAATGTGTGGGTGATCTGTCTCCTCTCAGCGATCCTGCCATTTTTCCCTTGGTGTGGGTGATCTGCCCCATCCCAGTGACGCCTGCCATCCTTCCCAATGCATGGGTCATCTGCCCCCTCCCAGGTAACCTGCCATCCTTCCCAATGTGTGGGTGATCTGCCCTTTCACAGGGACCCTGCCATCCTTCACAATGTGTGTGTGATCTGCCCGCTCTCTGGGACCCTGCCATCCTTCCCAATGTGTGGGTGATCGGCGCCCTCTCAGGGATCCTGCCATCCTTCCGAATTTGTTGGTGATCTGTGTCCTCTTAGGGATCCTGCCACCCTTTACAATGTGTGCAATCTGCCCATTCCCAGGGACACTGCCATCATTCCCAATCTGTGGGTGATCTGTTCATCTCTCAGGGACACTGCAATCCTTCCCAATGTATGTGTGATCTGTCCCTCTCTCAGGCACCCTGCCATTCTTCCCAATGTGTGGGTGACCTGCCCCCTCTCAGAGTTTCTGCAATCCTGCCCAATGTGTGCGTGATCTGCCTCCCCTCAGAGACACTGCCATCCTGCCTAATATGTGGGTGATCCGACTCCTCTGAGGGACCCTGCCATCATTTCCAATGTGTGCGTGATCTACCCCCTCACGGACACCCTGCCATCCTTCCCAATGTGTGGGTGATCTGTCTCCTCTCAGGACCATGCCATCATTCCCACTGTTTTGGAGACCTGTCTCCTCTCAGGGACACTGCCATCCTTCCCAATGTGTGGGTGATCTGTCCCTCACAGAGACCCTGCCATCATTCACAATGTGTGGGTGATCTGTCCCCTATCAGGTTTACTGCCATCCTTCACAATGTGTGGGTAATCTGCCCCCTCTCAGGGACCCTGCCATCCTCCCCAATGTGTGGGTGATCTGTTCCCAATCAGGGACACTGCCATCCTTCACAATGTGTGGGTGATCTGCCCCCTCTCAGGGACTCTGCCATCCTCCCCAATGTGTGGGTGATCTGTTCCCGATCAGGGACACTGACATCCTCCCCAATGTGTGGGTGATGTGCTCCGTCTAAGAAACACTAACATCTTTCGCAATGTATGCGTGATCTGCCTCCTCCTCAGGGACCCTGCCATCCTTCCCCAAGTGTGGGTGACCTGTGTCCTCTCAGGGACCCTACCATCCTTCACAATGTGTGGATGATCTGCCCTTTCACAGGGACCCTGCCATCCTTCGCAATGTGTGGGCGCTCTGTCCCCTCTCAGGGGCACTGCCATCATTTCCAATCTGTGGGTGATCGGCGCCCTCTCAGGGATCCTGCCATCTGTTAATATTTGTGGGTGAACGGCGCTCTCTCAGGGATCCTGTCATCCTTGCGAATGTGTGGTGATCTGTGTCCTCTCAGGGATCCTGCCATCCTTCTCAATGTGTGCGATCTGCCCATTCTCAGGGACACTGCCATCATTCCCAATCTGTGGGTGATCTGTCCCCCTCTCAGGGACCCTGTCATCCTTCCCAATGTGTGGGTGATCTCTGTCCTCTCAGGGACCCTGCCATCCTTCCCAATGTGTGGGTGATCTGTCCCTCTCTCAGGGACCCTTCAATCCCCCCAAGTGTGTAGGTGAACTATCGCCTCTCAGGGATCTGCCATCCTTCCCAATATATGCGTGATCTGCCCCCTTTCAGGGACACTGCCATCTTTCCCAATGTGTGGGTGATCCGTATCTTCTCAGGGACCCTGCCATCCTTACCAAAGTGTGTTTGATGTGTCTCCTCTCAGCGACCCTGCCATCCTTCCCAATACGTGGGTGATCTGCCCTCTCTCAGGGACACTGCCATCATTCCCAATGTGTGGGTGATCAGCACTCTCTTAGGGACTCTGCCATCCTTCTGAAAATGTGGGTGATCTCTTTCCTCTCAGGGATCCTGCCATCTTTCACAATGTGTGGGTGATCTGCCCATTCTCAAGGCCCCTTCAGTCCTTCCCAATGTGTGGGTGATCTGCCCCCTCTCAGGGACCCTGTCATCTTTGCCAATGCGAAGATGCTCTGACTCCACTCAGGGACCCTGCCATCCTTCCCAATATGTGGGTTATCTGTCCCTCTCAGGACCATGTCATCATTCCCATTATGTTGGGGATCTGTCTCCTCTCCGGGACACTGCCATCCTTCCTAATGTATGGTTGATGTGTTCCTCACAGGCACCCTGCCATGGTTCCCAATGCGTGTGTGAACTGCCTGTTCTCAGGGACCCTGCCATCCTTCCCAATGTGTGGGTGATATGTCCCCATCTCAGGGACCTTGACATTCTTCCAAATATGTGGGTGGTCTGTCCCTCTGAGGGACCCTGCCATCATTCCCAATGTGTGGGTGAACTCTCCCTCTCACGAAACTGCCATCCTACCCAATGTGTGTGTGAGCTGTCGCCTCTCAGAGACCTGCAGTCCTTCCCAATGTATGCGTGATCTGCCCCCTCTCAGGGACACTGCCATCCTTCCCGATGTCTGGGTGAACTGTCGCCTCTCAGGGACCTGCCATCCTTCCAAATGTATTCGTGATCTGCCATCTCTCAATGTCCCTTCCCCCCTTCCCAATGTGTGGGTAATTGGCGCCCTCTCAGGAACACTGCCGTCTTTCCTAATGTGTGGGTGATCTGTCCCTTCTCAGATACCCTGCCATCCCTCCCAATGTGTGGGTAATCTGTCCCCTATCAGCGAGCCTGTCTTCCTTCCCAATGTGTGGTGGATCGGCGCCCTCACAGGGATGCTGCCATCGTTCCCAATGTGTGGGTGATCAGCCCTCTCTCGGGGACACTACCATTCTTCTCAATGTGAGGGGTGATCTGTGTCCACTCAGGGATCCTGCCATCCTTCACAATGTGTAGGTGATCTGTCGCTCTCTCAGGCACCCTGCCATCATTCCCATTGTGTGGGTGAATTGTCGCCTCTCAATGACCCTGTAATCCTTCCCAATGTGTGGGTGAACTGTCCCTCTCAGGATCCGGGCATCCTTCCCAATGTGTAGGTGAACTGTCGCCTCTCAGGGACCCGACATCCTTCCCAATGTATGCGTGATCTGTCCCCTCTCAATGTCCCTGCCATCCTTCCCAATGAGTGGGTGATCTGCCCCCTCTCAGGGACACTGACATTCGTCCGAATGTGTGGGTGATCTGTGTCCTCTCAGGTATCCTGCCCTTGCCATCCTTCACAATGTGTGGGTTATCTGCCCATTCTCAGGGACCCTGCCATCTTTCCGAATGTGTGGGTGATCTGTCCCTCTCTCAGGCACCCTGCCATCCTTCCCAATGTGTGAGTGATCTGCCCCCTCTCAGATACCCTGCCTTCCTTCCCAATCTTTGGGTGACCTGTCCTTCTCAGGCATCCTGCCATACTTCCCAATTTGTGGGTGATCTGTTCCTCTCTCAGGGACCCAGCCATCCTTCGCAATGTGTGTGTGATCTGCCCCCTCTCAGGACCCTACCATCCTTCCCAATGTGTGGGTTATCTGTACCTCTCCCGGCGATCCTGTTATCCTTCCAACTGTGTGGGTGAACTGTCCCTCTCTCAGGGACCATGCCATACTTCACAATGTGTGGGTGAACTGCCGCCTCTCAGGGACCTTGCCATCCTTCCCAATATCTGGGTGATCTGTCTCCTCTTAGATACCCTGCCATCCCTCCCAATGTGTGGGTAATCTGTCCCCTATCAGCGAGCCTGTCTTCCTTCCCAATGTGTGGTGGATCGGCGCCCTCACAGGGATGCTGCCATCGTTCCCAATGTGTGGGTGATCAGCCCTCTCTCGGGGACACTACCATTCTTCTCAATGTGAGGGGTGATCTGTGTCCACTCAGGGATCCTGCCATCCTTCACAATGTGTAGGTGATCTGTCGCTCTCTCAGACACCCTGCCATCATTCCCATTGTGTGGGTGAATTGTCGCCTCTCAATGACCCTGTAATCCTTCCCAATGTGTGGGTGAACTGTCCCTCTCAGGATCCGGGCATCCTTCCCAATGTGTAGGTGAACTGTCGCCTCTCAGGGACCCGACATCCTTCCCAATGTATGCGTGATCTGTCCCCTCTCAATGTCCCTGCCATCCTTCCCAATGAGTGGGTGATCTGCCCCCTCTCAGGGACACTGACATTCGTCCGAATGTGTGGGTGATCTGTGTCCTCTCAGGTATCCTGCCCTTGCCATCCTTCACAATGTGTGGGTTATCTGCCCATTCTCAGGGACCCTGCCATCTTTCCGAATGTGTGGGTGATCTGTCCCTCTCTCAGGCACCCTGCCATCCTTCCCAATGTGTGAGTGATCTGCCCCCTCTCAGATACCCTGCCTTCCTTCCCAATCTTTGGGTGACCTGTCCTTCTCAGGCATCCTGCCATACTTCCCAATTTGTGGGTGATCTGTTCCTCTCTCAGGGACCCAGCCATCCTTCGCAATGTGTGTGTGATCTGCCCCCTCTCAGGACCCTACCATCCTTCCCAATGTGTGGGTTATCTGTCCCTCTCCCGGCGATCCTGTTATCCTTCCAACTGTGTGGGTGAACTGTCCCTCTCTCAGGGACCATGCCATACTTCACAATGTGTGGGTGAACTGCCGCCTCTCAGGGACCTTGCCATCCTTCCCAATATCTGGGTGATCTGTCTCCTCTTAGAGACCTTGCCATCCTTCCCAATGTGTGGGTGACTTGTCCCTCTCAGAGGCCTGCCATCATTCCCAATGTATGCGTGATCTGTCAATCTCTCACGGACCCTGCCATCCGTCCCAATGTGTGGGTGATCTGTCCCTCTATCAGGCACCCTGCCATCCTTCCCAATGTGTCGGTGACCTGCCCCCCTCAGAGTTTCTGCAATCCTGCCCAATCTGTGGGTGATCTGCCTCCCCTGAGGATCATGCCATCATTCCCACTGTGTTGGAGATCTGTCTCCTCCCAGGTACTGTGCCACCCTTCTCAATGTGTGTGTGATCTGTACCTTTCAGGGACCCTTCCATTATTCCCAATGTGTAGGTGAACTGTCACCGCTCAGGAACCTGCCATCCTTCCCAATGTGTGGGTGATCTGGTCCCTCTCAGAGACACTGCCATCTTTCCCAATGTGTGGGTGATCCGTATCTTCTCAGGGACCCTGCCATCCTTACCAAAATGTGGTTGATGTGACTCCTCTCAGCGAACCTGCCATCCTTCCCAATACGTGGGTGATCTGCCCCCTCTCAGGGACACTGCCATCATTCTCAATGTATGTGTGATCAGCCCTCTCTCACGGACACTGCAATCCTTCTGAAAGTGTGGGCGATCTGTTTCCTCTCAGGGATCCTGCCATCTTTCACAATGTGTGGTTGATCTGCCCATTCGCAAGGCCCCTTCAGACCTTCCCAATGTGTGGGTGATCTGTCCCCTCTCAGATATCCTGCCATCCTTCCCAATGTGTGGGTAATCTGTCTCTCTCAGAGACTTTGCCATCCTTCCCACTGTGTGGGTGATCTTCCCACTCTCAGGGACACTGTCATCCTTCCCAACGCGAAGTTGCTCTGACTCCTCTCAGGGACCCTGCCATCCTTCCCAACGTGTGGGTGATCTGTCCCCCTCAGTACGATGCCATCATTCCCATTGTGTTGGTGATCTGTCTCCTCTCAGGGACACTGCCATCCTTCCTAATGTGTGGTTGATGTGTTCCTCACAGGCACCTTGCCATGGTTTCCATTGTGTGTGTGAACTACCTTCTCTCAGGGACCCTGCCATCCTTCCAAATGTGTGGGTGATCAATCCTGTCTCAGGGACACTGCCACCTTTCCCAATATATGAGTAATCTGACACTCTCAAGACGCTGCCATCCTTCCCAATATGTGGGTGATCAGCCCCCTCTCAGACATCCTGCCATCATTCCCTATGTGTGGGTGATCTGCCCCGTCTCAGGGACCCTGCCATCCTTCCCAATGTGTGGGTGATCATCCCTCTCTCAAGGACACTGCCATCCGTCTGAACGTGTGTGTGATTTGTTTCCTCTCAGGGATCCTGGCATCTCTCATAATGTGTGGGTGATCTGCCCATTCATCAGGCCCCTTCAGACCTTCCCAATGTGTGGGTGATCTGCCCCCTCTCAGATATCCCTCCATCCTTCCCAATGTGTGGGTGATCTGCCCTCTCTCAGGGACCCTGCCATCCTTCCCAATGTGTGGGTGATCTGCCCCCTCTCAATGACCCTGTCATCCTTGCCAATCTGAGGGTGCTCTGCCCCTTCTCAGCGACTCTGCCATCCTTCCCAATGTGTGGGTCAACTCCTCGCTCTCAAAGACCATGACATCCTTATCAATGTGTGTGTGATCTGCATTATCTCAGTGTCCCTGCCGTCCTTCGATATGTGTGGATGGTCTGCCCCCTCTCAGCGACCCTGCCATCCTTCCCAATATATGAGTGATCTGCCCCCTGTCAGGGACCCTGCCATCCTTCCCAATATGATCGGGATCTGCCCCCTCTCAGGGACGATGCCAGCCATCCTTGATGATCCCTGGTTTGTACAAATCCAACTGCTTTGTGGTCCTGTGGGTGATGTATTGGAAGTGTAGTCAACTGCATAGAATGTTAGTTCAGGTTACAAGAGGGTTTAGACAAGATCGGCCAATGGGGTGGGAATTGGCAAAGGATTTTAATTTCGCTAAAAGTGACGTGCTGCATTTTGGGAAAGCAAACCTTAGCAGGCGTTCTACACCTATTGTTAAGATCCAGGGGAGTGTTGCTGAACAAAGATACATTGCAGTGTATGTTCATAGCTCCTTGAAAGTGGAGTTTCAGATAGATAGGATAGTGAATAAGTTGTTTTGTGTGCTTTCTTATATTGGTCCGAGTGTTGAGTTCAGCAGTTGGGATGTCATGTTGCGGCTGTTCAACATATTGATAAGGCCTTGTTTAGAATAATGCGTGGAAATCTGGTTTCCTTCCTATCAGAAGGATGTTGTGAAACCTGAAAGAGTTCAGAAAAGATTTACAAGGAAGTTGCCAGGGTTGGAGGATTTGAGCGACAAGGAGAGGCTGAACAGGCTGCGGCTGTTCTCCCTGGAGTTTCAGAGGCTGAGGGTGAGCTTATACAGATTTATAAAAACATGAGGGGCGTGGGTAGAATAATTAGTCTTTTCCCTGTGGTCGGGGAGTCCAGAACGAGAGGGCATATATTCAGGGTGAGAGGTGAAAGATATCAAAGAGACCTAAGTGACAAGTTTTTCACTCAGAGGATGGTGCGTGTATGGAATGAGCTGCCAGAGGAGTGGTGGAGGCGAGTACGATTGCAACTTTTAAAAGGCATCTGGATGTGTATATGAATAGGAAGGATTTGGAGGGATATGTGCCAAGTGCTGGCAGATGGGACTAGATTTGGTTGGGATATCTGGTCGGCATGGACCGGTTGCACCTAAGGGTCTGTTATGGCTCTACGTCATCATGCAGTAGCAGTAGCACAGTGACATCACCCACTCCCTGGGGATTTCCTGCGAACTTCCTCCACATATAATTTATTTGAGACAGAGAGAAAAATGCTGAGCTGGTGGGAAAGGGAGAAAGGGGCTGTGGACTGTCAGTAAAATTCAAGTAATTGCATTTTTTTGTGGCCTGTTTTGTGTTCAGAATCCATCTTCACAGAGCAGTCCTGCAGAAAGGCTTTTGTGTAGGTTTCTTTGCTGCAATCGGGCAGCAGTTAACATCTGAGCCCCAACTGTACCTGATGAAGAGACTCCCAGTGAAACCCTCATTCAGTGAGAGACATCCCCAAAGCACTGAGCTGCGGGGGTGCATGCATTCCATAGAGGAAGGGAGGGTTAAAAACGAGCCATTGTTTCTCCCTCAGCCGCTGTGTCCCAGAAACATGGAGACGAACAGCAGTGACGTGGGAGGTCAGCCACGTGCCGATAGAAGCTGTTCAGCCTATCGATTACACGGCAACTCTCCATTGCTTGCTTCTCACTGCGGTTATTCAACATCGATGGTGTTTCTTCTAATAATGCGGAACTGTGTCTGTGTCAAAATGCTGTCTCGAATATGTTGATCCACATGTCATTCATGGCTTTTCATTTCACTGGAGGAACCTGCTGTGTAACACAGCGTGGGAATAACTGCAAGGCGTCATTTGCATGGTACATGCCGCAACTGATATTTCTCACCTTCACCAGTGTGTTCCCAGCTCAGGCAAGTGACTTTGTGAACAGATCATAGCAGACTGACACAGAACAGGAAAATATCTTCCACATCTTCATAAGTGAGTTTCCTCAAATGTGTAAATTTTGTGGGTGTATCAATACGAGATATTTAATTCAGATACAATTGAGTGACAGGATGCAGAAGGCTCATCAATACGTAATGCGAAGAACAGAGCACTGTTATAAAGAAACACTGGCCGGGCCAGTACACACACTGAAAGCTGGAATTGTCAATGAGCAGAGGATGCGTTTTATCCATTAATTTCTAGTCTATGGGCCTACCAGGCTCCAGCTGGGCCTCTCTGTTAGACCTGACCACAGCAGTTTTTTGCAGTCTTCAGCTTTTTGTAGCATGTACCTTCGAGGATGACATCAAAAGATCATCACTGTTATTGTGTGATACACTGGCAGAGATGTGCCCTAGTTTTGTCAATATAACCACTCTGTAACTTCCAAATTTTGTTGATTTCACTGCAATTTCAATCAGAATGACAAAATTTGCCACACTGCATATTGAGGCCATGCAGCCCACCTTCGCTGTGCTGGCTCCACACAATGACGAAATGACTGTGTTTTAATTGATTGATTGTCACGTGGATGTAAGTACAGTGGAAAGCTTTGTTTGTGATTGGTAAAGGCAGATTATAGAATTAAGGACATGCAGATCACAGTGGGAGAAAATCGAAATTTGGAGAGACTCAGGAATTCAGGTTACTCCGTACAGGACGTCCGCTCAGCAAGATCTGCATTGGCAGGATCAGCATTATTTCCTGTTCGATAATCCATTTCTCAGAGCAGTAACGGCCTTGAAGAAACTGGTCTTGAACTTGCTGGTGTGCGTTTTCAAGCTTTGGAATCTTGATTCAATGAAAATCATACCTTCTCAGTCAAAAATGACGCAGTAAGCAAAACTCCAGAGCTCATCCGAAATGTGAACTCGAGACCTCTCGCACGGAAGTCACCCACCTGAGGCGATATGACACCCGAGACAAATAAGCCAGAACGGCGCCAGACGTGGAAACCAAACTCCGGAGATTATTCTTATAAGCTAAGTGTATTTCTGCTGTTTCGGTTTGAAAGCAGCACAGAGTTTTCATAACAGCTCCTTTCTATTCTGACTCGTCCCCCAACCCCCACAAACCTCCCCCCCCCCCCCGGAGGCTGTGCTTGCTGCTTCCCCCGGAACCGGATACTCTCCATTGATGACTGGACGAACTCATCTTCCATTGGCAGGCAGTGTTGGTGGAGAGTAGTATGACCGCCCTCTCAGCTTCCTGTCAAACATGGGTTTGTAGAGCCGGCGAGGGGGCTGGTGGGAGGGGAGCTATGGAAATTCTGGAAGGTGTAGAAAAGGGAGATCGTGCATGCACGGGAACTCATATTCTTTTGGGAACCTTGTTCAAATAATGCCATCTGAATCAGGTAGAAATGTGCACAACTGCTGGGTAAGAGAGAATCTCTCCCAGTCAACGGGAACAGTGTCTGTGTCCTTCTCGCAGTCACGGGAGGCCTCTGCTGTCTGAATCAGCATGGGGTGTTACTGCAGTGAGTCCTCTCGCTCACACATACTCCACTTGATGTGTATACATTTTATCACGTTACCACCAGCTCAGAGAGTAGGTTTCACAGCTCAGATCATCCCAAAGTGACAGGGAACATAAGGAAGCGATTCAGACCATCAGAAGGAAGCGGTTCAGACATCTGCTGGAGAGAAAGTGGATGTGGGAGGGCGGACTGTCTCGACTGATTCCAGCATTTATAATCTTTGTCTTTGTGACATCAAAAGCGAGAGTCAGGAACTGTTTATCTTGCTTCTAAAAACAGGTGAGTAAATTTTGAAGAGCATAGATATTTCTTCCTGGTTTTCAGGAATAGATTAAGAGCAGAGTACTGTTCCCTGAGTATGGTCTGACTTCTGGGTTATTGGCCCAGTGCGCTCCCACTGTGAAATTCTGCTCATATGGTCTAACACATACAAAGAAATGACTCAATGACAAGATCTGCTGAATTGGCTTCAGTGAAGAACAGAAGCCGATGGAATGAAAAGAGGCATGAGAGTGGGAATGTAACATTATCCAGGGGTCAATATCTGGAGAGGTCGACTGAATCAGCGTTGGGTGTTATTGTACTGCATCTATTGTACAACGTTCCAAAAGCACGGACCATTTGTATAGAGGGGACAACTTCAAAATCATCAATGAGACAAAATGCACAAAGGAGGTGAACAACAAAGTAACCACACAAACTGGTGTTACGTCATGTGGTAAACCCCCCGCGTCCCCTGCTCAAATTTATCGCTCTCTGTCAAATTCCTGAGTCTGAGATTCGCGCAGTGAATGTTTTTAAATGTTTATAAAAACTGCTCTGATCTCACAACTTCAGCATTTCATAGCCCATCTCTATATGGCTGAAAACAGCAATTGATTACTCACTGAGTTACTTCAGCACACGTAGAGAAGAAATAAATATAAGAACAACAGCCACTGAAGTGACTGGGATTTGACCCGATGCTGCTACAATCGATTCATCTGTAATTGAAATTACTTCCACTTTTCCTGTGTCAGTAATAAGGTTTCACAGCTTAGTGGTGAGTTTTTAAGCTTTGAATTGGACCCAGCATTCTATCTCTGGTTGAAATTTACCGGGATATAAAGACATGATGAAAGACACGGGCAGCGTTTACTGGAGTATAAAGACATTAGGAATGAGACGGCCCGATTTCACTTGATACAAAATCGATAGAAGCGATAGAAGTGAGACTTACTAGAAGAAAAAACCACTAGAAAAGAAGAGGGGGGTTAATGGGATGGCGCGATATGTTAAAACCATGCGGGTAGAATCAGGAAAGACTTAGTTGTGTCCGAAAGGAGATTATCCATTCGATTTGAAGTTGGTAAGAGGGAAATTCCCTCGATTAAGTGAATGGAAACTAGAGGTTAGAACTTCCAAGCCAGTGGAGAACAAGAAAGATGTTTGAACTCATCATTTTTTGTTCTAAGAGTTATTGAAATCGGACATGAATTTTCAAAATACAACATTTTAGGAGCTGATGTCAGAATATTTATAAAGCGTGAGCAGACACACAGGGAGTGAATTTAACAGCAACAGGGATTCTGCGCTGCCTGGATGGCGAGGCAAAAGGGACCTACTTTCGAATTGGTTAACATCAATCGAAACAAATTTCATAACACATGCAACTGAAAATGTTAAGTATAAGAAGAGATGCTGGCGTTGAAAGGTGCAGCAGCTCATTCTACATGAAACATTATAGAATTCAAATGCACTAAGATATTTGTTTTAGTTCTACATTGAATGGAAGTCGGTTAGCTCAGTCCGCTGCCTAACTGGTTTATGAGAAAATTGAGACCAACAGCGTGGGATTAATTCTCTCACAGTCTCAGGTATCCATATGGTGAATCATCTCTGCCGCTCTCCTGATCTGCAATACTATGGTGCCTCTAGTGAGCGAAATTTTGCTCAGCGATGTAAAACATGATTATCATTACCATCTCTTGCCTTGAACATTTGGTGACAATCATGTAAAGGGGAGTGGGTCCATTTAATACTCTCTGATCGCCGCTTGAAAAATCCTGCGACACAACTTGACATTATTCCAGTTTGAACCCTCTTTTCCTCGCAACAGCAAAACTACTTTTTATGCCTTTACCAGGTTTACTGGCAGCAATCAAACTCCCCAAAGAGATAGATCTAATACTTTCGATTGGTTTAATGAGCTATGCGAGTTTGCAGGAATGATATGAAATGATATAAACAGAATAAGCCAGAATATAATCCAGTGCAGGGTCAGCGATTTGAGAAAGGTCATCAAGCTAAAGCATCACCTCTGTTTCTCTATCCACAGATGGATATTCACCTGGGGAACATTAGTAGCTTTTCAGTTAATAATTGACACGTTTCCCAAAGACAGAGCATTTCCCCAAATCAGAAACTGGAGATTTCAAATACTTTACTCAACGTTACTCAACATTGTTTTCAACTCCGTTTCAGTCTGATGCTCCAATATTACCTGGTCAATGACAGCAGTCGTATCATAAGAAATGCATTGAACTTACATCCTTGACATTTTTCCCACTTTTAAGTACCAGGCGCTGACAAATTGCGCTCCTGGAGCCGCAGACAGCAAAGCTGTCACGTGATCTACTCTTATCTTGGGAATTTTAACTCAACTGCTTTACTTCTGCTGTGATGATTAAAATCCCGAGCGTGTGGAAACAGGCCCTTCGGCCCAACAAGTCCAAAGAGTAACAAGCTCAGAACCATTTCACCCTAACTAATTTGGACTGTGGGAGGAAACCCACTCAGATAGGGGGCGAATATACAAACTCCACACTGCTACCCGAGGCCAGAATTGAAACGCGGAAACAGCTGCAGTGAGGCAGCAGTGCTAACCACTGTACCACCATGATACCCCTGACGAGGTGAAGCTGACAGGAACCTGTGATTATTGAAGCACCAGGTTCAGGAAAGAGATACAAAAAATGTGCAAAATGGAATTGATTGAAAAATGGATTTCTGTTGGTTCTGTTGTTTACACCCAATGTTACATTGCCGCTGTCCCAGGGCTTTTCCTTCGATCGGCTTCAATTCGGCAGAGAATTCAAATCAATGACAGTTCACCATCCTCTTTCTGAAAGTTTATACAGGTAACACAAAACACATTGCATTCATCAATAATCTTCCGACATCCAAGAACACGTTGCATGGTTTCCATGAGTATTGAAGATGCAAGAACGTTATGCAAGAATAAATTCAATTACAGCTTAAAGTGTAGTGTAGGGAGAATGCACAGAAAGACTCAGCATGTCAGAAATTCATGCAATCCAGCAGCGGGAAAATCTGTCCATTAATCCCAATATCCACTCGTTTGCTTGCTCCATGTACTCAGTTGGAAAGCTGTGTAAAGGAACCTGCAGTCTGACAGAGCGCCTGAGAGAATCTGATGTAAAGCTGCAATAGGAGCTATATATTCTGGCTGTGAGAGCGGTGGTGTAAAGGGGGGGCTTTGCTATTCCGTGGTATAGAGTCACATTGCCCTCATCATGTTATTGTTGAAAACCCTCTGTAAGAAACAGCACAGAAAGAGAGGGACAGGAGGAGGCTATTCCAAACACCTATCCTACCCGCATTTGATATCATCATGGCTGACCAAACACGTCAATGTCTTTCCCCAGCTCATCCACAACAACCTGTCGCACAACGGGACGAAGACATTCAAGCAAACGAAAATTTCTGTGCAACTTTGGGAGCGAAATGTGTTTACAGACAGTGGGTCTCTGCACGAAATTTGCAGATTTTGCGGGTGAGCATCTGATTCTGGTCTGATCATGTTTTTTTTAGATTAGAATAGATTACTTACAGTGTGGAAACAGGCCCTTCGGCCCAACACGTCCACACCGACCCGCCGAAGCGCAACCCACCAATACCCCTATATTTACCCCTTACCTAACACTATGGGCACTTTAGCATGGCCAATTCTCCTGACCTGCACATCTTTGGACTGTAGGATGAAACCGTAGCACCCGGAGGAAACCCACACAGACACGGGGAGAACGTGCAAACTCCACACAGTCAGTCGCCTGAGGCAGGAATTGAACACGGGTCTCTGGCGCTGTGAGGCAGCAGTGCTAGCCACTGTGCCACCGTGCCGCCCACTAAACGATAGGAGTCCTTCTATACTCGCAACCAAGAAGGTAAGGAATTTCCTGTGGTCAGTAGCAGGGTCGAGAACTCCAGACGACAGGAATTGGTGATGAATCAGCAGAACAATCAATGATTCAGCTGAAAACTAAACTAAACTCCAATTCTGGTGCAGTTCAAATCCGGAAACATTGAATAACAATGTTACCAAAGTTGTAGAAATCTAACACGCTTTTCATTGCGCCACAGAGCTGCGCTCGGCACAATTTTACTGGACCCAAAGTTGTGGTTGTCATGGAGATGCGGAAAGTTTTTCAAGGAGGAGATCTTTTATGTGCAAACAAAAACCATGACACTTAGAAAGCAAATTCTTGAATGCCTCCAAACCTCAGGGTGCGTGGCACTTTATACCTTTTCATTAATCATGTTTTGTTACTTTATCAGAATGCCCAACTGTGTTAGTCAGAATTCCGTCGCTCCAGCTATACAATAAACCAATAGTGTTAGTCCCCATTATCGTTCTCCTTCTGCCAATATGGGTTTTCCTATTTCTACTTAATATTATTCTACTGCCACCTGTGCTTCAATGATCTTCCAACCCAGATCTACCCCATCTATCGCAATGTTTTCCCGTCCTAAGCTGACTCTACTAACTACTGATTAGCTATTTAATGTCATATTCTGCTACAAGCGTCTCAACCAGGCTGACTCTACTGTCAATTAATTATGTAAAGTCATGTCCGAAGTATTTATTATCACAAATTGTCCCAACCTGCCATGATGATATTTAGTAGGCGAGGCTGACTTTACTAATTGTTATTATCTCAGCCTGCCAGGGTAACCTTTCAGCCCAGTCTGACTCTGCTCATTGGTATAGGAGCATTCCACCATTCTTATCCCATCCCGCAACACTAATCTTATCTTGCTCCAGTGAACTTTTGACGAGTTAGCATTCCGCACATCCCTTGTAACAGACCGCATGTAGTTTCCATACCTTTACTCTACCCATGCTTTCATGCTCTGTATTTTCTGTACAGTGTTTGGATCTTTCATCAGACATCTATTTATCTTCACCCAAGTTCTAGTACCTGGTCCTTATCCATGTGTGCTCTAGCTTCTCAAGTATTCGTCTAAATACTCTTGAAATATTTTGATGACTCATAACTTTACCACACGTTCAAACAGCGAATTCCAAATAAACAACACTCTCAGAGTGAAAACATTCTTCCTATATCACCTCTGAACATTCTCTCCACTGCTTTTAACGGAGATCCCTTTTTGTTAACTCTTCCCATTAGAAGTTTATTACTATCACACGTATCTATTCCCTTAATGTGCACCTTAAACACTTCCTCACTCAGCTTTCTCCGCTCTCAGATAAACACCATGAGTTGAGCTCGTCTGTTTTTGCCATGGTGATAGTATCGTGCTGGAAAGGTATAGCAGGACAGGCAGGATCTAAGGAGCGGGTGAATCGACATTTCTGACATAAGCCTTTAATCAGGAATGAGTGTTGTGGGGGGGGGGGGGGGGGCTGAGAGATAAAAAAGAGGGTTTGGGGTTGGGTGCAAGGTAGCTGGGAAAGCGAATGGTGGATGGAGGCGGGGAGAAAGTGTTAATTCCAAGTGGAAGAGATGAATGGGTCCGGAGGGTGGTGCCGAGTTGGATGCTTCAGACTGTGATAATGTCGGGGGAGTGGAAATGAGGAAGCCGTTGAAATCCAGGTTTATCCTGTGTGGTTACAGGGTCCCAAGGCAGAATATGAGGTGTTCATCTTCCAGGCGTCAGGTGATAACGTTTGGCTTATGCCCGAAACGTCGAGGGTCCTGTTTGCAATTCATATGACAGGAGAGATGTGAAAACTAAAGACAAATAAAGGACAAAATCTTATAGATTCAGAGTTAATAAAATTAGACACAGTGCAGAGAGAAACCGTTTGGTCAGTTGAGCCTGCACTGTGCCGTGGAAGAGATTCACACTCCCCCATTCTATCTTTCTCAACCCGCATTTATGATCCACCTACAAAAATAGAAATGTCTCCAAATGCTCAGCGAGTCAGGCAGCATCAGTGGGGAGAAATCACAGTTAACATTTCGAATTAACTACATTTCTGAGGACGGGTCTGTTCACGCAAAATGGTCATTCTGTTTTCCCCGAGCTGCAATTTTGACTTTTGTCTCTGATTTACAGCACTTAGAGTCCATTCAGAATTTGTTTGCCATTTACCTGAATTGCACACCTTTGCACTGTGGGAAGGATTCGGAGCAAACAGAGGAAACTCACACGGGAGGGAGAGAACAAGAGTGTGAAAATTCGACACAATCAGTCACACAAGTCTGGAATCGAATGCCGGTTTCTGCCTCTGAAAGGCGCAGTTCTACACACTGAGCCCTCCCAATATCGAAGCGCCCACCCTGGAAGCGAATTGAACCCGATCTCACGCAATGACAGGTGGTGGTACTACCCAGGAATTCAATGCAAAAAGAAGCGTATTTGTTAATACTGGAAATGAACATTCGCTTAACTATCCGAACTCATTTTTAAATCACTTGGCCTATCGCTTTGCATGTTTTGGCATCACAAATTCACATCTGAATACTTGTGCAAGTTGTGAGGATTTCTGCCTCCCCAACCTGCACTGAGATCCAGATTTCAACCAACCGCTGTTTCAAAACACTCAAATCTTTCCTCTTCTATCTTTAAATCTATGCCACCCCCCCCCCCTCGTGATTGATCTCACCATCAAAGAGAAACGTTTATTTAAGTCTACACCATCCACATCCCTGATTATTTTGTACATCTCAATCATGACTCCTCTCAATTTCTTCTGCTGTTAGAAAAACGACTCCAGTCTATCCAATTTTTCTTCATAATTGAAACTCTTCTACCCAGATAATGTCCTGGTAAATCTCTCCTGCATCATTTCCAGTGCTATGATATCCGTGCTCTCATGCGAATTGCAGAACTGCACACAATCGACGAGATAGAGCCAAATGAGCAAGTGAAATAAATGATGTAAAAGTCCACAGAAAGAGGTATTTTTGAATACATTTTCTTTTCCTCAGTGCTGCCCTGTGTGTTCTCCCTGTGCCTGACGTTCCAAAATCTCTGGCCCATATCACAAAAGCTGCTAAACGAGAATTGATCTCACAACCACGGTATCGAAATGGATTGACTGATTTGAAGGTCAGCACGTCGCTCTTCTATGATTGTACAGGGGCTCATGAAATGCCAAAGCTGGGAGTGCGCCTGGTCAAAGGCGAAGAGGAAGAGCATATTTGCATTCATTTATTAGATTATTAAGATGCAACATCAGCATTAACCCTAAATGCAGATTGGCCCAGCTGAAGCATGCTGGAGCCTTAAGGGAGAGGTCGATTAATTGAAAGCATGTTCTAAACTTTTCCTTAACAATGCGCTGTTTTGTTACTTTAACAGTAAGCGCTGTTTTTGATCACATCGTCTCCACATCAGCCTATTGCTCCCAGTAAACACTCCAATCCAGCATACATCACTTTCATTCCGACACAGCCACATGTCATATTTTCATTCCCTCTGTGATAATTGGAATTGACAATGTCATTCTCTGAGATGCAGCAATGGAGCATGAAGTTGGTAGTGAAGTGAACAAATCACACAAAAACCTTACAGCCCAAGAACAGGCCCTTCAGACGTCAAAGGCTGAGCTGATCGAAATCCATTGTCTAAACCTATCACCCAATTCTTAAGCATCTGTATCCTTCTGCACCACACCTACTCTTGCATCTGTTCAGGCGCACCTGTCATGAATCTACCGTGCCTGCCTCTACTACCTGTGCTGGCAACACGTTCCAGGCACCTACCACCTTCAGTGTAAAATACTTCCAATGTCTATCTCTCTTAAACTTTTCACCTCTCACCTTGAACGCGTGACCTTTCATTATTGAATCCCTCACCTTGGGAAAAAGATTATCTCTATCCAATCTGGCTATACCCTTCATGATTTTGTGGACGCCGATCAGGTCCCACTCAATCACGTTTTCTCTAATGAAAAGAAACGTATCCTACTCAACCTCTTTTTAAAGCTAGCATCTTCCATACCAGGCAACATCCTCATAAACCTTCCCTTTACAATCTCCTAAACGTACACATCGTTTTGGTTATTTAGCGTCCAGAACTGTACACAGCATTCTAAATGCTGTTCAACCAAATCTTGTTAAATTTTAGCATAACCTGCCAGCTCTTCTACTCAATGTCCCGTCCGGTGAAAGCAAGCATTCCATATGCCTTCTTGTCCACTCGATCCACCTGTGCAACCACCTTCAGTGTGCAAGGACCTGAACTCCCAGATCTCTCTGCTCATCAAATTTACCCAAGGCACTTCCGTTTACAGTATACTTGGCTGTAGGATTAGACTTGCCAAAATGGATCACCTCACATTTGCCTGGATTCAAATCCATCTGCTATTTCTCCTCTCAACTCTCCTGTCTATCTATATTCTCCTACATTCTTTGACAGTCCCCTATGCTTTCTGCTACACCACCAATCTTAGTGTCATTTGCAAATGTATTGGAGATATTTGGGGAAGCAACCCTTGGAGAATGGAGCATGGCGGCTGATGGTTATTAGATTCGATGATTAAAATCTTGAATATAAACCCACTCAGAGGAAGAGCGACAAAAAGTTTAATGTGCTGAAAACCCATTCATTTATGTCCCTTCAAAAGGGAAATCTGCCGTCCTTTACGAGACCTGCTTACATATGACTCCAGACCCTCATACTACGATTCACCTATAAATTCCCTCTAACTCAGCTCAAGGAGAGTTAAGAATTAACAACAAATGCTGTTCCGACTATGATGGCCACACTCCGGGGGAGAATAAGGAAGGGTAAAAAGATACATAGGTGACCAGGAAAACTGAGAGTCGTCTCAGCATGGACTCAAACTAAACTGATTATCCAGATGAAATAGACAGAAGGATACACACGCCGCCATGAAGTCAGGTCAATTGGATAGGGGGTGAGTGTGGTTTGCAGGAAGGGATTCAATTACCCGCTGAAGTGTAAATTCCCTTGCTCAGTCACAATGTGGACAGGTCATTCAACACTCCCATATGTGAGAAGGAATCAGTCAGGAGGCGAACCTGCAGAGTGGTCATCAGGTTTATAAATGACAGCAAGGGTCCGATTCTGCTGTTATTGAAGGTGGTCACCCCATTAGGCAATGAACCATGTTTGGGTGCCCGTTTCCAGTGGAGTAGCACTGTTTCCTGATGTAGATCAATAATTCAAACTTAATTGTAGGAGTCATGTTTAGATGTAACAACTCGTCTTGTAATTGACTGTAATGATTAATATCAGGGACCACAGGGAAGAATCAATCAGGTCGGAAGGAAAAACAGCGAAAGGAATTGAGTCCAGACCAATAAGTGGTAATGAAATTTGGAAGTTGAAACAATAACAGTGAGGAATCTGAGTAGTGTACAGGAGCAAAGAGATCTGCGAGTGGGCATTCAGATATCCCTAAAGATTGTAGAACATGGAAATCAGTTGTTCGAGAGGGTTTTGGATATTTTATATTGTTGATCACAGGCTGAGGATGATATTCGATCTTTAGCAACCGCCAGTTTAGGAAACAACTAAAGGAATGAGCACAAGTCTGGTCAATGCAATAATCTATATTTTTTTTTAAAATGGTAAGATAAAAGATGGAGGGCTGAAGTATAACTCTTTGCCCATTAAGATCGCTTCACCACTCAATGAATTTACTACTGATTCCTCTCCAAGTCATTCTGGTATGTGCCTTGGAGGGTAATTTGCAAATGGTGACGATTCAGTACATTTTCAACCTTGTCCTTTTCGTCGGTACAGGTTTTGAGCTTTGAAGGTTCTGCCAACAAAGCCTGGACCACTTGCTCCAGTGAATCTTCTAGAAGGTGCACTCACCTGCAAGTGTGCCTTAGCAGTTAAGGGAGTAAATATTCAGGTATTGTTAAGGGAGTAAATATTCAGGTATTAAACAATGTACAGTTAAGTGACTGCATTGTCATGGAGGGTGTCCTGTTCCTTCAGTGGTATTGAAGCTGCACCCACCTAGGCAAATTGAGAGAGTTCTGTTAAACATCTAATTTGTGCATTGTGAACGATGAAGGCTTCACGGAGACAGGAGTTGAGCTAATAATCAAACAAAGTCGACCGACGGCCAGGTTTTTTGTCGTCAACTTCTTTATATGGGCGGTCAGGTTCCATTTCTCCTCAATACTAGCTCCCAGGACGATTACACGGAGGAATTCGGTCACTGTGAAGCCATTGAATGTCAATCGAATATGATTAGACTCTCATTTGTCAGAGGTATCATTTCTGTATTTGGTACTTCTGTGGATCCTTCCGATTCCAATCGCGTTCAGATTTTAAGTTCCAATTCCCGTCTGCGCCTGAAATTTTAACATGTTTCCTCGCCGAAACTTCACCAGTTGTCTTACAAAAAACATGTAAGGACGCTGCAGGGGACAGACAGGGGACACTACCGAAGACAACAGTGTCAATGAAGGTCCTTCAGCCAATTGTGACCACACTTGTCAAAAACAACTGCTTAATGAACTGAATCCCATTTCACAATGTTTATCCTACAGCCTTATATGTCTTGGCATCACAAGTTCACATCCGAATATTTATTCAGGTCATAAGGGTTTCTGTCTCTCTGAACAATACAGACAGTGTAATCCAAATTCCATCCCCCCGCTGGCTGATAAAACTTTTCGGCACATCTTTTCAAACCATTCTGCCTTTCTCCTTAAATCCGTAGTCCCCGCTGATAGATCCCTCCATCAATGGGAAACTCACTTCAGTCAACCCTGTCCATACCCTAACTCAGTTATGTCTTCTCTACATCTCCTTTGCAATGCAACAAACAGTCCACTCTGTCCTGTCTTTCTTCCTAACTGAGACTGTTCAGCCCAATAAATGTCCTGGCTAATATCTCCTGCAATTTTCTCAATGTGATCATATCCCTGCTATAATGGGACTTGCAAAACTACACACAACACTTTTGCTTGAGCCTAATGAGCATTTATTTTAAAATTTCTGTATTCATATGAAGGAGATTCTGGCTAGGCAGAATTTATTACCCATTCTGAATTCCACAGAGGACAGTTGAGACTCAACCATATTTGTATGAGTCTGAAGTCACATGCACGCCGGACCAAATAAGGAAAGCAGATTCAATCCCGAAATGCCGTCAGTGAACCATATTTTCTTTCAGCAATTGTCAATGGATCTATACTAGTCAATATCTTCATTGCAGATATTTATTGAATCCAATTTTAAAATCTTAGCTTGTTGGGATTAAAGCCCGAGTACCCAGACTATTACCTGCATCTCTGGATTATCAATCCTATGAAATTGCTGCGAGAACCATCGCAGAATCCACAAAAGCTGATGTTTTTGAATGAAATATCTTTTCCCCAAAACAGCCCTGGGTCTTTTCCATGAGCCTGACGCTCCAATTGTCTCCGGCCTATGTCAGTATAAGCTGCTACATGGGGATTGATGTCACAACCGCAGTATCCAAATGGATCAACTTGTTTGGAGGTCTTGATGATGGGGTTGGGGCACATTCAACAGTGACCGCAGCAGCAGCACAGGCAGAAGAGTATCATTGTTAAAGGAGTGATAGATTGTGCATTGCCTCAGAGAAATGGGAGGAGGGACGGAAAGGAGGTTTAATGATCGTGGGAACGAGAGGAATCTCCGACAAGTGGTGTGTTTGAATCCTGATATATGAAACACAGAGATGTGAGAGAGCGGAATTTGAAGGCAGTAAGCAATTAATTTCTTACTACGTGTAACAGAAAGGACAACGGAGTGAACACTTAGTCTCGCGATTTGGATTTGAACCGAGGTTGCTGTGGTCACAATACAAAATACCGACAACTACTATCGCAGCAACTATAGAACAGCAACTATTGTAAGCAGTAATAAGTATACTAGCAAAGGAAATGTTCGGAAGAACACCAAATGTACAATATCAGTACTCAGCGAACAGTGACAGACATTTGGGAACTGAGAATTAGTTAAATATTTATGTTCGATGTCCTCAGAGGCTGTGGAGATCCCTTGAATGAGAATGTTGAAAACTGATATTGATAGAGTTCGACAAAACATCAAAGACTCGGGGTACAGTGCACGATATTGTTGAAATGTATGCTTCAACAGCATTGTCGCTTAACATCGGCGATTTCACCAGCTTCCTCAAGGCAGTAACCAGTGTTTCAGATAATCACACATAATCCCAGTTCCCAGCTTCGAAATCAGAGAAACTGTGGCGCAGCCGCCCAGATCCAAACAGAAATGGGGATGGGAATGAATGCGCGGAGTTACTCTCTGGGTCCACTCTGCCCTATCTTTCTTCCTAACTGAGACTCTTCAGCCCAAACAATATCCCGGTAAATATCTCTTGCAATTTTCTCAGTGTGATCATATCTCTGCGATAATGTCACTGGCAAAACTGCACACAACACTTTTGCTTGAGCCTAATGAACATTTGTTTTAAAATTTCTGTATTAGTATGAGGGCGATTCTGGCTAGGCACAAACTGCACACACTCATTCACTGAAACAGACTGCACGTGTTAATTCAATGAATGGAGCTTTTCTCCTTTCGTCAATATCTCGACCTTAACACTTGTTTCAATCATTGATTCAATGAATCAAAGGTTATTCATTGACTCAATGAAACAAGCTTAACCCATTTATTTAGAGAATCTAACAAGTGAATAAAATCTCATCCTCAGTAAACCCCGTCAGCATCGTCTCTAATGGGTTAACACCCCAGTGAACACCGTCATTATCCTCTCCGATAGAATCACAGAATCCTACAGCGCAGAAAGAGCATTTCAGTCAATCGATCCAGTTTCCATTCTCTGAAGAGCATCTCACTCAGACCTATCTCCCCTCCCTATTCCCTTATATTTCTCCTGAAGAAGGGGCATCCCTCCCCGTTATGATGTCCAATAATCCTGTTGGACGACAACCTGGCGTCCTGTGATTTACGACCTTGTCCCCACGTTACCCATGGCTAATTCACTTCACGGACTTAATTCACTCCCTTAAGACGAGAGGGCAATTTAACTTGGCCAATCAACCTAATCCTCAGACCAAGCAGCAGTCCGAATTACTGAGCCAATGTTCCATCACAGTGAGCAAAACCTGTTTCATTTTTAATGTCTTTATACCCTGGTAACTCAGCCTCAGCAAAGCAAGCTGTGCCCATCAACCCAAATTTAATGTATCTAAACGCTAATCTGCACTTTATAATCTGATTCATACTGCAGGAAATGTTTCTGCAGTCATATTTGAATGCTTTTACCCTGTTTCTTCCTTTGCTTCCTACTTCCAGTGGACACTTCAATTCGGAAAAAAGTCTGTGAAATGGTTTTCATTCCAACAAAAGATGCAGCTTGCAGAAGTCACATGTTTGCACTTTCACTGACACTCTGCCTCCCTGAGAGTTGCAGGCCTTCCCCAGCTTCATGCAGGCAGCACTGGCCTTCCTTTGTCATGCCCCATCTAGAATGGAAGGATAAGTGTTAATACCTGCACTTGGGAATGGAGCGTCAGTTTTAAAACATTTACACTGTCCCCAGCGGAGAATTGAGCCCTGTAATAGGTGGGGACATGCAATAGGTTAGCGTGCGGTCCTTCTGTGATAGTATAGAGGCGCACCCAATGACTCAAATTTAACTCATTTACTGAGTGAATCCACCTGCATTCATTCATTCAATGAATCAAACTGCAAACTTTCGTTCAATTAAACACACTGTACATGCTAATCCAATGATGAGAGCTTTTCCATTTCATTCAACAAAACAAACTGCAGGCAGTTATTCAGTGAAACTTACTGCATGTATTCATTCAATGATAAGGACTGCACGTGATAATTCAATGAATAGAGCTTTTCTCATTCATTCAATCTTTCAAGCTTATGTCATTCATCCAATGAAACAACCTGCATGTATTAATTTAGTGAGTAAAGCTTCTCTCATTCTTTCCATGCCACGAGTTTAACGCAATCATTCAATCAAACTGCACACATTTAATCAATGACAAAGACTGCATATGATAATTCAATGAGTAGAGGTTCTCTCATTTAATTAATGTCTTGAACTTTACGCTTTAATTAGCGAAGGAATCTGTATTCATTCGATCATTAAAAAAAACTTCCATCATTAATTCAATGAAACAAACCATGTTTATTGATTCAATGAAACAAATTTAACTCATTTATTTTGTGAATTAATGTGCTATCATTCATTCAAAGAAACACACTGCGCGTTTCATTGAATTGAAACGTGCAGTCAGTTTTATTCAGTGAATGATGCATTTTGTTTCCTTTAATGAATTGAAAAAGGTCTCCTCATTGGATTAGGACATGCAGTGTGTTTCATTGAATGAATGACAGCAGTTTGATTCAATGATTGAACAAATGCAGTTTTTTTCATTGAATGGGGATTGATTTCATAATCGTGGTATCCAATTGGATCGACTTGTTTAGAGGTCCCGATGGTGGGGTTGGAGCACGTTCACCCAACATCAGTGACCTCAGCAGCAGCACAGACAGAAAAGTATGAATGTGGAAGAGAGTGATAGATTGTGCATTGCCTCAGAGAAATGGGGGGAGGGACGGAAAGAGGTGTAATGACCGTGGGAAGGAGAGAAATCTCCAACAACGAGTTTGTTTTAATCCTGATATATGAAACACAGAGATGTGAGAGAACGGAAAATGAAGGCAAAAGCAATTAAGGACAACGGAGTGAACACTTAGTGTCGTGATTTGGTTTCAAATCGAGGTTGCTGTGGTCACAATGCAAAATACAGACAACCACGATCACAGCAACCACAGAATACATACTTGCCAGCAGCAATAAGTATACTAGCAGAGGAAAAGTACTGAAGAACAGCGGACATGTGGGAACTGAGAATGAGCGAAATATTTAACTTTGATGTCCTGAGAGACTGTGGAGATCCCTTGAATGAGAATGCTGAAAACTGAGATTGACGGATATCGACAAAGCATCAAAAACTCGGGGGACAGTACAGGATATTGTTGAAATCTGTGCTTCAATAACATTGCAGTTTAACATCGGCAACTTCACCAGATTCCCCACTCAAGGCAGTAACCAGTGCTGCAGATAATCACACATAATCCCAGTTCCCAGTACTGGATTCAGCGAAACTGGCATAGCCGCCCAGATTCAACTGCAAATGGGGATGGGAATGAGTGATGCAATAGGTGACGTGCGGTCCTTCTATGATGGTATAGAGGAGCAAGAAATTTCGAGGTTAAGAGTGCTCCTGATCAAAAGAATGGTTGTCCTGGTTTATACTATTATGGCGATCTACAGTGTATCTTGCTAAGACAGCTGAGTGGCACAACTGGAGCGTGTTGAGCCCTTAACTTTGCAGTGGTGCGTTTAAAAGCTGATATTGTTATTTGGATCTGTGTTCCCGATACTAGTGGTGGCAGCTGGTTTTACTTGCACCAGCTCAGAATCAGTTTCTTTCACACAGTAACGACTTCAACCTGGAGAAGGTGGTGTTGGGCTGATATTTTAAATGAGTCATCCTTGGCGGCTGGGAGACGGAAACGGTGATGTTTAAGTTCAACGAATAAAATTTGGAATGCAAACCTGACCTCAAGAACAGAGATAATAACTTTAATTTCCTGAAATCGCATTCATTCATGTCCCTTATGCAGTGGATTCTACGAACTTTACCCAGTCCTGCCTACGAGAGAATCCAGGACCACAGAAACATGAGCGCACCCTTAATTCAAGAATACCCCCCGTGTGGGGAAGCAGGGTAGTCGGCCCTTCCTGTCCACATGATCCCTCCGAAGCGCATCCCACCAGACCCCACCGTATTCCCTTTCCCATAAGCCTGCATTTACCACTGCTGATCCTTGTAACTGGCTCACCTTCAGTCAGAGGGAGGAATAGAAACGCAAACACACAGAGAATGTGCAGACTGCCCACAGACAGACACCAGAGGCTGGGATCGCACCCGGGTTTGTGGTGTAGCCAGACAGAAAAAAGAACAAGGGGCGAAGAATAAATGTTGTCCGGACCAGTGGTACTCACACCCTGTGGGTGAATGAGAAACAATGAAAACACATTCACAACATTGACAACAGGATTTTTATCTGTGTGGACACAATTTGAAAGGATCCTTCACCCTGTGTAGAAAAAAGGACGCCGATCCTACAAAGAAAGCAGGGCAATGTGGAAACTGGTAGAAGGGATTCAATTAACCACAGAAATGGAAACTCATTTAATCAGTAACACTGGGGCTCGACCGTTCACCAGCCCTGTTTGTGGGAACGGATCACTGAGCAAAACAACCTCCGGAGCCTCCAGCAGGATTACATATCCCATCAGGTGTTCGATTATGCTGTCAATGCTGCTGTTAATTCCAACCAGCTGTCTGGCCCATAGCGTCAGTCAGAGTCATACAGCATGAAAACCGGCCCGTCTGTCTAATCATCCATGCTGAATATACTGCCATAATTATCCATTCCCGTCTGCCTCCTCCCGTAATCGCTGAGTGGTTATAATGCCCTTGTAGTTTTATTACTGTGCTGTTAATCCAAAAACCCAGGTAATATTTTGGGGACAAAGCGTTCAGGTCCTGGCATGACAGATGGTGGAGTTTGAATTCAATAAGCACCTGGAATTGAAGAGTGCAATGATGACCTGAATCAGATGTGTGGAAAATCCCATCAGATTCACATGCCAGTTCAGGAAGCAAACTGCCATATTCATCTGCTCTGTCCCACACGAGACTCCAGATGCATAATATCGTCGTTGACTCTTAACTGTCCTCTGGGAAATAACTGATGTAATCGGCATGAATGAATAGATTTTATTTTAAAAATCCCACTTTCCCATTCATGTATGGATCCAATTGTCCTTTGAATGTTGCAACTGTACCCTCATCCATCACTTCCTCAGCAGGTTAATTGCACACGTAAAACACACTCTGTAAAAAAATGCCTCACTTGCCTTTTTTAACAATCTCTCTCTTTTCCTCTTAAACATATGCCCTCTCGTCTTGAAGTCCCCCTCCTGGGAAAAGGCAGCTATCGTTAACTCTAACTTACCTCTCAATAATTCAAAAACTTCTGTCAGGTCGCCGCTCAAACCCAGAACAGTCTCTACTAGGAGAAAGTGAGACCTGCAGATGAGAGATCTGAGTCGAGAGTGTTGTGTTGGAAAAGCCCAGCAGGTCAGGCAACAAATGAGGAGTAGGCGAATTGACGTTTCGGGCAAGAGCCTGATGAACAACACTTGCGTGGAACGTTGATTCTCCTGCTCCTCGCTTGCTGCTTTACCTGCTCCAGCACCCCAATCTCCAATCTGAAAATGGTCTCAGCCTATCCAGCCTTTCATTATAACTCAAACTTTCGAACCACGGCAACATGCGTGTATACCTTTTCTGAACCTGCTCCAGCTGAATAATATCATTCCGACAACTGGGTGACCAGAACTGGACACAATATTCCAGAAGAGGCCTCATCAATGTCCTGCAAAACTTCAACATAACGTCCCAAATCTTATACACAAAGTCTGTGCAAAGAAGGGAAGCATGTCAATTGCCTTTGAACCATCCCATCTGTATTTGATGCAAACTACAAAGAATTATGTACCTGCACCCCTCGCTTCCGTGTTCTCCAACACTACGCAAAACGCTTATCACTAACTATATAAGCCCTACTCTTTTTGTTGCACAAAAATGCAATAGCTTCCATTTATCCAGATTGAACTCCAACCTACATTTTTCAGTCCAACGACTTATTGGATTAAGATCCTTTTGAATCTTAGATAATCTTCCTCACTCTCTACAATTCTGGTGTTGCCTGCAAACCTACGAAGCATGCCTGCTGTGAGTTCTACTGTTTTCTCAAAAATATCAATGATTCATACTTACTTGTAGTTGCCGTGATTTAGCAGTGTGCAGATCATACCAATTATGATCATGTGTTAGTCATGCAATTCACCATGAGGAAGAAAGACGCAGACTAAAGGAAGACATCGCACCATTGTAATGAAAAATGGTAAAAGCAATTCATTCCAGGGACGTGGGGATAGTGAATCAAAATCAACCTTCAAACCAGCCGCCCACTCTCCAGTTGTGGCAATCAGCTGTCTCAGCAAGATGCACTGTAGATTGCTATGTCATTATAAACGAGAACAAATTTTTCCCTTCTGTCCCGCCTTTGACCAGGAGCACTCCCAACTTCAGAATTGCTTGCGCCTCTAAACAGTCATAGAAGTATCGTGCATTCACCGGTTGTGTCACCGGAGCCATCGAGTAGCTCTGCAAAATCATTCCCATCCCGATTTCTAGTTGGATCTGCGCGACTGCGTCACTCAGTTCCTCTGATTCTGGGGCTGGGAATTGGGACTATGTGGCAGCAGGGGTTACTGCCTAGTGTGAGGGGAACTTGTGAAGTAGCCGATGATAAACTGCATTGCTATTGCAGCATACATTTCATCAAAAGCTGCACTGTCCCCGGAGTCTTTGATGTTTTGGAGAATTCTATTTATCTGAGCCTTCATCATATTAATAATGGAATCACTACAGCCTCTGAAGGCACCGATGTTAAATGGGCAGCCCATTCTGAGTTCCCACATATCTGCCATTGTTCGCTAAGCAATGATATTGTGCATTTGGTGCTTGCTTAATATTTCCTATGCTACTGTACATATTGTGCACTGTTAGTGTGCTCATCTGTGGGATGCCGTGACCGTATAGCGGTTAGTACTCTGCGTTGTGGCAGCAGCATCGGCTCAAATCCGAGTAACGGCAGCAATTCCTTATCTGCCGCAGTTTTTGTGGAACACAAAGGAATCAATTGTTTTAAAATGGTCATTTTCTCCAAGGTGATGATTTCTTTTCCTTCAAATTCTGCTCGCTCACAGCTCTGTGTTTCACACGTCAGAATTCAGTCCACCCGTTCTCAGAGCTTTCTTCCCAGCTACGATCACTAACCCAACTTTCCGTCCCACACCCCAATTTCAATAATTTGGAGATGCTGGTGTTGGACTATGGTGCACAAAGTTAATAATCACACAACACCAAGTTAGAGTCGAACAGTTTTAACTGAGCACTAGCTTTCGGAGCGCTGCTCTTTCATCATGTGGTTGTGGAGCCATTTCCTATTTCATTAAGGCACTGCAGAATCTAACACTGACTCTCACATTGATGCCATTCAGTCTGTGCTGCTGCGGTCACTGTTGATGAGGGGAAAGTCCCCCAAACCCACGTATGGGGCCTGCAGACTAGTTGATCCACTTGGTTACCAGTGTTGTCGGATCAATACTCATGTAGCATCTTTTACTGACATGGATCCGAAAATTATTGGGGGGTCAAGCTCAGGAAAATGACACAGGACAGTATCGGGGAAAAGCGACTTCATTGGGAAAGATTAGTTTCATAGGTTTTTTGCAATGGCCGAGCGCTATTACCACTGGACTGTTAATTCAGATACCAAGCTGATGATCCAGGGATCCGTGTTTGACTCCCACCATGCCAGGTGTAGGAACTCAGATTCAATAAATATCTGGAATTACGAATCTAATAACTCCTATAAATCCATGGTCAACAGTTGAAAAAACAAAACAATCGGATTCACTGACGTCCTTTAAGGAAGGAAACTGCCATTCTTACCTGGTCGGGCCTCCAAGTGACTCCAGACTCACTGCAATATGGTTGAGTCTGAACTGCCCGCTGTGCAATTAGGGATAGCAATAAATACTGCCATGCCAGCGACGCCCTCATACTGTAACAGAATAGAAAAAAAAAGTTCATTCGGCTCTAGCTGGAGTACTGTGTGCAGTTCTGCAATTCACAGTACAGCATGGATGTGATCGAACTGGGAACGTTGCAGGAGAGATTCACTGGGATATTGCCTGGGCTGAAGAGTTTCTGTTATGAGGAAATATTGACAGATTGGGGTTGTATGTCGCCGAGCAGCGGAGATTGGAGAAGACATGAGTGAGATGTACAAAATAACGAGGGTTATGGATAGGATAGACTGAAAGAAGCGTTTTTTTTCTATTGGTGGAGGGATCGAAAACCGGGCTGAAGAGATTTCTGGAAAAGGAAGAAAGATTTGAGTAGATATGCGGAAAGGGTCAGAGAGGCGGAAATCCTTTTAACCTGAAAGAAATTCAGATGTGAATATGCGATGACAAGACATATAAACGATGGAAAACTTGATTCAGGTCGTTAAGCTGTTGTGTTGGACAAGTGCGGCCACAACAGGCTGAAGGGCCTCCTTCGATGTTGTTGTCCTCCACAGTATCGTGGTTAGTGTCCCCACCTGTCACAGGGTTCAATTCTCCGCTGGGGCATCGTAAATATTTTAAACCTGTCGCTCTGTTCACCAGTGAAGGTCATTCATGCTTGGCCTTCCATTCTCGATGGGACATGTCACACGAAGGACAGTGCTATCTCAATCCGCGTGGGGAAGGACTGCAGCTCCCGGTGAGACAGAGTGTCAGTGAAAACCCAAACATGTAACTTCTGCAAACTGCACGTTGTGTTTGTGTTGCAATGATGACCATTATATAGAGTTGTTCCTACGTAATATGTTTATTTAAAGCAGGAATCTGAGGAAGAAAACAGAGTAAACCCATTTAGATCTGAGTGCAGGAATATTTCCAACAGCACTAATGAGATTGTACAGCGTAGAACCGCATTTGGATGAATTGAATTCGGGTTGATGGGCACAGCTTGCTTTCACTAGGCGGAGTTACCAGTGTATAAAGCGATTAAACATGCTACAGATGGTGCTCAATGTGAGGGTACATTTGCTCAGTGGTTCGCACTGCTGTTAAATCTGTAGGTTCGGTGGATTGGCCACGATAAATTGCGCTGATGTGTCCAGGGAGTGAATTCAGTAAGTTAAGTGAATTAGTCATGGGTAACGCAGTGATATGGTCAGCAGTCACACAATGCCAGGTTTTATCCCAGCAGTTTTATTTGAAATAACAAGGCAGAGGCCCGCGGTGATAGAGAAGGGAGCTAGGTCTGGTTGAGATGCTGTTCAGAGAATCCCGACAGACTCGATTGGATGAATTGTACTCTCTGCATTGTAGGGAATCTGTGATTTTATCAGAGAGGACACTGCCAGCGTTTACTGGGCTGCTAAGACATTAGAGACGATGCTGACGGCGTTTAGTGGGGATGGGATTTTATTTATTTGTGTGTTGGAAAATTTGAAACTGTACCAAAGAAAACCGAAGGTAAGTTTTCCAGAGTATGTGAGGTTTGGAGAGAGGAAATAGGTTGAAAATTCTCTCTTTCAAGTTGGTAAATTTCTGAACGTCACACTTTCAAACCATCAATGTAGGACAAAGAAATGATGGGAACAGAATTTCTGTCACTCAGAGAATCCGTTTCCAAAATACTTGGAAAGGCAAATTTAGAGATACACAAGCAGTGAGTTTCACCAGGAGAGATACAGCCTGTGGCCAGGTAAAAGTGTAAAAGTGGGGTGTGGCAGATGGATGGTGCGAGGAATCAATGCCTAATTTGGATTATTTTAAATGTAAAGAAATATCGGAACGTATGCAGCTGAATACGATTCAGCAAAAAAAAAACTCAGAGTTTTGAAAGGTTTCCATTAATATTCCACATGAAGCATTATAAATGGAACTGAGGAGATTTTGTATATTGTCAAGGCAAGATATTCCAGAATGAATAGGAAGTGACCCGTCTCTCAGAGATCAATTTCCGGCTTTAATCCCATGCCTGAAAGATGGGAGGACCATCGTCATGATGTTGGGTTCATTTGATACCCACTGAAATCTGCCAAAGTAACTGAGCATCAAAACTGGCATCTTGTTTTGAAGTTCAACCTTCTGTTTTTCTCATCAGTATTTTCTTTAAACTGAAATAACTTCGGAGCAAAATTGAATACAACATTAAACGTTCCAATGATACATATCCAATTCACTTCCGATCATTGCAATGAACAGAGTGAGGTTGCAGCAAAATTAATAAAATGAAACGAACAAAACTGCATTTCAGGGAATTTTACCTAGTTTAGGTTCAGCCATATGAGAAAGACCATCGAGCTAATACATCACCTTCACTTCTCTCTCCATATATAACTTCTTCGCGTGAGACAGAAATTTTCTGAAGGAATTATGAGTCAAGGCTAAATGTGCGTGTGAATGTGACAGGAATTTCTTGTTTGCTGATTCATTCTGAGACAGTTCCGAAGCAGAATGAATCAAGGACAGGTTTTCCTTCCAAGGACGAGGTCAAATCCTTGGATTTTCCAGGTACTGTTATTCCGCTGAAAGCAGAAACATAATGATGTGGATTCGATTCGACTCAGGGAATTCCTTATCCTCTCGGTGTAATCTTGATGTGGTCACATGTGAGCCCCTTTGCCATGGGCTGAAGTGACCCAGAGGTTAAGGCGACGGGTTGGTCTTACATTGTGCATGTGTGGATTTGAATACTACTCTAGCTGTTACTTATATCAAACACAGCTCTGGTTTCCCTTTGTGCCTCGGATCTTTAGGATACATTGGATGGAGAATCTTGCTCTTGCCCTTCATTGCACCGGAGATTTGTGATAAATCGATACCACATCAAGGTCGAAATAAAGCAATTTGATTCTGTTGTAAGTTAAACTGCCTTAATGAAATGGCGTGCAACATTTCTTTCCTTCCTGCATTCCATCTTGACTTTCTCTGAATTTACATTGCATGAAAGAGAAACAAATAAGGAGAGATCGAGATCAATAGTTTATCCAGTGGGATTGTGAATGAGTATTTTGGTATAACACTCCACACAAAGGTCTGATCAATATTTCAAACAGTCAATTGGAATTGGAATATCAGAAAACTTCTCACAGGAAACAAACCTTTCATTCATTCACAAACTATTGCTGTGTGAATCACACCGTGAACCATCATCCAGCATGATCACCAAGTTGCCAACAATATAAGATCCAGCAATTTTCTTTAGCAATCACAACTTCTGCACCGACCCAACTGTGGTGTGCCCAATGCCATTTGTTGTCTCCAGGCCACAGCACATTTCTTGTTCACGAGCGTATGAGCCTAGTTCCTGACCCGTCTGATAAGTTTGAGAAACCTTTGTCTGTCACTTCATACAATCCCCTCAGAATTCTAAACTTACCAATAAAATAATGCATTCGACCAAATGATGCAAGATTCGAAGTCGGCCAATCAGCCCATCGAGTCTGCTCCGCCATTCAACGAACTCATGGCTGATCTGATAATCCTCAACTCCATTCTCCTGACTTACCTCGACAGAGCTTCATCGTCTTTCTGATTAAATATCTGTCTGGCACAGTTTGAAAATACACGACAACTCAGCCTCGACAACAGTTTCGGTAAAGAGTTCAACCGATTCACTGGCTCCTGAGCAAAGACATTACTCCTCATTTCTGAATTAAATAGGCAAGTAGAACTTGAAATCAGCTCGCGATTGGAATCAGATTGGTCCACACAAGGACGAAATACAGTAATGATAACTCTGACAAAAGAGAATCTAATCATACTCCATTGACATTCAATGGCTTTACTGTCACCTAATTCCCCTGTGTAATCGTTCACGGACCTAGTATTTAGGTAAAACGGATTGAGACTGGCTTTGGAAACAATTTGGCAACAAAACAGGTCCGTTGGTAGACAGTTTTTGAATATAAACTCAACTTATTGCTCCGTGAATCCGACATCGTTTGCAAGGCACAAATGAAATGTGGAACATAACTCACTCCATTTGCCTCGATGGGTCTAACTTCAATAACACTTAAGGAACTGGGCACCATCCACGACAAAACAGTCACTTGATTGTACACTACTTAATACGTGAATATTTATTCCCTTCACCGCTGAGGCACAATTGCAGCGGATGCACTAAATACACGATGCACTGGAGTAAGCTATCCGGGCATTTTTGACAGAACCTTCAAAGATCAACAGCAGTACTGACTAGAAGGACAAGGTTGGAAGATGCAAAGAAACACCACCATTTGCAAGTTCCCCTCCAATGCCCATAGCACCCTGACATGGAAATAAATCAGTGGTAAACTCATTGAGTGGTGAAGCAGTCTTGATGGTATAAGTTTCATACTTCAGCCCCCACATCTTTTATCTTAAATTTAATTATTGTTGATTTATGCGGTGACCAGACTTGGGCTCAGTCCTTCAGCTATTCCCTAAACTGGTGATTGCTAAAGTTCTACTATCATCCACAGCCTCTGGGCAACAATAGATATTATCAACAAATCCTCTCTCAATCAATTGATTCCCCTCAAGATGAAAGTGGTGCTGGAGAAGCACAGCAGGTCTGGCATCAGCTGAGGAAAAATCAATGTTTCGGGCAAAAGGCCTTCATCAGGAATGAGACTGGTAGCCTATGGGGTGGAGAGATAAATGGGAGGGGTGGGTCTGGGGAGAATGTAGCTGAGAGTGGAGTAGGTGGATGGAGGAGAGGTGACGAGATATCACAGAGTGGAGGGTGAAGCGAATAAGTGGGAATGAAGATACTCAGCTGGGACAGGTCAGGAGGACGGTGCTGGGCTGGAAGGTTAGAACTGGAGTTAGATGGGGGAGTGTGAATGAGGAAACTGATGATGTCCACATTGAGGCCATGGGGTTGAAGGGTCCCGAGGAAGAAGATGAGGCGTTCTCCTCCAGGCTTCGCATAGTAAGGGAGTGGCGATGGAGGTGGCCCAGGACCTCCATGTCCTCGGGAGAGTGGGAGGGGGAATTGAAATCTTTGACCATGGGAAAGTGGAGTTGATGCTTACAGGTGTCCTGAATATCTTCTCTGAAGTGCTCTATCAGAAGACATCCAGTCTCCAAGTTTAGAGAAGACCGCATCTGGAGCAGCTGATACAACAAATGACATGTGTGGAACTGCAGGTGAACCTTTGATGGATGTGGAAGGCTCGATTGGAGCCTTGGACAGAGGTGAGGGGGAAAATGTGGGCGCAGATTTTGCATTTCCTGTGGTGGCAGAGGAAGCTGCCGGGAGGGAATGGACGTCCATTGGAGGGCGTGGACTTGACTAGGTTGTCACGGAAGGAAAGGTCTTTGATGAAAGCGGATAGGTTTGGGGAGAGAATTATATCCCTGGTGGTGGGGTCAATTTAGAGGTAACGAAACTGTCGGCGGATGATGCGATTTATGCGGAGGTGGGTGGAATTGAAGGTGAGGACCTTCCTCTCTCCTTGTTCTGCCGTTGTAGTGTTTGGAGATATGGGGTTAATGGATAGAGTTGCAGGACATGGATGAGATGCGCTGGAGGGCATCTTCAACCACATGGGAAGGGAAGTTCCCATCTTTAAAGAAGGAGGCCATCTGGTGTGTTCTGTGGTAGAACTGGTCCTCTGGGAGCAGATGCGGCGCAGGCAGAAGAGTTGGGAACACAGGCTAGCATTTGTGCAGGAGATGGGGTGGGAGAAGATGTAATCCAGATAGCAGTGGGAGTCATTGGGTTTTTAAAAAATATCTGTAACACTGACCTCCAGGGATATTTTCCCACCCCACCTCTATCCAATATCCCCAAAAACCGTTCCCTCCACGAATACCTTGTCAAGTCCACGCCCTCGAATGACCAACCCTGCCCTCCCAGCACGTTCCTCAGCCAACACAGGAATTGCAAAACCTGCGCCCACACCCCCCACCTCCGCCCAATGCTGCAAAGAAACCTTCCACATCCATCAAAGTTTCACTTGCAATTCCACACATTGCATTTATTGCATCCGTTGCTCCCGATGCAGTTTCCTCTACAATGGGGCCACTGGGCACTTTCTCATAGAGCGCTTCAGAGAACATCTCCAGGACATCGGCAACAATCAACGGCCCGTGGCTGAACACTTCAACTCATCCCGCCACTCTCCAGAGGACATGCAGGTCCTGGGCCTCCTCCACCGCCACTCTATCATCACCCGACGCCTGGAGGAAGAACGTCTCATCTTCCACCTCATGACAAGTCATCCCCATGGCATCAATGTGGATTTCACCAGTTTCCCCATTTCTCCTCTCTCCCCCCGCCCCCCCCCCCCCCCCCCCACCCACAGTACCCTAGTTCCACCCTTCCAGCTTGGAACCGTCCTACTGACCTGACCCACCTGTCTATCTTCATTCCCAATTATCTACTCCACCCTCTTCTCCGACCTAACACTCTTATCTCCACCTCCATCCACCTATTGCACTCTCAGCTGAATTCTTCCAAGCCCCACCCCCTCCATTTATCTCTCCAACATCGAGGATCCCAGCCTTATTCCTGATGAATGCACATTGCCCAAAACGTCATTTTTTTTCCTTCAACTCGAATGCTGCTTGACTTGCTGTGGTTCTTCAGCATCGTTCTCATCTTGACTCTGAACGCCAGCATTAACAGTACGCACTTCCATCCAACTGATTCCCCTGTCCATTGATCTTCAGCAATCATGAATGTCCAGTCCCAGATCTCTTTGTCTGTCTACATCACACAGAATATTCACTGCTGTTTTTTCTTCTCTCCAAATTCGTTAACGCTCATTGATCTGGAGTCAATTCTATTCAGCATTTTACCTTTCCAGCTATTGATGCATCCCTGCAGTCCCGAGCATTATTCATCATTGTCAATTACATGACCAATTGTTACATCATCAGCAAACTTCTGAATCATGGCAATTAGAACTAAGACTAAATCATTGGTCGACATCAGAAAACAGCGGAACTCCACTGGAAACACGCATCCAGACATGGTTCATTGCTGGTTGGGATTAACAGCTTCAATAACAGCAGAATCGAACTCCTGCTGTCATTTGTAAACTTGCTCGTGACTCTGTCAGTTGGTTTCCTGAGTGATCACTTCTCACATATGGGAGTGATGAATGACCTGTGCGCATTGTGACTGAGCAAGTGAATTTACATCTAAGCGGGTAATTGAATCCCTTCCTGCAGGCACCCCAGTTGAATTCGAGTCCAAACAGACACGATTTCCCCTTTGTCCATGTATTTTTATTCTTCCTGATTCTCCCGTGGAATGTTGTTATCATTGGTCGGAAGAGCATTTGTTGATCATTATAATTCACCTTGAACTGAGTGAGAGGGCATTCATGGGTGAACCACAGTGTTATGGATCTGGAGTCACATGTTGACAGGACTCATTACGTTCGGCAGATTTCCCTTTCAAAGGGAGAGGAATGAATGAGTTTTCAGCAAAATAAAGTTATTGTCTCTGTTCCTGAGATTGCATTTATTTTCCAGATTTTATTCATCTAATTTAAATAACAGCAGCTGCCACTTTCTTGTCTCCAAAGATTACGAGCCCAATACAATGCCGCTGCACTAACCCCCTGCTGCATTTCTCCATTCAAAGAATGACATTATCAATTCAGATAATTCCAGATGGAGAGAGAATAGGACGCATTTCTGTGTTGGAATGGACGCAATATACGCTGGATTGGAGTGTTTACTGGAGCACGAGACTGATGTGGAGACGATGTAAGCAAAAGCAATTCTTACTTTCAAAATAACAAAATACCGCCTTGTTAAGGAAACTGTTTTAGAATGCTTTTAGTACATCGACCTCTCACTTAAGGCTCCAGCACGCTTCCTCTGAGCAAATCCTCAGTGCGGGTTAATGCTGCTGCTGAATATTAATAATATAATAAATTGAGACCAGTATGCCCATCCACCTCGCGTTTGAACAGAAGCACTCCCAACCTCAGCATTTCACGTTCTTGGATCAATAGACAAAGTCTTTTCCCTGGGGTCGGGGAGTCCAGAAATAGAGGGCATAGATTGAGGTTGAGAATGCAAAGATATAAAGGAGATCTAAGGGGTAACCTTTTCATACAGAGGGTGGTGCATGTATGGAATAAGTTGCCAGAGGAAGTGGCGGAAACTGGTACAATTGCAACATTTCAAAGGCATTTGAATGGATATATGAATAGGAAGGGTTTGGATGGATATCGGCCGGGTGCTGGCAGGTGGTATTGGATTGGGTTGGGATATCTGATCAGCATGGACGGATTGGACCGAAGAGTCTTTTTCCATGCTGTACATCTCTATAGCTCTATGATTCTATGACCGCACCTTTACCAGTCATGCCACTGGTGCCACAACATAGTTTAATGTGGTCATTCCCACCGCCACTTCCGGTTTGGTTTTCGCAGCTGCGCTACAAAGTTTGTCTGATTCTGGTTCTAGTAACTGGGGTTATGTGATTGACTGCAGCAATGGGCACTTCCTTGTGTGGGGAAGTTGGTGAAGAAACTGTTTTTAACACATTGTTATTGAAACATACATTGCACCAAGATACCACGCTATCCCCTGAAATCTATCAAACTCAGTCTTCAACATGCAGTACTCGATGGAACCACCACAGAGTCTGGGTATATCGGATTTAAAAATTCAGCTAATTCTGAATTCCCACAAGTCTGCTATCGCTTGCCTAATATTCCTGTTGTGCATCTGCTACTCTTCCTAACATCTCCTCTGTCACTGTAATTATTGCTGTTTTTAAACGCGTGTCTCTGCATGATTCAGTGATGGTTTGAATTTTAAAATATTCTGCATTGTGGCCGCAGTAAGCTCGTTCGAATTCGAGTCACTGCATTATACTCCTTGTGACTCATGCTGAAGAAACACAGAAAGGAATTAGTTGATTTTACATGAAAGCATTCTCAGGGATGGTGATTTTTTTTTTCCATCAAACCCCTCTCACTCTCACATCTCTGCGAGTCATATATCAGGATTCAGGCTCACCCATTGTCGGAGAATTCCCTCCCTCCCGCAATCACTTACCTCCTTTAAGTTCCTCCTTCCATCTCCCTTACAATCACTTTCACATTGACCTAGTTCAGTATGTGCTGCTGTGCTCACTGTTGCTGGGTGATCGACCCCAAGTCTCACCATCGGGACCTTCAAACCAGTTGATCGATTTCGATGCCTCGGTGGTGAGATCAATCCTCATATCACAGCTTTTACTGAGATGGACCAGGGATTATTAAAACATAAGGCTCAGGAAAACGGAACAGGGAAGCATTGAGGAAAAGAAACTTTGTTCAAAAAACATCATTTTCTGATGACTTCCGCATCATTGACTTCACTTGTTCATTCGGCTCTAGCGAAACTATTGTGTGTAGTTATGCAATTCACATTATAGCAGGGATGGGATAGCACTGGAAACGATGCAGTGCAAATTTGCTAGGGTATAGTTTGGGCTGAAGAAGAGAGGTTAAGATGTACAAAGTACTGAGGGATATGAATAGCATAGACTGAAACACATATTTCGCTTTGATGGAGCTTTTGATCACGGGAGGCCATCGACTTAAGGTCAGAGGCGGAAAGATTCGAGTGAATGCGTGGAAAAACGTTTTCAACCAGTGGATGGTTGACATCTCGACCAGAGTATATGCAAGGAACGGAGAGGCAGAAGTCCACATAACTTTCCGAAATATTCAGCTGTGAATTTGTGATGCCAAGACATACAAGGCTATGGGTCAAGTGATTTAAAAAGGAGTTAGGATAATTAAGCGATTGATATTGAGCAATAAAGATACTCCGTTCCAAGTACGGGTTATTAATACCTGTCCTTCCATTCTCGAAGGGATATGTCACAGGAAGAACTGTGCTGTCTGAATCAGCGTGGGGGAGTACTACTGCTCCCAGGGAGACAGAGTGACAGTGACAGTGCAAACATGTGACTTCTGCAAGTTGTACCTAGTGTCAGTGTTGAAATGAAAACCATTAAATACTTTTGCTCCGTAGTGAGAAGTTTATTTACAGCAGGTAGCTCAGGAAGATGTACATTCTACTGTCCATTCCCCATGAGCTCACAACACTGAATACCGGCATTAAGCAGGACAATTTCTCTCTATACACCCTTGTCCAATCCTACTTGACCCCGAGCATTTCCCTATATGGCACGATGACACGAAATCCAAGAAGGTGTAATGCTGCACGTTGACGATGTCTCCCCTCACTGTGTCAGGTTCCAGTGATTTATCTGCCCATCACTCAATTTAGCAAACTGCATTTCCTGCTCACAATGTGATATTGTCTGGACAGGGGAGGGAAAAACAGAGCGGGTGACAAACGTGAGTACACCTACGTTCTGTCTGCAAGAAAAAAAAAGACACTGAGCTTCCAGGTTCCTGTCACTGCAACACCCCACTGTGTTCCCATGCCTCCATTTCAGTTTGGTCTGCTGCACAGCTCCCGCATCGCACAGTGCGAGTTGGAAGAGCGATACGTCATTTCCTACTGAGGGATCGTGCAATCTTCAGTAACCAACATCGAGTTCAATCATTTTAGACCCTGTCCACCTTCTTTTACGGTCCTACGCAACCTACACATACCATTCGTTCCAAAGACGGATCGTTTGGCTCGAAAATCTCTCCCCAGATGCACTAGACCTGCTGGTTTTGTACAGATATTTCTGCTTTACTTTGGATAATTTTTTTCTGTTCTGATCGCAAGCCTTCAGGAAACATGTGTTATCACGGGAGAATGGTCAGAGGAGATTTACCAAGGTGGTTCCTGAGCTCGAACATCCTCCTGTGAAGATAAGCAAAAGTGAGGGCTGCAGGTGCTGGAGCTCAGAGTCGAGAATGCAGTGCTGGAAAATCACAGCACGTCAGACAGCATCTGAGGAGCAGGAGAATTTACGCTTCGGGCACAAGCCACGGCCATTCCATTACCAGCAGGTGCCTGGAGGAGAACCTCTCATATTTCACCTTAGGACATTGCAACCACAAGGGATAAATGTGTATTTCAACAGTTTCCCTACTTCACCTCCCCCGACATTAGGAAAAAACAATGACTGCAGATGCTGGTTTCCAGTTCAGGCAGCATCCAAGGAGCACCAAAATCGACGTTTCGGGCAAAAGCCCTTCATCAGGGATAAAGGCAAAGAGCCTGAAGCGTGGAGAGATAAGCTAGAGGGGGGTGGGGGTGGGGGAAAAGTAGCATGGGTACAATAGGTGAGTTGGGGAGGGGATGAAGGTGATAATTCGGGGGGAGGGTGGAATGGATTGGTGGAAAAGAAGATAGGCAGGTAGAAACAGTCAGGACAAGTCAAGGGGGCAGTGCTGAGCTGAAAGTTTGGAACGAAGATGAGGTGGTGGAAGGGGAAATGAGGAAACTTTTGAAGTCCACATTGATGCCCTGGGGTTGAAGTGTTCCGAGGCAGAAGATGAGACGTTCTTCCTCTATGCGTCTGGTGGTGAGGGAGCGGCGGTGAAAGAGGCCCAGGCCCTCCATGTCCTCGGCAGTGTGGAAGGGGGAGTTGAAATGTTGGGCCACAGGGAGGTGTGGTTCATTGGTGGTGGGTGTCCCTGGGATGTTCCCTAAAGCGGTCTGCGAGGAGGCGTCCAGTCTCCCCAATGAAGAGGAGACCGCATCAGGAGCAACGGATGCAATAAATGATATCAGTGGATGTTAGGGCCTTGGATGGAGGTGAGGGAGGAGGTGTGGGCGCAAGTCTTGCAGTTCCTGCGGTGGCAGGGGAAGGTGCCAGGATGGGAGGGAGGGCCGTGGGGGGCGTGGACCTGACCGTGTACTCACGGAGGGAATGGTCTTTGCGGAAGGCATAAAGGGGCGAGGAGGGAAATATATCCCTGGTGTTGGGGTCTGTTTGGAGGTGGCAGAAATGTCACCGGATGACTTGGTTTATGCGAAGGTTGGTAGGGTGGAAGGTGAGATTCAGGGGCGTTCTGTCCTTGGTACAGTTGGAGGGGTGGGGTCTGAGGGCGGAATGCGGGGTGTGGACGAGGAGGGCGTCTTTGACCACGTGGGAAGGGAAAGTGCGGTCTCTAAAGAAGGAGGCCATCTGGTGTGTTCTGTGGTGGAACTGGTCCTCCTGGGAGCAGATACAGCAGAGGCGGAGGGATTGGGAATATGGGAAGGCATTTTTGCAAATGGTGTAATCCAGGTTGCTGTCGGAGTCGGTGCGTTTGTAAAAAAATGTCAGTGTCAAGTCGGTCGACATTAATGGAGATGGAGATGTCCAGGAAAGTGAGGGAGGTGTCAGAGATGGTCCGGGTAAATTTAAGGTCAGGGTGGAATGTGTTGGTGAAGTTGATGAATTGCTCAACCTCCTCGCGGGAGCATGAGGTGGCGCCAATGCAGTCATCAATGCAGCGGAGGAAGATGTGGGGAGTGGTGCCAGTGTAATTACGGAAGATCGACTGTTCTATGTAGCCAACAAAGAGACAGGCATAGCTGGGGCCCATACGTGTGCCCATGGCTACTCCTTTGGTCTGAAGGAAGTGGGAGGACTCTAAGGAGAAATTGTTAAGGGTGAGGACCAGTTCGGCCAAACGAATGAGAGTGTGGGTGGAAGGGTACTGTTGGGGACGTCGGGAGAGGAAAAAACGGAGGTCTTGGAGGCCCTGGTCATGGCGGATGGAGGTGTAGAGGGATTGGATATCTATGGTGAAGAAGAGGCATGGGGCCGGGGAAATGGAAGTCTTGGAGGAGGTGGAGGGCGTGGGTGGTGTCTCGAACCTATGTGGGGAGTTCCTGGACTGTGGGAGTTGGACAGTGTCGAGGTAGGTAGAGATGAGTTCAGTGGGGCACGGGGATGCTGAGACAATCTGTCGGCCAGGGTGGTCAGGGTTGTGGATCTTGGGAAGGAAGTAGAACTGGGCAGTGCAGAGTTCCTGAACTATGAGGTTGAAAGCTGTGGGTGAGAGATCTCCTGAGGTAATGAGGTCCTGTATGTTCTGGGAGATGATGGTTTGGTGATGGGGTTGGGATCATGGTAGGAAGAGGTGTCCTCGAGTTGGCGTTTTATTTCAGCAGTGTAGTGGTTAGTGTGCCAGACTACCACTACGCCCACTTTATCTGCTGGCTTGATGGTGAGGTTGCGATTGGAGCAGAGGGATTGGAGGGCTGCGCGTTGTGAGGGTGAGGGTTGTAGTGGGGGAGGGGGATAGACAGGTTGAGGCGGTTAATGTCCCGGCAGCAGTTGGAAATGAAGAGGTCGAGGGCGGGTAATAGGCCAGCGCAGGGTGTCCAGGTGGATGCAATGTTTTGGAGGTGGGCGAAGAGGTCCTCGGAAGGTGGGTGGCAGTCCTGATTGTGAAAGTAAGCTCGGAGGCGGAGGCGGTAGAAGAAGTGTTCGACGTCACTGTGTGTATTAAATTCATTGATGCGTGGATGGAGGAGGAAGAAGGTGAGTCCTTTGCTGAGGACTGATCGTTCGTCCTCAGTGAGGGGAAGGTCTGGAGCGATGGTGAAAACTCGGCAGGACTGGGAGCTGCGATCTGATGAGGTTGTGGAGCTGGGAGTGGGGGTGGAGTCAGTTACTGGAGTGGGTGTGATGGTGGGGGGAATGAGGGTGGAGTCATGAGTAGGGGTGGTGCTCACCCCTACATTAGCCTAGTGCAAAGCCTCCAACTCGGCACTGCTTTCTGGACCCCGCCATCAATCCGACGTCTGAACTACCACCTTCTTCCTCTCCTTCATCCATCTATCGTTTTCCCAGCTACCTGACCACCAACCCCATTTTCCTCCCTCAACCCCGACTCAAAAGTCTCATTCCTGATGACGGTTTATGCCCGAAACATCGATTCTTCTGCTCCTCGAATGCTGCCTGCCCTGCTGTGTTTTTAAAGCACTACAATCTCGCCACTGCAAAGACAGATGAGCTGGACTAAGGCTCTTTATCTGAGAGCGGAGAAAGCTGAGAGAGAAATTTATTAACGTGCACAGAAAGGGGATAGATGACAGGAATGAACTTCTTATGGGAAGAGTAAGAACTACGGATATAGATGAAACGCTAGAGAGAGGATGTTCAGAGAAGATTAGGAAGAATGTTTCCATCCTGAGAGTGTTGTTTGTCTAGAACTCACTGTTTGAACGTGTGGCAACTTCAGGAGTATTTAGCCAAACACTTGAGGAGCTAGAGCATGCACGGATAAGGACCAGGCACTGAAAAGTGGAGAGAGGATAAACAGATGTTTGATGAATAACTTGAATACCGTAAATTTGGGTGCAGTAAAATGGAGGCTAGCGCAGTTCTGCAGCACAATGAGAGACGTGTTGGACATCTACTGCATTTTTAAGATTGCGATTCAAAGTTTGTGGGTTTGAGTACCACCAGAATCGGAGTTTAGTTCAGATTTCAGCTGAATCAATGATTGTTCTGCTGATTCATCATTTGTTCCCGTCGTCTGGAGTTCTCGTCCCTGCTACTGAACAAAGAAGATTCCTCACTTTCTTGGTGGTGAGTTTTGAGGGAATCATATCATTTGAAACATGATCAGCCCAGAATCGGCTGCTTATTCACAAAACCTACTGCAGAAGCCAACTGTCTCTAAACACATTTCCCTCCAACAGTTGCACAGAGTTTTTTAATTTATTCAGTGTATTTTTCCCTTTGGGCGATGGGTTGATGGGGATACGCTGGGAAAAGACAATGTCGTGTTCAGTCAGCCATAATGATACCAAACGGCGGGTAGCGCTGGCGGGTGAAATATCCCCCTCTTATTCCTTTCTCTCTGTGCTGTTTCTGACAGAGGGTTTTAAACAATAACATAATGAAGGCAATGTGAATCTCCACTACGGAATATCAAGGTCCTCCCCTTTATCCCACTGCTCTTACAGCTGGAATATACAGCTCCTGTTGCAGCTTTCGATCATACAGTGAAGGATTCTCCCAGGCACTCTATCAGACTGCAGGCTCATTCACACAGGTTTCCAACTAGACACATGGAGCAAACGGCAGTGTGGATAGTGGGGATTCAGGGACAGAATTCTCCTTTTCCTGCCTAGACTTCTGGCTACGGTAATAAACATGAACTTTGGACATTCAGTATCTTACTCTTGATCTCATCACTTTATAATTTAAACTGAAATTCAGTTTACTCTTGCGTAACATTCTTATATCTTCAGTTATTCATGAAAACTGTGCAACATATCCTTGGATGTAGCCATGGTGAAGATTGATGATTAGATTACTTTACATGTGGAAATGATGAGTGGAGTATGTTTCATGTTGTCTGTAGGAACTTACAGAAGGAAGTTTGTGAATTGTCCTTTAATCGAATTCTGTGCCAAATTGAAGCTGACTGAATGAGAAGCCCTGTGACAGCGATAATATAACATTGTCTGTAAACAACGTAGCAACCCACGGAAAACCAGTATTCAATCAAGTCTATTTTATGCAACAATTTTCTCTGTCCCATTTCCTGAACGTGGTGCTCGAAAAGTCACATGTCCGTATCACTTCCTTCCTCTCTGCCTTAGCTTTACTTTCAGAACCACAGCAAAAGTAGAACAGGCGGGTCGAAGAACCCAGAGGTACGAGTAGGGCACGTTAGAGGCTTGCTGCCAGCGGCTCCAGTGGAACAACTGATCAGCGCTTGGTACCTAACACCGTGCAAAAATCCCGCAGTTGTAACTTTAATCCTTATCTAAAGCTGCTTTTACTGAGGTTGATCAGGAATTATTGGAGCATCTGACTGAAGCGTAGTTGAAGAATAATGTCAAATAAAGCAGCATCTATTCTAAAACTCCAGTTTCTGATTTCTGGGATTGTTCTGTCTTTGACAAATGTATCAATTATTAACTGTAAAACTGCACATATTCCCCAGGTGATGATCCATCTGTGGATCGAGAAACAGAGATGATATTTTATCTTGATGATCGCTTTCAAATCTCTGACAGTGAGCTGGTTACATTCTAGAAAAGGCTGTTAAAAACGTTTCATTTTGTCAAATTTGCTGCAAACTCAAACAGCTCATTACACCTATCGAATGTAATTAAATTTTTCTCTTTGGGTGGATTGAATGCTGTCAATGAATCTGGTAGAGTCATCACAAATAGTTTTGCTGCTGTGCGGAATAGAGTGTTCAAACAGAAATAAGGATGAGTCTTGTCATTGGACTTTTCGGGCGAAAATCATTGAGTATTAAAAGGACTCAGTCCCCGTTCCTAGTCATTGTGAGCAAATGTTTTTGGCAACAGATGGCAATGATAATGATGCTTGACATCGACAGGTCCATTCCTACTCACTGGAGTCACCATTGTATGACAGATCACGTGAGCGGAGGAGATGATGATCCTTATGGCAACGTGAGACAGTGCGACAATTAATCCCATGTTGTTAGTCTCACTCTATACCATAAACCAGTTAGCCAGCGGACTGAGCTAACCTGCTTCCATTTAATGCAAAGCTAAAACAAACAGCTCAGCACATTAACAATCTGTAGTAGATCACGTAGAAGCAGCTGCTACATCTTTCAACACCACCAGGTCGTCCTACACTTAACATGTTCAGTTGCAGGTATTGAGCAATTTCTTTCCGATGAACGCTGAACAATTCGTGAGTGTGTCACTATTGCCTCGCCATCCAGGCAGCCCAGAATCCCTGCCCTTGTTAAATTCGCTCCTTGTGTGTCTGCACATGACTTTTCATCTATTCTGGAATCATCTTCTAAAATGTTTTTTCCTTTATCAAAAATAAATTCAGATGCATGGATACAAAAAAACAAATTCAAATCTGGCCAATCAATTTAAATTATGCCCCAATTAAGTTTGAATATGGCATTTGTACAATGTTAAAACCAATGAAAAGATCGGACGTTTTATGGGACGAATATCTAACATTTTGAATAGTTACCCAGAGCGGCAAAGAACAGCAAATAGAGCAGCTAAAAGACCAACAGATGTAGGAAGTTAGTAAAATCTCCAAGAGGTGCCTCTCTGGAGAAATACATTGCATAGAAAAAAAGCATTAACACCGACCTGGAGAAGAAATCTACAAAGGAAGATACAAAGAGAAGGTTGGACAACTAGCTGGTTTTTAAAATTGAATTTTTTTTTGTAAATGTCAATGGGCTCGGCGTTGGGGAAGGTATTGTAGAGCAGAAGGTTAAAAACCGTTTTAGTGAAAGTAGTTGTAAGGTGAATATTCTCTGTCAAATTACAAAAAACAATAAAGTTGTGATATTTAACTCGAAATTGTGATTTTTGGGATAGTTCTTTGCCTCTTGAATTTTAGCAGAATACAGCACTGGGTGAATCCTTTCTGTTTTGCTGGTTTACATTAGCAGAGGGGTTTACCCCGTCACGTATCACCTGTTTCTGGGGTTGCTTTATTGTTTCACTTATTTGCGCATTATGCCTCATTAAGGATTTTGACGTTGTCCCCTCCATTGGAAAGGTCCGTGATTTTGCGCCATTGTCCTAAGGTGCAGTGTGTCTAAGTGACAAGGCTCCCTAAAATAACATTCGACGCTGTTTCAATCTATCTATCCTGATATTGACCCATGGAAACAGCACTGCGCACCCTTCCCGAGTCTGGAAAACAATCCCTTCACTGTTAATGTTACATTCTGAACAGCAAACTGGCTGCGCAATTATGCCCTGGCATGAATTTACCTGAGGGTAGAGACTGTGGAGTACATTTCCGTCCTTCCCACCAGCTCAGCATATTTATCGCTGTCTCAGATAAATGATATTTGCAGGAAGTTTCCAATCAAATGTGCTGATTTCCACCACTTGATGGAACTGGATGTGCTGATGAGAGCAAGCTTTAGAGCATATCCGCGCTTGCCTCTCCTCACACTGCTTGCAGGTTGAGGGAAATAGCTGAATACTCTGACGCTGAAGACAACTTAGTCCAAGCGGAAGGGTTAAACAGCACTGTCCCGTGAACAAGGAGACGGAATGAGAAGGCGATATTCTTGAAACACTTCGGTGCTTTGAAATCCGAGAACAAATTGGGATGTAGTTGGACCTGACCGAATCTCAGCTGGTTTGGTGTTGGAAATGTCAGAGTGTCTAGGGCATGATCTTCGCTTCGTAGCTTGTGTTAATATTGGCATGTGAGAATGTCTTACATCAAGTCGCCATCGATCCTTGGTTGTTTGATTTCACTTTGCTGGATTGCCTTATCAACTATTTGATAAAAATATGTAAATTATTAAGTTGCACCCCTTGAAATATCTTTGAGTTTTGGGGTCAGAAGTGTGATTGCAGCGGGCATGACACAGTACCACATGTGGTGAAAGTGAAACAAGTGTTAGAGGATGTTCACCGACAGAATCCCACTCTGAATAATTCCACCATCTGCATATTCGCACAATTCTGGGTGTGAAACTTCAGGAAGTGGGGACGTGAAATGATTGGAAACAGCGCTGAAGAGGTTGGTGGGAATGGTGTGGTCTACGAGGATTGTCAACAGTAAATATTGCAATTGGAAAGTTGGGACAGGTCTCCTTGGAGAGCAGAAGGCTAAATGTTGGACTTGTTGAACCTTTCCAAGGGTTAGAACGTGGAAATAAGAAAGGGAGAATGCTCCCTACGTCTGAAAGGATCGAGAACGATTTAGCAGAGTTTTAAAGACATTTATAAAAGAAGAAAACTGTACAAGAGGAGAAACGTTTTCAAATGGGGAGTGGTTAGGTTCTAGGTAAAAACAATGACTGCAAATGCTGGATTAGTGGTGCTGGAAGAGCACAGCAGTTCAGGCAGCATCCGTGGAGCAGTAAAATCGACCTTTCGGGCAAAAACCCTTCATCAGGAATACAGGCAGAGAGCCTGAAGGGTGGAGAGATAAGTGAGAGGAGGGTGGGGGTGGGGAGAAAGTAGCATAGAGTACAATAGGTGAATGGGGGAGGGCATGAAGGCGATAGGCCGTGGGCGTGGGGAGGGGGGAGTGGATAGGTGGAAAAGAAGATAGGTAGGTAGGACAATAAAGGGGACAGTGCTGAGCTGTAAGTTTGGAACTGGTGTGAGGCGGGGGAAGGGGAAATGACAAAAATGTTGAAATCCACATTGATGACCTGGGGTTGAAGTGTTCCGAGGTGGAAGATTAGGCGTTCTTCCTCCTGGCGTCTGATGGTGAAGGAGGGGCGTTGAAGGAGGCCAGGACCTCCATGTCCTCGGCAGAGAGGGAGAGGGAGTTGAAATTTTGGGCCACAAGGTGGTGTGGGTGATTGGTGCGGGTGTCCCCGAGATGTTCCCTAAAGCGCTCTGCTAGGAGCCGTCCAGTCTTCCCATTGTAGAGGAGACCGTGCCAGAACCAACGGATACAATAAATGATATTGGTGAATGTGCATGTAAAACTTTAATTGATGTGGAAGACTCTTTTCGGACCTTGGATGGAGGTGAGGGAGGAGGTGTGGGCGCAGTTTTGCATTTCCTGCGGTGACAGGGGAAGGTGCCAGGATGGGAGGGAGGGTCGTAGGGGGGCGTGGACCTGACGCACCTGGTGCTCACCTTCCACCCTACCAACCTTCGCACAAACCAAATCATCCGCTGACATTTCCACCACCTCCAAACAGACCCCACCACCAGGGATATATTTCTGTCCCCTCCCCTTTCAGACTTCTGCAAAGATCGTTCCCTCCGTGGCTACCTGATCAGGCCCAGGGCATCAATGTGGACTTCAATAGTTTCCTCATTTCCCCTTCCCCACCTCACCCCAGTTCCAAACTTCCAGCTCAGTGCTGTCCCATTGACTTATCCTACCTGCCTATCTTCTTTTCCACCTTTTCACTCCACCCTTCCTCTGACCTATCACCTTCATCCCCTCCCCCACTCACCTATTGTACTCTATGCTACCTTCTCCCCACCCCCACCCTCCTCTCACTTATCTCACCAACCTTCAGGTTCTCTGCCTGTATTCCTGATGAAGGGCGTTTGCCCGAAATCTCGATTTTTACTGCTCCTCAGATGCTGCCTTAACTGCTGTGTTCTTCCAGCCCCACTAATCCAGAAAGTGGCTAGGGTCTGTAAACCACTGCCTGACGTTGACAAAGACATAGTTTCAATCAAGTTGTTTAAAAACTAATTCGATGTTTGTGTTGGAAGTGAAAATGTGTAGAGTTTCAGGGAGAAGGCAAGAGAATGATACCAAAAGAGAATCACATTTATCTCTGTAGAGAGCCAGCACAGCTAAGGTGGTTTGTGACACATTTGTGATTCTGACTTGAATCACAGTTAGACCAACAGAATGTAGGGAGTTAGACCACCGTGATATTGGCAAAGCCGGGACACATCCACACAACAGAATATTATCCAGCACGTACGTGTCACAGGGAGTATGGCACTGTCTGAAAATCCTGCAGGGAGTCCTGCGGATCAGACACAGCACACTTCACTATTCAGGTAAAGTCCACGCTCTGTTGGGTGGCCAAACGACCTAAGGTGCTGGATTTAGATTCCAGTCTCGTAGGTTCGCATCGCACCACTGCAATTTCTGTGGCTGCAGCATATTCAAAGCCCCAAAGGAAAAAAGCAGAACCGTGTATTTGCTCCTTAGAGAACTAGCTAGAAAGTGAGCTCCATCAAAGAGGTCAGTGTCCATGTTGACATGATCGTGTTTGCCTCCCACACAGTAAATCGCGTACTTAAGCAGGCCCCACTGCTGCAGCTTTGTTCCAAGCAAGTTGAGTTTTCACTGGAACCGAAGAGAGGCTGTTGTGGAACAAAGTCATGCAGTGACTCTACTCGTTTTCTGGCGAATGGGAAAATAATTCCAATGAATTGCGATGTCATATGTTATTAAATTTCTCCCATTTCCTTCATTTCTGTCCTGGAGACGGCGGAAGGCAAAGGTAATGTAATCGAGACTGTGATTGGTGAAATTCACTTTTTATGGCACAATCCTATTGTGTTCTTTCTTTCTCTCTTTTCAGCACTTTCATGGAAGGGGTGGTGCACTGAGGTTCCAGTGTGTTTGAAAGAGTAGTTTGGAATGTTCCTGCTGTTAAATGTGAGATTAGTTTATGGCTCATGCCCACGATCTGTCTGACATTCGGCGTTCATGTTTCTCTGTGACTGAAAATGCATTTGGTTTGTCATTTTTGTTTGTGTTCCCTGTTAAATGCTACCTGCTTTGCCATTCTATGAACACATTACGAGGTAGCATGGTTTGTGAGGTAATTTCCAGCAGTAAAAATCCTCAGCTGAGGATCCGAGAATATTTCACGGAGTATGGTCAGAATGGGCAAAAGTAAGGAAGTATTTTGGTTCTGCAGTGTTTCACAATGCTATCATTCCAGTGAACGGCTACAGAGAGCGATGGCAAGCCACGCTAAAAGTAATCCTTTCAAGCCGGTGTAAGCATCACAACGTTATTAGGGTACCCAGCGTGAAACAGAGTCTTCAGTGGATCTCGTCCATGCTGACCACACAGCCAAAATTAAACAAGTGCCATTTCCCAGCATTTTGTCCCATCCCTCGAAACTCTTCCTGTCCAGAAACTCATCCGGTTTCTTTTGCAATCTTCTGAGCGTACCAGCCGCCTCCACTTCCTCTGGTAGCCTATTCCATACACCCTCAGCCTTCTGTGTGGGAAATATGCCTCAGGTTCCTTTTAAATTTCAGCCCTTTCACCTTAAACCTATGCTCTCCAGTTCTCAACTCGTGCCAGCTTGGGTAAGAAACGTAAATACTCCGTTTACAAACCTTCCATAACATCATGCCCCAGCCGCTCCACTGCAGGTAAAGTTGTCCCAGCCTCTTCTGCCTCGCCCTACAGTCCAAACATTGACGACATTCTTGTCTATAATTTGTAAGCAATTTTACATGATTACTTATCTTTTCGATGATGCCAATTACTCTGGACAACAACGAGCTATTGGAAATGAAAAGGTGAAGCATAAAATTGCTGCAAATATTAGTATCGCGCACCGAGGAGCAGTGCCGGGCTTTGTTTCTGTAGTGTAGTGGTTATCACATTTGCTTTATACACGAAAGGTTCCCCAGTTCGAAACTGGGTAGAAACAGCCCTGTTCTCAACCGCAGCCTTTAAGACGGGCGGGAACGGAGCTTTCCTGCTTGGTTTCCCAACAGCAAACCTGGCATTGTGTTTGTTCGCGCAAATGTGCTCTCGTCGTGAAAAGTAATGCAATTCGTTAAATTACTGTGTGAAACATTGTTAAGATTTTCTCCAACCTGGTTATGAACATGCGCCATCCTGTTGAAGCGTGTAGTTTCCGTGTTCTCATCCTTCCACGAAAAGCAGCACCACATTTGCATTTCTTGTGTAGGCAGCCCGGTTCAAAGCCAAGGAGAAAGCTGATATGCACCAGGGCTTCCTAAAGTAGCCTCACTGTCAAATGTATCCCAAGGTAGTCTTTGAAAGGCCTCATTTGGAGGCTGGCTGTCGTTATTCAACATGCGCGAATTAGCACCAGAAGTCCGGAATCACTTTTTGCATCACTTCCGACATTAGTGGCTCATTCAATGAGCAAAAGCAATGAATGAATTTACAGTCTCAGATGAACCTCTGGACTTCTGCTGTCAAAGCGTCACTCATATTATTGTGTGCCGTGAGATCTTAGCCATGTTGGAACTGAAACATTGGTAATGACAAACAGGCTACCGAATGACATTGCATCCGTTTGGCTTTCTTGAAATCGCAGAGGAGCAGGAAAATGTAAACGGGGAAGGGGGAGTGGGCAAGGGGAATATCAAAGTGAGGCAGTTCCAGCTCTGCTGAAACTCCTTCTTTATGATTCATTCAGCAACAAGAGACATGAAGGTGACTCAGGCGGGACAGCTCCTCACATCGAGAAAAAGAGTACTCAAGTACAGTTACTCTTTGACATCTTCAGGAGTGAGGGGTTGGGTAATCACCTTTTGACTTCTGTTAATATATTCAGAAACTGCCTTTTACATTGACCTGATCAGAAACTGCATCGCTAATAACCACTATAGAATTTAGTAAAATTTACTGAGTCGCTACTCATCGATTCCCACGCAGGGTTCCACCTCAGCTGGCAGCCACGTGGCGCATGCCCCGGTGTGGACATTCTGCAGCAATGGTTAAGGTAAAAGACAAGGAAAGTGCCAACTCGTACTGGCACCGAGGTTTGATCATCCTCACAATGTGATCTATCTTCTCGAATTGTCCAGCTACCTCTGCTTTTCAGGTGGAGAGCATTCTTTGGGACGCTTATTCTGCAAAACAGACGTAGTAACTGTAAGTACGCTGCACGGTATGATGTGGAACACGGCGTGCTCAGCTTTGTGCATTTCCCTTGTAGTCCAGTATGTTTTGTGTTCCGTGTAAACGTGAAAGTTGCCCTGTTTTGAGCAAAGGACGAAATCATTTGCCAAGGCAAGAATCAGAATACCAGTAATGTCATGGAGCTCATGGTTTCTTTGTCGAATCATAACCGAGTATCCATTCTCTCATACAGACATTACGTTTGTGGCTTAAGCGAATCTCAGAAGTTTAATTCCGGCTTTCCAATTATTTTTGTCTGGATTGAAAGTTTGTTGCGAGATTGATATTGCAGTCGGGCATATCCCTGCAGCTGTGCGAGCAGGAGATGGATTCCAGAACTGTTTCTCTGTGACTTTGCTTCTAATGTTTCGCAGAAGCACCATGGAAGGTGTAAGAAAATAGGGTGCAGCTGTGGCTGGTTTCGTGGCCGAGTGGTCGAAGGCACCATTTTCCCACTCTAAGGTGGCGTGTGTTCAGATCCGACCGCTTCCCTTTGTGTGTGCGTTGCCCATTAAATGCTGCTGTGTTTAAATTCCAACACAACCATGTGGTTTTGCTTCTTGCAAATGTACCTGTGATTTGGCGGAGCGCACACTCTCCACCCTGTCAATGTTGATGCTGTTATGATCACGTTTGTGTTCCACATGAAATGTCCCGATCTCAAGCGGTTCCACTGCTGCACCATGTTCTGGACAAGTTGGATTGTTCACTGTTTTCACTGAAACCGAACGGAGATTGGGATTTCATTGCTGTCGTGAAACAAAATCCTGCAGTGACTTTACTTCTCATTATTTGGTGTTCCGGCGAATGGGAAAATAATTCCAGTGAATTGTGATGTCATATGGTCTGAAATTTCTTTTATTTCCTTCACTTTTGTCTTGGAGACGTGGGCTGCAGGCACTGCTGCATGTTGATTGATGGGCAAATTAATCTAACCGAGACTGTGTTTGGGAATTTTCACTTTTCACAGCACATTCATATTCAGTTCTTTCATTTCCCTCATTTCGGAGCTTTTCGGGAGGTGACGGTGCACTAAGTTTCCAATACATTTTGGGAGCGCAGTTTGGAATTGCTCGGAAGGATCTGGGAGCCGTTTATGGCTGATTGCCCTCGGACTGTCCCCAGAACAGCATTCATGCTTCGACATATCTGAAAATGCATTTCAAACAATTTCCCATTTCCCAGCATTTGGCCTCTATCCCTCGAAACTCTTCCTTTCCAGAAACTCATCCGGTTGCCTTTGGAATCTCCTGAGTGTACTAGCCTCTTCCACTTCCTCTGGTAGCTGATTCCATACACTCACAACCTTCCGCGTGGGAAAGCTGCCTGAAGTCCCTTTTATATTTTCCTCATCTCACCTTAAACCTATGTTCTCCAGTTTTCAACTTGCCCACATTGAGGAAAACAAAAACTTAAATATTCTGTGGACAAAGCTTCCTTAATGTCATGCCCGACGATGAAGGGAAAGTTGTCTCAGCATGTTCAGACTCACCCGACATTCCAAACTGTGCACCTCTGACAGCATCCTTGTCTATATTTTGTGAACAATTTCACGTGATTTTCATAATTTTTCAATAATGTCACTTACGCTGGAGAATAACCAGCTACTGGAAACAGAAAGGTGAAGCGTTGAACGGCTATAAATGTTAGTGCTGGCCGACTCTGAACATCAGCTGCTCGCGGGTATGCTTCCTGTAGTGCAGTGGCTATTGGAGTCAACTCATTCACGAAAACTCCCCACTTCAAACTCCCCGCTTCAAAATTCGGCAAGAATAGCCTTATTCCCGATGGCAGCCGTTCAGACTGACATGAGCAGAACAGAGTTTTGTAACTTGCTGTTCACATCAGCAAACCTCACTTTGAATTTGCTCGCTCATACATGCTGTAGTGGTGAAAAGGAATGCAATCCCGTTTCATTACTGTGTGAAACATTGTTACGGTTTTCTCCAACCTGGTTCTGAATATGCACAGATGTGTACAGCATTGATGGCCATTCTGTTTCAGAGTAGAGTTACCATGCTCTGATCCTTCCACTAAAAGCAGTACCACATTTGCTTTCCTTGGGCATGCGGCCCAGTTCAAAGCCAAGGTGCAAAGGTTCCCAACAAAAATCCTCAACTGAGGACCTGGGCATGTTTCATGGGGAACGGTCAGTAGAGGCAACATTATGGAAGTCCTCGGTTCTGCAATGTTTCTAAATACGAAATTCAAGTACGATTGGATTTTAGTATTCTGAGGCATAATGTAAATTAATTGGTGAAATACGAATTGTTTCCTAATTAACAACCAACTCAGCTTTGTTTCACAGCCAAATGTTACATCTTTCCGATTTTCCAGGACACGCTGAGACTGCTAGCTGGTCATCACAGGTATTTGACAGCTCTCAGTACTGAACAGCATTCACTCTCTTTTAATGGTGGAGGGTATGCCTTCAAAATCATAACAATGTTCTCATCACAAAATCCTGCAGTTTCTAATCTTGGGGACAGTGGTTGGATTGCAGACGAACTGCATTAAATGTAAAGATTTTCACACGGGAAGCGCCGTTCATAAGGGGAGAGTTTCTGTAAGCTGTGTCCCAGGGCTCTGCAGAGAGCTGCAGTGGCCACTTTCTGTTGACAGCAGGGGTCTGGAGAGAGCAGTGTTTGTCCCTATCGTACTCCATGTTGGGTCAGGGAACACAGAGGCATCAATGGTTTAGGCTGCAATTCAACCTTACCATAGATTTTCCGGTTTAAATGGAAGTAGGGTGGTATTCCCATAGTGTAATCTGGAACAACCAAAGCTCCATACCTGGATGGTTTCAAACTGCTAACCTTTATCTTGCAGCCTGATGCTGATCATTTGAGCTACACAGCCTATCACCAAACAGGCGTGCCGATTTCCTGTAAGCAGGAAGGTTAGATGGGATCTTAAATACGGAGCTCTCACTGTTTTTAGTCTGTCACCAATGTTCCTGTTTTCATCACCGAGAGTGTCAGAGGGCTTGAGTGGTCCTCAAACACCCAAAGGGAAAGGAACCATCACAAACTGGAAGATACCCAGGCCCATCGACGTAACTGCCTAAGTTACATCACTATGACTCCGGTACTGGGATAATTCAAGCCCACACTTTGACAGAAACTGAAGATTAAATACAGCGCTTCAGGCTACGCAGTGCAAGTGTATACCATTAAGAGAGGGTCGGTATTGAATCCCTTCTATATAACCACTTCATCAAAGCCTACCGGTAAATCTATCCAAAATCGTAATTTTTGTATCTCATCGTCCATTTCCCCCAGCTACTGTGAACATCTTGTTTTCATCTTCCTAATCTACACCAATTGTAAGCCAATAAACTCGGTCGCATCTCGCTTCAACTCCAGTTGCTCCATCGCATCATAAATCACTCCTGAAACTTTCTGGTAAATGAATGAGCCTATCCCCTCTCAGGACCCTCCCATCCTTCACAATGTATGATGATCTTTGTTGTGAGTATACTGATCACCCTCGACCAGGAGGACGGATAATGTGAGTTTCTGAAATTATAGAGAGAGTGCTCGAGGAACACAATAGGACTGGCTCATTTTGGGAGAGAGAAATAATGTTCTTGTTTAGAGACAATTTCTTACTTTATTTTGATTATTCTTTTCTTTCTGCCCTAATAGTGATGGATTTTGGAAGCTTCTTTCTCTGAGGATTGCAAGGAAGGATATACACACAAAAACATCAAACAGATGGAATTAAATCTCTGTCTGATTTGTCACCTGGACTGACACTACATGTATTAAACTTCTTTGAATATTTGAAGAAGATTCACAGACAGGACATACCATACAAACGTTTAATCAAACTCTGACATGATCGACCGATTCATCAGAAACTGAAAATGATTGTCGTTTGAGAGTTGCATCCTCAGTCATTACCAATCACTACATATAATTTCTCCATTATATCCTCCTTGACGATCTGAACCAAAGTCTTAGGTGATTGTTGGTTTTCCCCATACCTCGGGTAGGTGTGTTCCAGGGAGAGGAAGCTGGGAGATGACTGGATGAACTGGGGTTGGGGAGGAGATGGGTTTTGAGTGATAGACCTTGGGAGTATTTGAACTGAGCTCAATCAGCCATTACCCTCACGCCATGCCGGCTGACCGGGGGAGTATCTAACTGTTACTGTCTCTGTCTGTCTGTGACAGAGTGTGGGCTAGGGGTCACTTTTTCCCTTTTTGCTTTTCTATCTCTCTCTCTCGCTCTGTCTTTCTCTTCTCTCTCCTCTCTCTCTCTTTCTCTCATTTTCTCTCACTCACTCTCATTCTCCTGCCCTCTCTACTCCACGTCTTCTCCACCTCTCTTCTGCCCCATCCCCCTCTTCTCCCCCTCTTCTAACCTACTCTCTCGTCACCCTCTCTCTCCTCCTCCCTCTCTCTCCTTCCCCCCTTCTCTCTCCCAATTCTCTTCTCTCCTTCCTCTCTTTTCTCTTGCTCCCCCTCTCTTCTTTCTCTCCTCTTTCTCTTCTCCCTCCCCTCTCTCCCCTCTCCACCCCCGCTCTCTCTCTCACTCTCTCGTCAGGGTGGAACGGTGGCTCAAAGATTACCACTGCTGCCATATAGTGTCAGAGACCCAGTTCGTTTCCTGTCCCAAACGACTGTCTGTGTGGAGTGTGTACTTTCTCCCCAGTATCTGCGTGGGTTTCCTCACACAGTGTGCAGGTCAGGGTAGATTGGTCATGGGGGAGTTACCCATCGAATTAGTTGAACTGGTAAGATGGAGAAAGGTCTGGGCGTGTTACTCTCCTACCCATCTTCCCACCCTCTCTTTTTCTGTCTTCCCCTGCACCCCCACCCCTCTCTTTTCCTCCTCCTCCTTACACCCCTTTCCTCCTCTTTCCTCACCCCACCTCAGCACTCCACGCCTCACGCACACTCCTCACCCCCATGCCTCACCCCATTCCTCATCCCACACCTCCAGCCTCACTCCTCACTACCCACTCCTCACCCCCACTCCTCACATCCCCCACTCGTAACCAACCCCCTCTTTCCTTCACCCTGTGTCCTTCCTTTGTCTCCTGTGCTGTCTCCTCATCCTCCCCGCCCCATATCCTCCTACCCGTTCCTCCCTCTCTCTTATCACACCCTTTCCAAACCCCTCCCCTGCCTCTCGTCATCCCTGTCTTGCTCCTACACTCCGTCTCGTCCACCCCTCGCTCTTCCTCCCTTCCCTCCTCCGCCCTTTCCCTTTCCCCACCTCTCCGGCCCTCTCCAATACCCTCTTCTCCTCCTGTCAGCCCCGTATCTGTGTCCTAACCCCCTCAGGTCCACATCTCTCTCCTCGCCCCTTCTCTCCTCCACCCCTTTCTCTTTCCCCGTCTGTCCTCCCCCTCTCCTCGCCACACTCCTCCCCTCCTTCTGCTTCGCTGCTCCCCCTCCCCCTCACCTCCTTTCACATCCCTCTCCTCCCCCTCTCCTCCGCATCTCTCTCCCTCTTCTCCTCTCCCCTGCCCCCTCCTCAACACTGTCCTTCCACCCTCTCTCTTTCCACGGTCTCTCCTTCCACCCTCTCTCCTCAGTCCTCTCCCCTCACGTCTCTGCATTATCTCCTCACCAATCTCACCACTCCACGCTACACTCGCCTCTCACCCCTCTCATCTCGACTCTCTTTCTTAACCACTCTCTCCCATCTGCTCTCCCCTACCCTGCATCCTCACCCCTCTCTCATCTGCGCTCTCTCATCTGTCCTCTCTACTCTCCCCACTAACCTCTCCCCTCCTCCCTCCTCACCCCTCTTTGCTCTCCCCTCTCTCGTCTCCCCTCTCCCCACTGCTCTCACCTCTCCCCTCTCTGCTCTCCACTCTCCTCTCTCCTCTCCCCTCTGCTCTCTGCTCTCCCTTCTCTCATTACCAATCTCTCCTCTCCCCGCTCACCCCTCCCCTCTCCCCTCACCCCCTCCCCTCTCTCTCCTCCCCTTTCCCCTCTCCTCTCACACCTCATCGCGCTCTCCTCTCCCCTCTCCCCTCTCTGCTCTCTGCTCTTCACTCTCTCCTCTCCCCTCGCCTCTCTCCTTTCTCCTCTCCCCTCTCTCCTCATCCCCTCCCCACTCTCCTCTCCCCTCTCCTCTGTCTCCTTATCTCCTATCCCCTCTCCCCCTCTCCTCTCTCCTCTACACTTTCCCCCTCCCCAACCCTCTCTCCTCTCCCCTCTCCACTCTCACATCGACCATCCCTCCTCTCGCCTCTAGCCTCCCCCCTCACGCCTCACCACTCTCGCCTGTCCCCTCTCCCCCACCCCTCTGTCCTTTCTCCTCTCCACTCTCTCCTCTCCTCTAACTACTCACCACTCTCTCCTGTCCCCTCTCCCCTCTCCTCTCTCCTGTCCCCTCTATCCTCTCTCCTCTCCTCTCTTTGCTCTCTCCTCTCCCCATTCCCCTCTCCCGTCTTCCATCTCTGCTCTTTCCTTTCCCTAACCCCCTCCCCTCTCTCCTCTCCTCTCTATCCTTTCCCCTCTCGCTTCTCCCCTCTCTCCTCTCCCCTCTCCCCTCTATCCTCTCACCTCTCCCCTCTTCCCGTTCTCCTCTCCCCTGTACCCTCTCCCCTCTCCCACTCTCCACTCTACTCTCTCCTCGCCCTCTCCACTCTTTCCTCTACCTTCTTCCCCTCTCCTCATCTCCTCTCCCCTCTGCCCCTCCCCTTCTCCTCTCTCATCTCTTCTCTCCTCTCAAACCTCACCACTCTCTTCTCTCCACCTCCCGTCCCCTCCTTCATCTCCCCTCTCCCCTCTCTCCTTATCTGCTCTCCCCTCTCCACTCTGCTATCTGCACTCTCCTCTCTCCTCTCCCCTCTACCGTTTCCCGACTCACCTCCCCTTCTCTGCTCTTTCTTCTCACCTCTCTGCTCTCTCCTTTCTCTTCCCCCTCTCCTCTCTACACTCTCCACATCACTCTCTCCTCATTCACTTTCTCTACTCCCCTCTCTTCTCTCTCCTCACTCCTCTCCCTTCTCTCCACTCTTCTTTCCACTCTCCCCTTCCCCTGTCTCCGCTCCACTCACCCCACTCTCCTCTCTCTTCTCCCCTCTCAACTCCCCTCTCATCCTCTCTCTGCTCACCTTTCTCGCCTTTCCCCTCTCCCCATTCTCATCTCCTTACCCTTCTCGCCTCTCCCCTCTCTCCGCTCCCCAATCCCCTCTACCGTCTGTCTTCTCCCATCTCTCTACTCCCCTCTCCCCTCTCGCCTCAACCCCTCCCCCTCTACCCATCTCCTCACCCCTCTCTTCTCACCATTAGTTCCTCATCTCCTCTCCGCACTCCCCTCTCTCCCCTACCCTCTCCCCTCTCTCCTCCATCCTCTCCCCTCTCCCACTCTCCTCACCCCCTGTCCACTCTCCTCTCTCTCCTCTCCTCTATCTACTTTCCTCTCACCTCTCCCACTCCCTCTCTCATCTGTGCGTTCCCCTCTTCCCTGTCCCTTCGCTCCTCTCCACTGTCCTCTCACTCCTCCTCACTCCAACCTCTCCTCTCTCTCCTCTCTGCTCTCTGCTCCCCCCTCTCTGTTCTTCTCTCTCTCGCTCACCTCTCCACTATCCCCTGCCCCCACTCCCCTCTCTCGCACCCTGCCCTTCTCCCCTCACCCTTCTCTCCTCTCGCCTCTCTCCTCGCCTTTTCCCCTCCCTCATCTCCCCTCTCCCATCTCCCCTCTCTCCTATACCCTGTCTCCTCTCGCTTCTTCCGTCTTTCCTCTCCCCTCTCGCCTCATCCCCTCCCCCTCACCACAGTCTCGTCTCCCCTGCTCCCACTCCCCTGTCCCCCTCCCCTCACCGTTCTCTCCTCTCGCCTCTCCCTCCTCCCCACTCTCTTCTCCCATCACCCCCTCCAATCTCACCTCGTTCAATTTCTCTCACTCCTCACCACTCTCACCTCTCCCCTCGCCTCTCTCTCCTCTCTACTCGCACCTCTCCGCACTCTCCTCTCCACCTCCCCTCTCTGCTTATCCCCTTTCCCCTCTCCTCGGTCCCCTCTCCCCTTTCCCTTCTTTCCTCTTCCTCTCCCCTCTCTCATCATCTCCTCTCCCCTATCCCCCTCCCGTCTCTCCTCATCTCCTCACCACTCTGTTCTCTCCCCTCTCCTCCTCCCTTCTCTCCTCATCCCCTCTCTACTCTCTCTTGTCCCCTTTCCCTGCTTTCCTCTCCCTCTCCCCTGTCTTACCATCTTCTCTCCCCTCTCCCCCTCTCCTCTCGCCTGTATCCTCTTTCCTCTCCTCTCACTCCTCACCAATCTCTCTTCTCCCCTCCCTCCCCCTCTTTTCTCTCCTCTCTCTCCTGATCCCCTCTCCCCTCTCCACCTCTTCTCGCTGCTCTCTGCTCTCTCCTCTCCCCTCTCCCCTCTCCCCGCTATCACCCCCTCTCACACCCTCCCCTCTCTCCTCACTCCTCTCCCCTCACCCTTCTCTCGTCTCGCCTCTCCCCTCTCCCCGCTCTCCTCTCCCATCACCCCCTCCAATCTCACCTCGCTTCATTTCTCTCACTCCTCACCAATCTCTCCTCTTCCCTCGCCCCTCTCTCCTCTCTCATCGCACCTCTCCCCCTCCTCTTCCCCTACCCTCTCTGCTTATCAAATCTCCCCTCTTCCCTTCTCCTCGCTCTTCTCTCCTCTCTCTCTTCTCCCCTCTCCCCCTGCTCTCGCCTCTCTTCTCTTTCCTCTCCGCTCACCCCTCTCTCCTCTCCCTGTTATCGACTCTGCACCACTCCTCTCTGCTCTCACCTCTCCCCTCTCTCACCCTTCTCCCCTCTCCCCCTCACCTCTACCCGCTCTTCTCCCCCTCCACTCCCCTCTCTCCTCTCCTCTCTCTCCTCTACCCTCTCCCATCTCCCCTCTCCCCTCTACACTGTCTCCTCTCCCCTCTTTCCTCTCCCCTTTCTCCTCTCTCCGCCCGCCATTCCCCTCTCCCGTCTCTCCTCTACACTCTCTCCTCTTCCCTCTCAAACCCCCCCTCCCCCCTTTCTCCTCATCCCCTCTCCCCTCTCTGCCTCCCCTCTCGTTGATTAGTTCGCGGAGAATTCCACGGCCATTTCGTTCTGTTAAACTTCTGGCTTGAGGTGTTTTTATCGGCGGTTTATACTGGAGACATTTTTGCAGTACCTGTTTTCTTAAACATTCATGCAGGAAGTACAGCTGTTCGCGGGTGGAACTCTCTCGGATGGCATTCCTTTCCCATCTTCGGGTAAGCTGTAGCATGTAGCGCCCATAGGTTTTTTGCGAGGTTTGTGAAAGTTTGTAACTCAGGTTGAGGTTTAGGGTGTAGGTTTGCTCGCTGAGCTGTAGGTTTGATATCCAGATATTTCATTACCTTTCTGATCTCTCCTTTCTCCTCTACCCTCTCTGCTCTCTGCTCTCGCCTCTCCCATCTCTCCTCTCCCCTCTCTCCTTCCCCTCTCCTCTCCCCTCTCCAATCTCTCCTCATCCCCTCTTCCCTCTCCGCTTTCTCCTCTCCACTCTCTCCTCTCCCCCTCCCCTCTCCGCCTCCCCCTCTCCCATCTCCTCTCCCCTCTCTAGTCTCCCTTCTCCTCTCTTTCCTCTCTCCTCTCCCCTATCTCCTCTCCCCTCTCCCCCTCCTCTCACTCCTCAACACTCTCTCCTCAGTCCTCACCACTCTGCTCTCTCTCTCTCTCCGCTCTCTTCTCTCCTCTCCCCTCACTCCCCTCCCCTCCCCTCTCTCCTCTCCCCTATCTCCTCTCCCCCTTCCCTCCTCTCACTCCTCACCACTCTCTCCTCTCACTCCTCACCACTCTCTGTTCTCTCTCTTCCCTCTCTTCTCTCGCCTCTCTCCTATCCCCTCTCCCCTCAGCCCTCTCGTCTCTATCCTTGTGGGGTGAATTTGTACTTGCAAGATTACATTGTACTTTGCTCAAAAACTGCATGCATTCATGTAGAACTCTGAGTTCAAAAACTGCATGAATTTATGTAAAACTGCGTTATCGCACTTTTTAGATTAGATTCAATCTGAACTTCATGGTATAGACAGAGAACACAGTGGGCCAACCTTCAACATTTTGTCTAGCTATCACCATTGTTAACAGCTAACCCGAGAATGCAACTTTTTAAAAAACGTTTTTGTGATTTAAGCTTAACAGACAATCAATTTTTCAATCTATAATTTCAGTTACATCACACTGGAAATCTTTTCAATAAATTCTGTGTTAGGATTGCGCCCTCCACCATCACCTGATGAAGGAGCATCGCTCCGAAAGCTAGTGTGCTTCCAATTAAACCTGTTGGACTATAACCTGATGTTGTGTGATTTTTAACTTTGTACACCCCATTCCAACACCGGCATCTCCAAATCAGGAAATTAAGGAGGTGATCACATTGAAAGATGAGGCACACAAAGTGGTCAAAAACAGTATGAAACTGGAAAATTTGGAAAGCTTTAAAAGTCAAAAGAAAGCCACATAAAGATGGATAAAGAACCGTAAGAAAAAACAGCAGAGAAAGGATGTATCACAGAATTTAAAGATAGATAGTAGAAGTTCCTATGAAAAATTTAAATGAAAAAGAATCGCGAAGGTAAATGTTGTTCCTTCAGAGGATGAGAAGGGGCATTTAGTTATGGGATGTGATGAAATGGTTGAGGCATTGAACAGGTGATTTGTATCGGTCTTCACAGTGGAGGGCGCTAATAACACACCAGTGATTGACAAAGAGATGGAGTCGGTGAGGATCTGGAAACAAACGTTATTAAGGAACGCTAGTGCTGAGCAAGCACATGGAGCTAAGTATAGACAGGTCTCCTAGTCCTGGTGTAATGCATTCCAGGGTGCTAAAAGAGACAGCGGGGGATAGAACAGGTGCAATGTCAGTAAATTCCCTAATTTGCTGGACTCTGGGGCAATTCCAGCAGATTGGAAAACAGTAAATGTGGCGCCAGTCTTTAAAAAACGAGGGTAAACAAAAGATGAGGAATTTTAGATCAGTTAGCCTAAGCTCTGTAGTGGGGAAATGCTTCGGACTCTTATCAAGGAGGAAAGAGCAAGTCATTGCTGGATCCGCAAGTGAATAGCGCTGAAAATGTGTTGCTTGTAAAGCACAGCAGGTCAGGTAGCATCCAAGGAGCAGGGAAATTGACGTTTCGGGCATGAGCCCTTCTTCAGGAGCCCCAAGTGACTACCTTCCCACACATGGAACAGCTGAATGACGTCTCCTCCATGTGAACAGGGTGATGTTAAATAAATACCATTGAATTTAAGACTTTTACAGATCTAAAAGTTTTTTTCCCCCAGTCAGGGGAAAGGTCTCTTGTCAGTGTAAAGCCACTGGTGTGACATGAAGCTGGATGACAAAATAAATCTCTTCCCACACATAAAGCAGGTGAACGGTCTCTCCCCGGAATGTCTGTGTCGATCAGTCTTCAGCTGGTCTGGGAATTTGCAATTCTTCTCACAATCCTGGCATTTCCATGGTGCTGATCTCCTCACATATCTCCAAGTTGAATGATCTGGTGAATCATTTCCCATAAACACAACATATTTATGGCTTCTCTGTCTGTGAATTTTTTTAGGTTGTTAACTGGAAAATGTTAAATAATTTCTGCAGTCAGTTCACTGGAACACTCACATCTTATATGTGTCTGTTTGTCTGTGTAGGTGCTTTACCACACACAATGTTCTTTGAAACCTTTGCTCACTGATATACCTGATAAACATGTTCCCTTTATATCCAAATGAATTTAGTGACTCTGTTGGATCTTTATATCATGTTTGATTTGTCTCCCTGATCTTCAGTTCTTTCAAACTATTTCTCTGTGAAATGATTTTCAAATATTATAGTGGTCCACACAACGTAAAGTCTCAGATCAAACAAATCCAATTTCAGAAAGACATCCATTCTCTATTCCACACATCCTTACAAACTAATTATCCAATCATCTTGAAAGATGCAAAAGGCACCATCAAATGCAAAAACGAACCCGAGACATTGTGTATTCTGAGATGCAAACCTATTGCAGAATACACATCCGAATTGATGGATAGAATAGCCCCCTATACAGAAGAATGTTACACAAGAGATGATAGCATTTGCTGCTACTGGAGATCAATGGCGAAGGTTGTTGACAATCGAAAGTACTGTTTTGCCCCAGATGTTGAAAAGCACAGATTACTTACCGTGTGGAAACAAGTCCACACTGACCCACTTCCCTACATTTACGCCATTACTAAACACTACGGGCAATTTAGCATGGCCAATTCACACAACCGGCACATTTTTTGATTGTGGGAGGAAACCGGAAGAAACCCAATCAGACACGGGGAGAATGTGCAAACTCCATACTTGGATCTCTGGCGCTGTGAGGCAGCAGTGCTAACCACTGTGCCATCGTGCCGGTTCTTGCATTGCTGAAGCAGCAATCAGCCAGGCAAGTGGAGAGTATTCAGTACCATACCTGACTTACATCTTGTAAGGTGGGGAGTCAGGAGGTGAGTTGAGCGCTGCAAGACTTTTTGCCTCTGCCCTGATCATGTATCAACAGTTGTATGGTCAGTCCTGTTCAGTTTCTCGTCAATATTACACCACGAAATGCTGCTTATGGAGGATTCAACAATGATATTGCGGTTGAATGTCAACAACGAATATTCAGATTTTCTCTTGTTGAAGATGGTCTTTGTCAGGCACGGATGTGATACAGCTGTTATTTGCCACTTGTGCAGATTTTAGATGTTGGCTAGGTCTTGCTACATGTGGGTATGCGATTTTTCAGAACATTTTTAGCTTAGTTCAGGTTCAGGGTGTAATATTGTTCTCAGTAAGAACAAGTGGACTTCAACAGCTTCCTCATTTCCCCTTCCCCCACCTCATCCTAGTTTCAAACTTCCAGCTCAGTTCCTGTCTCCTTGACTTGTCCGACCTGCCTATCTTCTTTTCCACCTATCCACTCCACCCTCTCCTCCTTGACCTATCAGCTTCATCTCCTCCCCCACTCATCCATTGTACTGTATGCTACTCTCTCCCCACCCCCACCCTCCTCTAGCTTATCTCTCCATGCTTCAAGCTCACTGCCTTTATTCCTGATGAAGGGCTTTTGCCCGAAACGTCGATTTCGCTGCTCGTTGGATGCTGCCTGAACTGCTGTGCTCTTCCAGCACCTCTAATCCAGTATTTGGTTTTCAGCATCTGCAGTCATTGTTTTTACCTCAGTAAGAACAAGCCTACCAACTCAGCGAGCAAACTTTCAACCTGAACATATGGATATGCGCTACATCAGTATCTGAGCAGTTGAAAATGATGGTGAATATTGTCAAATCTTCAACCAACATCCCTACTTCCGAAGGAAAAGTGATTGGCGAAGCAGCTGAAGATTGTTGGGCCATAGTTTCGACATTGAGGAACTCTCCTCTAACTAAGAAGGCCTGGATTCTCAAGCCCCTACTTGCTTCACAAGTGGGACATGACACATCTGAAGAGGATGATTAAAAATGTCACGTGCAGAAAAATTCAGAGATTCAGGTAGACCTGATTGTTTCAAAGATCACCTGAGGGTGAAGCTGTTATAAAGCTATCGCCAAAGATACTGCTGCACCCGGGTAATGGGTTCTGAAGAACATGCACACAGGACTGGAATGGTTCACTCTGTTTCTGCATCCACATCTCCTGCCAGACTCTGTTGACGTCCTCCAGCACTGCCTGATTGACGCTTAGATTTTCAGCATCGACATGAGTCACCCTCAGGCCCCGCCCGCCACTGTGACGTCACGGGGCGTCTGCGCATGCGTCCACATCCCCGGCCAAGATGGCGGCTGTTCACCTCGGAAATGCGATACATTTAACCGCAAGTTATTTTTCAAGGTGCTCGCTTCTCGCTGAGTGGGTTCATAACCGCTCTCCAGCTCATACAGCCTTACCATGTGCAAAAGCGCATCTCTTCCCATTTCCAATGGAGATAAAGTCGGTACTGCCAATGTGCTGCCCTCGCCTGTCGTGAGTAAAGAGAGATTTCCCCACCGCTTGTCATACTGGGTAGCTACACCTGCCATTGAATTCAGTTATTACAGCAGATTGATTCTGTTCATGAATAACTTTTTCCCCCTGTATTCCAACCTTTTGTTTACCAAATAATCTTTGGAAAACAGAATTGGCGGTTAGAAAAATATCTTAAAATGGGATGCATATATCAAATCTCTCAAATCGTCTCTATAACATAACCTTGTCATTAAAGTACGAGATCCCTCAAATCATTTTGTAAATTCCAGTCCTGAGTTGATGATGGTGGATTTTGGAAACTCCTTTAACAGGTGGATGTTTAGCACTCAAACCAAGAGATATATTTGATTATTCTGAATGTGTCTCAGCATGTGTCTTTTGTCATCTCATTTTGCAGAGAAATGGAAGTGACGAAAACTGAAGTGTTTTTTGATTCCAGTTCTGTGCTATCTTCTCAGCTACAAGGTCCAGCCGGAGTGTTTTGAAGGACAATGAAATTGGTTCGGATGTGAATATTATTGCGCATTCATCTATAATTCAATACTGAACTTGCTTTGCTGTGGTTCATTGGTCAGGCCCTGGTGTAATCCCTTTACTGTGGATCTAAATCCATGTCGATCCATTGTTCTGTTTCATCCCTGTCCTCCATGACAATCTCTTTTCCAACCTGCGCCACCTTTAAAAATGTGGATTTTAACCCGATGTGATAATTTATTATTATTCCTTCCAGTCATGTTCAAATGAGGGTTTCATCACTGCATGTCCCTAAGCTATGTGCTGTTAATTTATTCCACTCGTATATGTGGCCTCCCTCACAAACATCACTCAGACTTCCCTATGTTCCTGCTTGCTTTTATTCTTCATGCTCCCTCTTCCACACTGTATTCCCTTCCCTGTTCTTACCACACCAATTCCCCTTCCCTGTTCTTACCAGTCCACCTCCCCGACAACCCCTTTCATTTCTCTTTCATCCCAGAGAGGCCCGAGTCTTTTCTTGGTCGAGATAACTCCTTGATGCATAATTTTGAAAGAGTCACATAGAACGTGGAACAATGCACACAGAAACGGGCTGTTGTGTTGAACATGCCGCCCAAAACCCTTTGTGCAGTCAACCTGAAACTAAACTGTGTTAGCCTGACAGTAAGTCGGGAACATGTTGAACTATATTATAAAGGATATGACAATAAATGATAACTGGACACTTATAAACAATGGGAGAAACATTTTTTTTAGAAGCAGAATATTTTAACATCTGTTGTATTCTATATTTTGGTACGAGTATAACTGGCAGAACAGATAAGTGTGTGGGAGACTATTGGTGGTGGGGAATATTTAAAATTTCAGAGGCATTTTGACAAGGTTCAACGGGCTAAAGTATAGCGAGGGAGAAAAAAGTGTCCTTGAAACGTCAAAGAAGCCGTTTATGTGGAATCACAGTTGATGGGAGAGATCTGAAAAAAAAAGTGTTGGGATTTCCTGTGGGGAATCCGGGAGAAAACAGCACAACGAGCGCGCTGTCAGCCCAAAGCTGCATCCACCCCATCCACGTGGCGTCCTTCTGCCCCAAGTCTAACAGAGTCGCTGGAAGGCCACATCGGTCTGTACAGCCAACTACAGACTCCCCCTGAGAGTGGGAGATAATCAGCCTATTTCAACGTCCCCATGTTGAAATATATCAACCTTTCCCCATGGAATTGGGATTTCCTTTCAGCTGAACCAGGTCCTCCTCATGTAGAACATAGAACATAGAACAATACAGCACAGAACAGGCCCTTCGGCCCACGATGTTGTGCCGAACTTCTATCCTAGATTAAGCACCCATCCATGTACCTATCCAAATGCTGCTTAAAGGTCGCCAATGAATCTGACTCTACCACTCCCACGGGCAGCGCATTCCATGCCCCCACCCCTCTCTGGGTAAAGAACCCACCCCTGACATCTCCCCTATACCTTCCACCCTTCACCTTAAATTTATGTCCCCTTGTGTGCCAGTTTAAAGCACTCTGCATAATCCTGGTCATATGATTGACCAGCGTACTGGTTCCACCAATGTACCATCCCAATAAAATAGTTGCCTTCTCCCTTAGATTGGTAGCAGTTCCCACTGCATCAGACCCACTTCTTCTGACACCATTGTTTGATTCTGAAGACCTGCTAAACCTGCTGAAATCTGGTGATATCACTCAGTATCTCTCCATGTGATATCCCTTACTGTGTTGGTCTAAGTGCCGCATCTGTCAATGCCTATCACTCCTGCAGCTGGTCTGAGATTCTGAGCCAACAGAATTCTCCACTCCAGAGAGATGCAGCAGCACACGCCAGGGATGGAGACTGGCATTTTCCAGGTCTCTGTGGGACTCAGTGCTACTGGACATGAGTCATCCTCACTGCCTCAGTCTAAATTCCCATTGTGTCTGTTTCTCTCTATCCTGCAGGTTATCAGGATGTTCCTGACTTAGCCGAATTCCTAATTCTCGTCCATTACCACGTTGAAAACAATTTGTCAGCCAGAAAGAGATGGGGAATGAAATCAGGAGCTTTCAGTAAATCCTGCAGCCGATAAGACCACTCACAGTAAACAGCACAGGGAGGAGTTAGTGGCCTTCTGTATTCAGACCCGGAAGACAGGACATAGACACAGTGCTGAGCAAGGAACATCAACATTCTAGGCTTCATTCCCACCATCTTGTGAGAGTCGTGCTCTCACCTCTGCTGTACTGATCCTCACTGAGACAGCACAGAGGATCTCAGGCATCATTCCTGGGCCATGCTGTTTTAGTTGTCTCTGTAATATCCTCCAGTCCCAATAATCCTCTCTCTGTTTGGAATCTCCTCTAATCCACACAATGCTCTCTGTCTCTGTCAGGTTCTCCAATCCCTCACAACCTAATCCCTTCATTTTACTAGTAGATAGTAAATTCCTTCATCCCTGTAAACACAGACAGTGTTATTTATCCCTGTAAGCTCATCCTACCAACACCACCCTCCATGTCAATGTATTTGTCTTTGACCTCTTCGTCTTTCCCTATCTGTGCAAACCTCTCCAGCTCCTACAATCCTTCCTTAGCTGTGAAAAAATTGTAATCGCCTTATCCTTCTCCAATTCTTCGAAATTAATCTATGTAAACTTCACCCTCAGCACCCCCACCCCCACCAACTCTCCCAACAACAGAACCTCTTTCAGTTTGTGCAATCATCCCCATCTATGTAACTGTCTCCAACCCAGCAACCTGGCATTGTCCATTGTTTTCCTCTCTACGTCGCCTCTAGAGCATAGAAGTCCAACTACATGTTTGAACGTTTTCAGTCACGTCTATTTTCCATATCTCTGTTATTATATACAATACTCTTCTCCCTGAAACACCCTGAACCCCCCAGACAACTATAGACCAGTGAGCCTGATGTCAGTGGTGGGCAAGTTGTTGGAGGGAATTCTGAGGGACAGGTTGTAAAAGGCAAGGACTGATTCGGGATAGTCAACATGGCTTTTTGGTATGGGAAATCATGTCTCACAAACTTGGTTGAGTTTTTTGAGGAAGTAAGAAAGGGGATTGATGAGGGAAGAGTGGTAGATGTGATCCATATGGATTTCAATAAGGCGTTCAACAAGGTTCACCATGGGAGACTGATTAGCAAGATTAGATCTCATGGAATACAGGGAGAACTAGCCACTGGATACAGAGCTTGCTCGAAGGTAGAATACAGAGGCTGGTGGTGGAGGGTTGTTTTTCAGACTGGAGGTCTATGACCAGTGGAGTGCCACAAGGATCGGTGCTGGGTCCTCTACTTTTTGTCATTTACATAAATGATTTGAATGCAAGCATCAGAGTTACAGTCAGTAAGTTTGTAGATGATATAAAAATTAGAGGTGTAGTGGACAGCGAAAAAGGTCACCTCAGATTACAACAGGATCTTGAACAGATGGGTCAATGGGCTGAGAAGTGGCAGATGGAGTTTTTTTTTCAGTTAAATGTGAGGTGCTGCATTTTGGAAAGCAAATCTTTGCAAGAATTATACACTTCATGGTCAGATCCTAGGGAGAGTTGCTGAAGAAAGAGACCTTGAGTTGCAGGTTCATTGCACCTTGAAAGTGGAGTCGCAGGTAGATAGGATAGTGAAGAAGGCGTTTGGTATGCTTTTGTTTATTAGTCAGAGTATTGAGTACAGGAGGTGGGAGGTCATGTTGTGTACAGGACATTGGTTAGGCCACTATTGGAATATTGCTTGCAATTCTGGTCTCCTTCCTACCGGAAAAATGTTGTGAAACTTGAAAAGTTCAGAAAAGATTTACAAATATGTTTCCAGGGTTGGAGTATTTGAGCTATCGGGAGAGGCTGAACAGGCTGGGGCTGTTTTCCTTGGAGCGTCGGAGGCTGAGGGGTGACCTTATGGATGTTTACAAAATTATGAGGAACATGGACAATTTACATGGACAAAGTCTTTTCCCTGGGGTCGGGGAGTCCAGAACTAGACAGCATAGGTTTAGGGTGAATTTGGAAAGATATAAAAGAGACTTAAGGGGTACTTTTTTTTCACAAAGAGGGTGGTACGTGCATGGAATGAATTGCCAGAGGAAGTTGTGGAGGCTAGTACAATTGCAACATTTAAGAAGCATTTGAATGGGTATTATCAATTGGAGGCGTTTGGAGGGATATGTGCCAGATGCTGGCAGGTCGGATGAGATTGGGTTGGGGTATCTGTTCATTATGGACGGGTTGGACCAAATGGTCTGTTTCCATTCTATACATTTCTATGACTCTACGACTATGCCTCTATGATCGTCTGTCGGTGCCTATCAGTCTGCCTGCCTCTAACCTATATCCATCCCTCTTCCTATCTCCAGAATCTAACCCAGCTCCCACTCTCTCTGTAAATTCCTCCAATCCCCAAACCCCTCTGTCCCACTGACATTCTTGACCAGATGTAACTCTGTTTCACTCGAACATCCTCTAGCCTCTGTGACCGCTATACATCTGTTCAACCCCCCACTACTGGGGAATGACTCCCTGCATTCGCTATAAAGGAGATGCAATGACAGTGAACAGATATGATCGAACTGTCTTTCCAGAGATGTTGCTGCAGAATTTCCATCGCAGGTAAGTGAATACTGAAGAGTTTTGTGGGATCGAGCCAGGCTGGGCAAAAAGCCAACAAGAAGAAAGGATGAGATGAACGCAGTAATGAGACATTCATGTGGAAGTGAAGATGAAAATTTGTAGTCTTATTTGAGTGGAGCTGAGAATAAGCAAGCAGCAGCAGCCCTGAGCGGGAATTCTTTTGTAGGAACTAACCAGTGATGGTAATGTCAATATGGTTACAGTCAGGATACTGAATGTACTTGTAGCAAGGGCAGTACAGTAAATGTGTGTGACAGTAGTCTCCATCCCGAATGCATAACTAATGAGTATCAGGGCTGTAATGGATGGAATCCTGGATTGTATACAAGATGTTTTTCTATAACATGACATCACGGATTCATCAACAAAATTGTCTTTTGTAGATCAAATGCTGTGTATTAATAAATATCTAATAATCCCATTATAAATATGTTTTGTGAACCGAGCCCCATAGTGTTATGCAGGACATATTGAGTTTGAGTTCCGACCATGAGATGGAGGAGCAGAATTTGGCCATTTGGCCCATTGAGTATGCTCTGTCCTTCAGTCAGATCATGGTTGATCTGATGATCCTCCACTCTTTTAACCTGCCCTTTCCACAAAACCCTTGTTTCCCTGAATCATTAAAATCTGACCATCTCTGCTGTAAATATTCTTAATGACCCAGCCTTGACAGCCCCTTGCAGGCAGGAATTCCCACAAACTCACTCCCCTCTTGAATGAAGACATTCCCCCTCATCTCCATCTTAAATGGGTGAGCCCTTGCTGGGATTTTCTGCCCTCTTGTTGTAGATTCTCACGCAATTGAAACGATTGGAAGTGACAGAGATAATTATTGCAGGTGCCATGAAATTTGATGGAGTTGGGGTTAATGAGCAAGGAGATCCAAGGTTGCAGGAGGTTACTGATCAGTTGGAAAGATGTGCAGGGAAATGACAAATTGAGTTTAATCTGGACAAGTGTGAGGTCATGTCAAAGTCAAGAAGAAAGTAAGGATACTGAGGGACATTGATAAACAGAAGGATATTGGTGCAAGTCAGTAACTCCCTGATAATGGCAACAGAAGTGTTTCAGATGGGAAAGAAAACAAATGGAGCACTGGCCTTCATTGACCACAACGTTGTGTAAAGTGGTTGACATCTGATGTTGTAATTGTATAAAATGTTTATTTATCCACTTTTGGAGTACTGTGTACAGTTCTCATCTCCACACAATAGAAAGGATGTGGAGGCTTTTGAGAGGGTGAGAAAGGGGTTTATCAGAACGTTGCCCGTGTTAGGATTTTGAAGAGAGTGTTAGGCATGAGAGCAAATTAAGCAAAGTTGGATTGTGTTGTGAGAGTATCAGAAGCTGACAGGCGACCAGGTACAGGAAAATAAAATTAAGACGGGGCAGACTATGTGGATAGTAGTAATCTCTTTTCCAATGTGTAAGTTTCAAATAGATCACATAGATTTAAGGTGAGAAAGAGGAAGTTTAAACGAGATGTGTAAGGCACATTTTTCTAACATAGGAGTGGAAGTTTTGAGGGAGGTTGGAGAAGCAGAAATATGTGCAAAGCATTGAAGTGGCATTTAGACAGAAACATGAACAGGGCAGAGAATAGAGGGATATGGACCATGTGCAGGTAGATGGGACTAGTTTAGAATAGCATCATGGACAGTACAGCCATGGTAAGCTGAAGGGCCTATTACTGTGCTGTATTGTTCTGTTTTCTAACTTCCCAGCATCTAACCTGTCAAAGCCTCCCAGAATCTTGAATGTTTCTTTCAATTTCTCTCTCATGTTTTCTGAACGGCAATGGGTTCAAACTCCGTCTACTCCACCTCTTCCCATTAGAAAATCCCCCCATTCGCAGGATCAGCCGAGTGACCATTCTCTGACCTGCCTCCAATGTGACAATGTTGTTCCTTATGGCACTCAGACTGCTCATAATATTCTAGGTGTAGTCTGATTGTACCCTAAGCTAGATCTCCCTCTTTTTCGACTCGATTCCCTTTGTAATAAATGCCAGCATTTGATTTGCCTTCTGTATTACCTGATGACCTTGTAAGCTACTTTTTTCAGATTGATAAGCAAGAACTCCCACAAACCTTTCTGCTGTCAGTCAGAAACCAAATAGTTTTAGCCTGACAGTAAGTCAGGAGCTGAAATGTGTTAGAAAGGAAATGTTAATAAACAATAACTGGACCCTAAGAAACACATTTTATACAGACAATGTGTGATTGAGCCTGTTGGATTTTATTTGTTGGTGTGAATATAATTGGCAGAGTAGATAAGCGTGTAGGAGATGTGCGGTGGCACGAAGGTTGTTGATTATTTGAATTTTCAGAAGCCTTTGCACAAGTTTCAAGAAGGGCTAAAGAGTAACGTGGTATAGAATAGGGTCCGTTCAAGATCAATGAAGTCACCTATGTGTGGAACCAGAGGAGATGGGTGAGATATTAGACAAAATAGTGTTGTCAGAATTTACTGTGGAGAAAGGCATGAAAGCTCAGGAACGTGGGGAAATAAATAGTGATGTATTGGAAAGAATCCTCAACAGAGAAGAGAAAGTGCTGGAGTCTTAAAACAAATAATGGTCGATCAATCCTCGGGAGCTCATTAGTTCGATCCTAGAACATTGTGGGAAGCTAGTGAAGAGATTGCAGTGTCCCTAACAAAGATATTACATTTCAACGGACACAGTGAGGTACCGGAAAATTGGAGGGCGGCTAGTGTTGTTCCATCACTTCAGGCTGCAGGGAAAAGCCTGGAAATTACAGCCCAGTCATGGGTACGCTGTTGAACGAGTTTCTAAGAGAATGGAGCTAAGTATATTCGGAAGGGCAAAGGCTCATTAGAGATAGTCAGCATGGCTTTGTGAGTGGATAACAGTGTTTCTCAAACCGGATTGACTTTTCAAGGAGGTGGAGACAGTGAGGTCTGCAGATGGTGGAGATCAGACTTGAGAGGGTGTTGCTGGAAAAGCACAGCAGGTCAGGCATCATCCGAGGAGCAGGAGAATCGGCATTTCAGGCCGGAGCCCTTCATCAGGAATGAGGAGTTTGACAAGATATAGATGAAGGCAGAGCAGTCAATGTTGTCCACTATGGACTTCAACAAAATATTTGACAAGGTTCCAAGGGATGTAGAACGTCTAGTCAAGAGGAAGAAGGAAACTGACTTAAGGTTGAGGAAGCAAGAATCAAATAGAACTCTAGAAGGTTACATGTGGCAGCACGGTATCTCCGTGGTTCACACTGCTGCCTCATAGCACCAGGGACCTGATTTTAATTGCAGCCCCCGGCGACTGTATGTGGAGTTTGCACGTTCTCCCATCGTCTGCGTGTGTTTCCTCCCGGTGCTCCGCTTTCCACCGACAGCCCAAAGATGTGAGGTTTAGATGAATCAGCCATGCTAAATTACCCATAGAGTTCAAGTATGTGTAGGTTTAGCATTTTAGTCAGGGAAAATGTAGAGTAATATGGTGGGGGAAATGGGTCTCGGTGGGATACTCTTTGGAAGGTCGGTATGGAGTTCTTGGGCCAAATCGCCTGTTTACACACTGTAGAGATTCTCTGAAGGTACCAGGGAAAGTACTTCGGACAGCTTGACGGGGACATGAAAAAAACTTTGTTGGGAAGGATTACGGAAAACTGTAAGGCATTCTTCACTTACATGCGGAACAAGAGGTTCGCCAGAGTGAGGGTAAGGCTGATTAGGGAAAGTGGAGGGAACTTGTGTCTGGAGTTGGAGGAGGTAGAGGAGGCCCTTAATAATTACTATGCCTCAATGTTTACTACTGAGAGGGACCTTGTTATTTGTGAGGACAGTATGAAACGGACTGATACATGTTTACAGGTTGATGTTAAGATGGAGCATGTGCTTAAGAATAGATAAATCTGCTGCACCCGAAGGGATATGTCCAAAGTTACTACAGGAAGCGAGGGAAGAGATTGTTGCGCCTTTGCCGATGACCTTTGCACTCTCACTATCCACTGAAGTCACACCAGATGATTGGAAGGTGGCAAATTTTATTCCCTTGTTCCGGAGAGGTTATATGGATTATCTTGGGATTTACAGACCTGTCAGTCTTATGTCTGTGGTGTGCAGATTATTGAGGATGACGCTGAGAGACATGATTTATGATGCATAGTGTGATTGAAGATAGTCGGCATGGCTTTGCAAGGGGCTGGTCATACCTCACAAATTTTATTGAATCTTTCGAGAATGTGACAAAACATATTTAATGCTCATTCAGAAATTACAGAGGCATGGGGTACAGGGAAAACTGTCGGTCTGGATACAGAATTCCTGTCTCATAGAAGACAGAGGGTGATGCATGATGGAAAGCATTCAGCATGGAGCTTGGTGACCAGTGGTGTTCTGCAGGGATCCGTTCCGGGAACTCTGCTGATTGTGATTTTTATAAATGACTTGGATGTGGGTGTGGAAGAGTGGGTTAGTAAGTTTTCCAATATCACGAAGGTTGGTGGAGTGGTGGATAGTGTGGAGGTCTATTATAGGTTGCAATGGGACGTTGACAGGATGCGTAGCTGGGCTGAGAAATGGCACATGGAGTTCGGTCTGGAAAAATGTGAAGTGATTCATTTTGGAAGGTCGAATTTAGATTTTAGATTACAGCGTTACAAGATTACAGGGTTGACAATGTAGAGCAACAGAGGGATCTTGGGTTCCATGTCCATAGATCACTCAAAGTTGCCACCCAAGCTGATAGGCTTGTTAAGAAGGAATGTGTTGTGTTGAATTTCATCAGCTGGGGGATTTAGGTTTAAAGCCGTGAGGTTATGCTGCAGGTCGAAAGAGCCCTGGTTCGACCCCACTTGGGTTATTGTGCTCAGTTCAGGTTCCCTCATTACAGGAAGGATGTGGAAGCTTCAGAGATGGTAAAGAGGAGATTTAACAGGCTGCTGTCTGTATAGGAGAGCATGTCTTATGAAGAAAGGTTGAGGGAGCTAAGGCTTTTCTCATTGATGTGAAGAAGGGTGAGGGGCAACTTGGTCCAGGTGAACAGGATGGTGTGAGGTGTAGACAGTGAATAGTGCGAGACTTCTTTTTCACATGGCTTAAAAGGCTATTAGGAGGGTGAATAATTTTAAGGTGATTGGAGGATGGTTAAGGGCAGATGTCAGAGGTCGGTTATTTACATAGATTGGCGTGTGTGTGGGATGCACTGTCAGCTGTGGTAGTAACATTAGATAGATGAGGGAGATTTAGTACACTCTTGGATAGGCAGATGGATGATCATAAAAAGAAGGGTACATAGTTAGTTTGATCTTACAGACATATGAATGATTGGCATGACATCATGACCGAAGGGTCTTGTGCTGTACTGTTCTGTGTTCTACCTTCCATGTTGTAAGCTCAGATCAATGCAAAAGGATACTGCATTTTGGAGGAGCTAGTCAACTGTATACAAAATTGACTTAAATGGTAGGAGACAGAGGGTGTTGGGAGACATGTTTTTCTGACTGGAGGCATGTGAACAGCGGCGTAGTGGGCCCACTGTTCTTTGTCATTTGGATAAATGGTTGGAAGGGAATATTCGTTTCTTGATAAATAAGCTTTTTGGGTGACACTGAAATTGGTGGTAAAGTGTGCTGTGAAGAAGGTTATTTATGATACAACAGGATGAACAGTACTGTTGGGATAGTGGGCTGAAGAATAGCAAATTGAGTTTAATTAGATAAATGTGAGGTGCTCCATTTTGGTGAAACAAACCAGCGTGGGACTTGTACAATTAATGTTCGAGCCCTGGGTCGTGTGGTCAATCAGTGACCCAGGGATGCAGGTACACAGTTTTTTTGAATATGATGTCAAAGGTAGACATACTGGTGAAGCAGGCATTTGGGTTGGTTACCTTCATTGAGCAGATCATTGATAGTTGGGAGTTGGGATGTCATGTTTTGGATCCGTTACTCCTGATGCGGTCTCCTCTACATTGGGGAGACTGGACGCCTCCAAGAAGGCTTTAGTGAACATCACTGGGACACCCGCACCAATCATCCACACCACCTTTTGGCCCAACATTTCAACTCCCCCTCCCACACTGCCGAGGACATGGAGGTCCTGAGCCTCCTTCACCGCCGCTCCCTCACCATCGGACGCCTGGAGGATGAACTCCTCATTTTCTGCCTCGGGACACTTCAACCCCAGGGCATCAATGTGGACTTCAACAGTTTTCTCATTTCCTCTTCCCCACCTCACCCCAAATCTAAACTTCCAACTCAGCACTGTCTTCATGACTTGTCCTACCTGCCTATCTTCTTTTCCACCTATCCACTCCACCCTCCCCCACGACCTAGAGCCTTCATCCCACTCCCACTCACCTATTGTACTCTATGCTACTTTCTCCCCACCCCCACCTTTCTCTCACTTATCTATCCACCCTTCAGGCTCTCTGCCTGTATTCCTGATGAAAGGCTTTTGCCAGAAACGTCGATATTACTGCTCCTCGGATGCTACGTAAACTGCTGCGCTTTTCCAGCACCACTCTAATCTAGACTCTGGTTTCCAGCATATGCAGTCATTGTTTTTACCTAAGACATTGGTGAGGCCACTATAAAAGCATTGTTGGTCAGTCGGATGAACTCATTTAGTTCACTTACTTCCTTTAGGGAAGGGCATCTGATATTCTAACCTGGTCTGGCCGACATGTGACTCCAGACCCAAAGCAATATGGTTACGTCTGAGCTACCCTCTGGGCGATTATCAGGTGCAGCAAAGAATGCTGGCCAAAGTAGTGCTGCCCACATCCCATGAATGAATAAATAAAAATACATATGTCCCTCCCTACTTCTGCAAACATCTCCAGCTGCAGCAGGCCGTCCTGGTTTTGTAACACTGTTCAGGACATGACCACTCTCTGTAACACTCTCACTATCTCCAGCACCTTCACCTCTCCCTATTCGTATCGTATCATTAAACCCTGACATAGAATGCCCTTCCCACTACCCTCCTTCTGCTAGCAAACCCTTTGCAATTCCTGTAAAACTTACTTCTAAAACACTCTCTCACTTTAGGATTTTAAGAACTTTCGGTGATCTTCTCAGCCTGATAATCTAATATGATCCATTTTGTCCTGAGTGAGGGCCGGGTGGGAATTCCTTGCTGAGGTTTTGTCTGTTTCAATATCCTTTTGCTGAGTGATTTACACTGTTCCTTCAAATGTTTTCCACTGTTCATTTAGAGACACATGTTTCAGTCTGTTACGCCTGTTTCCCTTGGTCAGTTCTCATCTCAAACCCGTGCAATTGACTGTTTTTGTTTCTAGTTGTAGCGTGTCCTTTCTGTGATTCACTTGAAAACTTTATATTTCTTTAAACTGCACTTTATCATAATCTCCCTGAGGATCTCTCCAGGTGATATTACTCATTCACTAAGTTTCATTGCACAATGATCAATCTGAGATAGTTACATCCCTAGCCAGTTGCACAATGAGTTATTCAAAGAAACACAAAAAACTTCTCAGAACTCCCCTTCCAATATCACTTTTGTCAGTGTGACTGTCCCAGCTAATGCGAATATTTAAATATCTCAATATTATCAAAATGCCTTTGTTAAAAATTCCAATGAATTCCTGCTTAATGCTGTGATGAGCAATGAAATGCTGTTCGGTTGCCTAAAATTGAACTGCTGCTTGTGTCCCTAGCAAGTAGTAGCCAGAATTTACATTCAGACTGACTCTACTTCATGATCGGAGGCCAAATACTTCCTCTGTAATACGTTTTGTTATCCATTATTGTTAGCGTTGTCCATTTTGCCTGAATTTCCGCAAGGTTGTGAACAATTGAATATTAATGTTCCATCATTTGTTCGCCCTGTAAGCATGTCTCCCTGGTGCCTAAATCTTTCTTCTGTGTCACAAATCCATCTACCTTACTGCAGAGACTATGTGCATTCCAAAAAAAAAACATGATTTATTCTTTCCCACAATCTCCTGTCACAAACCTATTCACTGATATACAGCTTTATTTAAACTCTCCCCCTTCCTGTTCTTTTCTGCTTGTCATCAGACACATTCCCATGTTGTTCCAATGCTTTGCCTTTTCTCTTTGGATTTAGAAAGCTCCTTCCACCTGATCCCAGTACCTGCATGCGCTCTGTTAGTTTAAAGCCTGTCCATAAACCTATCGACATGATTGGCCAGGACATCGTTCCCATCACAGTTCCATTGGGGCCCAGTGCAATGGGATTATTTTTATTCACTCGGGGGATTTGGGTGTCTCTGGCTGACCAGCCTTTCTTGCCCAGCCTTAGTTTGCCCTTGAACTGAGTAGCTTGTTCGGCCATTTCAGAGGGTAATTGAGAGGCAAACATTTTGCTGTGGGTCTGTCGTGCAGACCACGTGAGAATGGCAGCTGTCCTTCTCAAAAGGACAGGTGTTTGGATTTTTTGTACATCAGCAATAGTTTCATATTATTTGTGGATTATTAATCGTTATGTTTCAAATTATTGATTTCAAATTCCACCATTTCAGATGGTGGGATTCAAGCCGGCCTCCCCTGAACATCAGCTGAGTTTTGGAATACATGCTCTAGCAATAATACCACGAGGCCATCACTTCACCTGCTCACTGTTTGCTCATTCATGAGCACTGATAGCAGGGCATCATGAAGTGGAACCCCTTCTTCCCACACAATTGTTTGAGCCTGATATCTTCCAGCACTCTGGTGATATTACTGAGTCTCTCTCCATGTGGTATCCCTCACTGTGTGGGTCTAATTGCTGCCTCTGTCAGCACTTCTCACTCTTATAGCTACTCCAGAACCTGAGCCAACAGAATTCTACACTCCAGAGAGACGAGGCAGCACAGGTCAGGGATGAAGGCTGGGGATTTTCCAGATTACTATGGGAGACAGGGCCATTTGACGTGTGTATCCCTCACTGCATCAGTTTAAGTTCCGATCCTGTCTATTTCTCTGCCTCCTGTAGGTATTTAGAAAGTCCCTGACTCAATATATTTCCCAGCTTCTGAGTACCTCGTTCATTACCTTATTAAAGATGGTTGGTCACCCAGAGAGACAAAGGGGAGGGAGTTCTGGAGCCTTCAATATATCCTGCAGTGAAGTAAGATCACTCTCAGTGCACAGAGCAGAGAGTAATGAGATAGCTCCAAACATCAACTAAAAAGGCATGGCATAGATCCAGTGCTGGATGGGGAGAAGAGTACTGACACGTCCCAGTTTCAATCACCGCCCATCATGCAAGTTTTGTTGTACTGAGACAGCATCGGGAGTACAGAGTAATGAATCCAGGCCTGTGCTGTCTTAGTGAGCATCAGTACAACAGTGGGAAAGCAGGCCTCCCATGAGAAGGTGGGAATGCTGCCTGGCATTTTTCTACTCTGTGTTCAACACTGTATCTATGGCATGTCTCGTGGTCCGATGTCTTCAATAATTTGTAACTCCTATAAAAGTTCCTGTCCCTGTGACCTTCTCCATTCCCTATTATCCCTCCACGTGTTTGAAATCGACTGCATTCCAGACTAAGATCCCTATCTTAGTAACTTGCTTCAGTCTCTACAACATGCCTTATCTCAGTAGTCTCCTCCTCCAATGACAGAACCGAATGAGAACCTTTGGTTTGATCTAACTTGTCCATGCTGAGCAGTGTCCCTGAAAGAGTTGCTTTTGCCTGCATTTGAACCATATCCCTTCAAACCTTCTCCTCTCCATGTATGTGACCAAGTGTTTTTCACGCGTTTTAATGTACTTTTCTCTGCCATTTCCCCTGGCAGTTCATTCAATATGTGCACCATCTCCTGTGTGAGAAATATTCTCCTCCGGTCCCTTTTAACTCTTTCCTCTCCCACCCCACATTTATGCACTTTAGTTCTGGACACCCCTACCGTGGGGTAAAGATCTTGGCAATTCACCTTATGTATACCCCTCATGGTTTTATAAACCTTCATCAGGTCATTCCTCAGCCACCTAAACTCAATGGAAATATGAAGGATAATGATACAAATATCTCTGCCGTGGTAACCGCCAGTACATTGCTACAATGTGCTGGGATACACTTGTTCAGGATCTGGGTTTTTAACTACCTTTGTGTTTTAAGACTTCTAACACCACCTCTTCTGTAATGGGGAACTCTTTCAAGACATCACTGTTTCTTTCACTTTGTTTCCTAGTCTTATACACAAGTGTGCTTTGACATGAAATATTCATTTTGGATCTCAACCATCTCCTGTGGTTCCACACATGTGGGGCCTATTGTCTCTCTAGTTTATTTTTTTTATTTGTGTGCTGTAGGATCTCTTTGGATTTTCCTTAACATTTTCTGAGAATCTATATCTTTTCCCCCGTTTTGCTTTCCAGCTTATCTAACCCCTCCTTGTAAGTCACACCCTCCAGAATCAGTAACGTCCTAGTCAATCTTTGCTCCATTTCAGAAAATGCTTCCTAAATCGGGATGGTCCGAATTCTACACAATACTCTAAGTGGGTACAAATCAATGTCTGAAATAGCCGTATCATGGTGTCCCAACTCACGTACTCATTGCTCTGACCCATGAGGACAGGTGAGCCTAATGCTGCATTCACCACCCTGTCCACCTGTGATACCACTTCCAAGGATCAATGCAACTGCACCCCTTGGTCTCTCTCTGTTTGACAACACTGCCCAGGGCCCTACCATTAACCGTGTTAGTCATCCCTGGTTTGTCTTAACTGAATCCAACACCTGAATTAAATGCGATCATTTATTCCTTGTCCCACTGTTCCTGTTATTCAAGAGCCCCTTTGATAACTGTATTCCCTGCCCAATATAACACGGATATTATTACCACAAACCGACTAACAATGACTCCTATATTCTGTCTATCTTCTTGGTCACCTCTTCAGCAAATTCAATTCATTTGTGAGACATGACTTCGTATGCACAAAGCTGTGATGATTATCCGTAATCAATCCTTACTATCTGAAATGCATGTATCTCCTGTCCCGCGGAATCACTTCCAACAACATTTGCACCACTGACATCGAGCTAATTGGTCTTTAGGTCTCTGCCTTTACCTTGTAGCCTTTCCTAAATACAGGCACAACATTCGCTACCCTCCAGGCTCCGAGATCATCACCTCTGGCTGTCAGTGATAGGAATATCTCTGTGAGGGACTCTTTAATTTCGTCCCTAAATTCCTTCAATATCCGGGACAAACTTGATTAGATCACAGAAATTGTCTTTCTAGATGGATTTTAAAGCCTCCAGCACCTTCTGCTCTGTACTGTGGACACTTTTGAAGATATCACTGTTTATTTCTCTGACTTTCCCAGCCTTTGTCCACAGTAAGTTGTAAGGGGAATTTTTTATTTAAGATGTCACCCATTTCGTGTGATTCCACACATTGATGGAGTCATTGATCTTTAAGGGGCCACATTTTGTCCCGAGTTGATCTTTTTTATTAATATTCTTGTATAATATCTATGGATTTTCCTCAACCTTTTTGCCAATGCTTTCCCCGGTGCCCTTTGGGCCCTCCTGATTTCCCTCTTAAGTGTATTAATACGCTCGCAATATTCTTCAAGAGATTCCCTTAATCCAGCTGGCTATATATGACCTGTGCCCCATTTTTCTTGACCAGAACCTCAATATTCCCAGTCATGCCGTGTTTCCTACTTGTGTCGGCATTGTGCTTCACACTAACAGGAATATCCTGGCCCTGAACTCTCATTTTCTCTCTTTTGAAAGCTTCCCACGTGTCTGCTGACCCTTTACATGCAAAAAGCCTCCAAATATTAACTTTTAAAATCTCTTGACTAATACCTATTGGATTGGGGCAAGGCCAATTTTGATCTTTAACTTGTAGACCAGGCCTATCAATTTTCCATAGCTGTTTTTAAACTGATACATTTGTGGTCACTTTACCAAAATGCTCCCCCACTAACACCTCAAGCATTTTTCCCTACCTTGCTTCCCAAGGGAGGTCAGATTTTATCCTTTTCTCCAGTCGGGTCACTTACATATTGACAGAGACAGTTTTTTGAACGTACTGAACAATTTCCTCCCCTCGGAGCTCAGAACACTTTCAGTTTCAGTCTCGGTTTAGAAAGTTAAAATCCCTATCATTCTTACAGATATCTGAGATGTCCTGACAAATTTGCTGCTTAATTTCCCGCTGACTATTGGGGGCCTGGAGTACAGTCATATCAAACTGATGACCCATTCTCATTTCTCAGTTTCACTCATATATCTTCCCTGGGAGATCCCCAGGAGTATCAGCTCTATTTGCTGCGGTTATGTTTTCAGGAATCTAAACCTCCACTCCTCCTCCTCACTTGCTTCCACTTTTATCCTCCCTGTCGCTACTGTACTCTGGAACATTGAGCTGCCAGTCCTGGCCCTCCCTCAGCTGTATTTATCACGTACCTATGATATCCACGTCTCATGCATGCGTTAAGTTCATGTGCTTTCCCTGTCAGGTCTTTTACATCAAAATAAATGAAGAGTAATTGATCAGTATTCCCTCATTGTCTGCTGTGCTCGTGCCTGCCTTGTCGACTGAAATGACTCTCTTGATATTCTGTTGTAGCTTCAACTTTCAAACTGTCGCATGGGACCATCCACCTCACTGTGAACAACACCCTCACCTTCCATGTCATCTGCAAACCTGAAAATGATACCTTCTGCTTTCACATCCAATTCATTGATGTGCATAATAAACAGCGATGCTTCCTGCACAGATATATCCGCTAGTGTAGGGCTTCTCATCACGGAAACAACCCTCCACCAATTTTGAATCCAATTTGCCAACTTGCCTTGGATCCCATAGGCCCTTCCCTTTTGGACCAGCTTCCACGTGGGACCTTGCCGAAGGCCTTAATGAACTCCATGTAAACCACATCATCTGTAGAGCACTCATCAATATTTTCAGACACCATTTAAAATAGCTAAACTGAAATCCTCAGACAGTATCTTCCTCTACCAAATTGGTGATGACTTTCCCAAATTGATTCCTGCCTTTCCAAATGTTGTTACATCTTGTCCCTCAGAATTGTTTCCAATAATCTCTCTCCCACTGCTGTCAGACTATCTGCTCTGTCGTTACCTGGCCTACCCCAGCTGCCCTTCTTGAACAAATGAACCACATTAGCGATCCTCCAGTCATTCGGCACTGCAACCGTGGCCAGCAAAGTATTAAATGTCTCCACCAGGGCTCAAGCAATCTTCTCCCTTACCTCCCATAGGAGCCTGGGATACATTTCTTTGGGCAGTGGGGATTTCCCCACTTATATGCCTGTGAAAGCATTTAGTACCTCCTCCTTATGGGCTTCACATGTTCGAGAACCTCACCATCCCGACTGAAACGCCCAGCAACAATTTATTTCTCTTGTGTGAATACAAATGGGAAGTATTCATTGAAGGCCTCACTTACTTCCTCCGGCTCCATGGAGAGATTGTCCCTTTTGTTTCTAACAAGTCCCACCCTTTCCCCAGTCGTCCTCTTACTCTAACTGTACTGGTAGCATACCACGTGGCTTTTCCTTAACACTATCTGCCAAGGACATTTCAGGACCATTCTTTGACCCTAATTTTTAAGGACCCCCTTGCACTCTCCTTACTTCTGAAGGCCTTCACCTGGTTTTATTGCCCTGTATTTTCTTTATCAAACTCACAATATTGCTTGATCAGTATTCGCTGAATTTGCTGCCTTTGTCATTCCATCCTCATGCCCACAATGGCCCTGAATTTTCACTGTATCACTTTAAAATGTTCTCATTTTGCAAATATCGACCCAAACGCAGATGGTTCTTCCCAGCCCATGTTTGCCACATCCTGTCCAATGATCGTGATACTGATAGGAGACTCAGTTGTGAGGGGGACAAACAGGAGACTGTGTGCCTGCGGAAGAACCCCAAGGATGGTGTGTTGCCTCCCATGTGTCAAGGTCAAGGATGTCTCTGAACAGTTGCAGAACATTCGGGACAGAGAGATGCCAGAGGCCATTGTGCACGTTAGTACGATTGACCAAGGTAGTCAAATGGATGGGGTCCTGTGTTATTAGTACAGGGATTTCAATAAGAATTTAAAAAGCAGGACCTCAAGGGTAGTGATTTCTGGATTACATCCAGTGCCATGTGCGAATGAGGATAGTCATGGAAAGTTAGGCCAGATACATATGTGACTGACGAGCTGGTGGAAATGGTAGGGTTTTCAATTCTTGGATCATTGGGATCTCTTCTGGGGTAGAGGTGATCTGGAAAAGAGGGATGGGTTGGACTTGAACCAGAGGGGCACCAGTATCACTGCGGGGAGATTTGCTAGTGTTACCCCGGAAGGGTGTAAACTAGTTTGGCAGGAGTTTGAGACTATGAATAAGAGAGGGGCCATCGACCAGTCAGGAGAAGATACATCAACCACCAAGTTCAGGTTTCACATTCAGGATATCCAGGGGTACAGTCAAGGGAGGGAAAAGAATTCTGGTTTAACGGGCATTTATTTCAACACACGAGACCTGACTGGTAAGGCACATGGACTGAGAGCATGGATTAGCTCTTGGGACTGGGTTATTATAGCCATAACAAAAACATGGCTGAGAGAAAGGCAGGACTGGCAGCTCAGTGTTCCAGTATGCAGAAGCTGCAGGCATGACAGAAGCACAAGTAAGGGAGGGCGAGCTGCCCTTTTGATAGGGGAGGATATAACAACAGTGTTTAGTGACGATACTCTTAAGGGATCTTCAAATAAGACCATATGTTTGGAAGTGATAAACCAAAAGTGGATGGTCAAACTGTTGGTATTGTGTTTTTACCCTCAAACAGCCAGCGGGTACTAGAGGAGTCGATGTGTTGAGAGATTGGTGATAACATAAGGAATAATAGCGTAGTATTAGATTAGTTTATTTACAGTGTGGAAACAGGCCCTTCGGCCCAACAAGTCCACACCGAACCGCCGAAGCCCAACCCACCCAGACCCATTCCCCTACATTTACCCCTTCACCTAGCATTAAGTGCAAATTAGCATGGCCAATTCACCTAACCTGCACATTTTTGGATTGTGGGAGGAAACCGGAGCAAACCCATGCAGACACCGGGAGAATGTGCAAACTCCACCCAGAGTCGCCTGAGGTGGGAATTGAACGCAGATCTCTGGCACTGTGAGGCAGCTGTGCTAACGAATGTGCCAACGTGCCACCCTAAAGGTGTGCGCAACTATCATTTTCAGAACTCCCTATTTATTGTTTAGATTGGATTCCCTACAGTGTGGAAACAGGCCCTTCAGCCCATCAAGTCCACAATGACCCACCGAAGGATGAACCACCCAGACCCATTTCCTCTGACTAATACACCTAACACAATGGGCAAATTAGCGTGGTCTATTCACATCACCTGCACATCGTTGGACTGCGGGAGGAAGCTCACGTAGACATAGGGAGAATGTGCAAACTCCACACAGACAGTTACCTGAGGCTGGAATTGAACCTGGAACCCTGATGTGGTGAGGCAGCAGTGCTAACCACTGACCCACATTGCCACACTTGTTTGGAGATTTTAATTTTCCCAGTATTGACTGGGCCACCCAGAGTGTAATAGGCCCGTATGGAGTGAAAATTGACACATGTGCCCAGAACATTTCAGAAATCAAGATGTAGACGGCCTAACTCTAATCAGGTAGGTGCAACACTGGACCTCCCCTCAGAAACTGAGGTCAGGCAAGGGAGTGAAGTGTCAGTCAGAGAGTAATTTGCGTCCAGTGACTACAACTGTCGGAGATTTCACATAGTTATGGAAAGACATCGAACAGGTCCACAGACTAAGATGCTAAACTGGACCAGAGACAGTTTTGGAGCCGTTAAGCAGGATCTACCAGAGGCTGATTGGGTGAAACTAAATATCACACAGCTCCTGTTTATTGTCCAACTAGATTTGGAAGTGCTATTCATCATTCCAAAAAATGAATGACTTAATCTAAATTTGTTTAATATTACATTCCATGACACGGCTATCTGTTGCTATAAATTCTGTGCCTTATGACTGTGCTTCACAACCACCGATGAAGAAGCTACGCTCCGAAAACAAACTGCTGAACGTGGTGTTGTGTGACTTTTAACTTTGCCCACCCCAGTCCAACACCGACATCTCCAAATCCTTACTACCATCGACTGGGTGAGTCTGTTTGAAGGAAAAGAAACGCCTGGCAAATGAGCGGCTTTTAAAAGTGTGATCTCAAGAATCCAGCGTCAGTATGTCCCTATTAGGGTGAAGGGAAAAGCTGGCATGTTTAGGGATCCCTGGCTGATGAGCGATATTGAGACTCTACTCAGGAAAAAGAAGATAGCATAATTTGGCTTTAAGGTTTCTGTATCTACATAACCTCTTCCAGTCCAAAAGACACGATCAATCTTTGGAGACTCCATAATCCTCTCGGGGTCCCTGCCGCACTCCTGATCTGTAGAACTCACTCCAATGCCTGTGGCTCTCCCGATCCAGTTCCCACAAGACCAAAGCCTGTGTAACATCCTCCAGTCGCTAGCACCCACCCTGTGAATGTAAGCTCCTCCAGTCTCTCCATCCATCTACTCATCTCCATAATCTTCTCCAGCTCTGACATCCCAATCCGTGTAAATGTCACCTTCCCCTACAACCCTTCCCTTGACCGAACTGCAGGAGCTTACTCATGCTCCTTTTTTTTTCTGTGAAACTGTCTCCATCCAAAATGGCTATCCTTATCTCTCAGAAAATCTGTCAGACTCCAAACCCTCCACATCCAAACAAACTCCAGATCCTTAGCCCTTCCTATATCTACAAACATTTTCGGTGAACTCTGTATATTTCTTTTTGTCCTTTCAATTTGTATAACCGACTTTATCTCTGTGATCTGCTCCTGAAACACACCTTGTCTGTGTAAAGCACTCCATCCTCCCGACATCCTTATGCTTGTGAACTGCTCCATCCCTCCCAATTCCCCATCTCCATGAACACCTGAAGGTCCTACAGCTCTCCACATTTCTGTAACCTCCTATGGCTTTGCGTCCTCCTTCCTGGTGAAACCAAGTCCAATCCCCAGAAATCTCGGAGCCTGCGTCGTCTGCTCCTGACCAGACCATTGCTGTCTCTGTTACCACTGACATTCCTAGCAACCCGCCCTATTTGTGTTCGTTCCTCCAGGTCTCATCCTCTCCAGCTTTCTGAAACAACAGCGTACCATTGTAACCCTTCCGATATAGAATAGTAGAGCACATGACAGGCCCTTTGGCCCTTTTACCCTACTCTGTGATCAAACTATAATCTACAGACCCTACATTTTATTGTCATTCATTTGCCTATCGAAGAGGTAATTAAATATCCCTAATGCAACTAACTCTAATATCTCTCAACATGTGTCTTTGGTCATCTCATTTTCCAGGGAATTGAAAGTAATAAAATCTGAAGTGTTTCTCTGATGCCAGTTCTGTGCTATCTTCTCAGCTACAATGTCCAGCCGGAGAGTTTACATTGAAGAATGATGAAATTGATTCAAAGTTGAATATTATTGAGCGCTCATCTATAATTCAATACTGAAGTTGCTTTGCTGTGGTTCATTGGTCAGGCCCTGGTGTGATCCCTTTACTGTGGATCTAAATCCATGTCGATCCATTGCTCTGTGTCATCCCTGTCCTCCCTGAGAGTCTCTTTTCCATTGTCCAACCTGCGCCACCTTTAATAATGTGGATTTTAACCCGATGTGATAGTTTATTGTTATTCGTTCAAGTAACGTTCAAATGAGAGTTTCATCACTGCATGTCCCTAAGCTATGTGCTGTTAATTTATTCCACTCGTATATTTGGCCTCCCTCACAAACCTCACTCAGAATTTCCTATGTTCCTGCCTGCTTTTATTCTTCATGCTCCCTCTTACACACGATATTCCCTTCCCTGTTCTTACCACCCCAATTCCCCTTTCCTGTTCTTACCAATCCACCTCCCCCACAACCTCTTTCATTTCTCTTTCATCCCTGAGAGGCCAGAGTCTTTTCTAGGTCCAGATCCTTCCTTGATGCATAATTTTTAAAGAGTTACACAGAACATGGAACAATACAGCACAAGGACGGGCCCACGATGTTGTGTTAAACAAGCCACCCAAAACCCCTTGTGCAGTCAGCCTGAAATCAAACTGTGTTAGACTGACTGTAAGTCGGAAACATGCTGGACTGTATTATAAAGGATATGACATAATATGATAACTGGACACTTCGAAACAATGCAAGAAATATGGTTTTGTAGAAGCAGAATATTTTTAAATCTGCTGCATTCTATGTTTTGGTATGGGCATAAGTGGCAGAATAGATAAGGGTGTAGGAGGCTATTGGTGTTGGGGAATATTTAAAATCTCAGTGGCATTTTCACAAGGTTCAACGGGGGCTTAAGTATAGAGAGGGAGAGAAAAGAGCCCCTGAAAGATCAATAAAGCCGTTTATGTGGAATCACAGTTGATGGGGGAGATCTGAAAAATAAAGTGTTCAGATTTATTGTGTGGAATCCAGGAGAAAACAGCACATGGAGAGCGCTGTCAGCTCAAAGCCGCACCCACCCCCTTCACATGGCCACTTTCTGCCCCAAGTGTTACAGAGTCTGTGGAAGGCCACATCGATCTGTACAGCCACCTACAGATTCCCCCTGAGCGTGGGAGATAGTCAGCCTCATCTGTGACCCATCACCAATGCGATGACGAGAGAGGAAATTTGAATCTCCTCACTGATATCCCAATGCCTTTGTTACAAATTCAAATAATTCTCTGTTAATCCAGTGTCTGACAATGTAAAGCTGCAAAGGAGCCTTAACACTGCTCTTGACACTTCTGTGTTCTGACCCTTATTACACAGAAAATGGTCTACGACTGATTGATAATCTAAGGCCACTCATTTTCTTGATCATCCCATTGTTATCCCTAACAATGAGAGAGCCCCATCCTTCTTCCCATTCTTCGTGACTTTCCACAATGTTGTGTAGCTGTGACTATTAATGCCCCACCTTCTTGTTCACCCTGTGACCATGTCTCCCTGATGTTGATTAGATAGAAATCACAAGTCACACGAGTATAGGCTGTTTGCAAATACTTCGTGCATTCAAATTTAGAAACAGTAATAAACTTTTTATCACAATTTCCTGTCACAACATATTTGCTGATGTACAATTTTAGTTAAACGCACTTCCTTCCTGTTTCTTTCTGTTTCTCCTCAGCCACACCCCCATGTTTAAATATTTCAACCTTTCCCCATGGAATTGGGATTTCTATTCAGCAGAGCCCGGTACCTCCTCATGCGTGCCAGTTTAAAACACTCTGCATAATCCTGGTCATATGATTGACCAGGGCACTGCTTCCACCAATCTACCATCCCAATAAAATAGCTGAGAACTTGTAGCAGATGCCACTGCATCAGACCCACTTCTTCTGACACCATTGTTTGATTCTGAAAACCTGCTGCACTCTGGTGATATCACTTAATATCGCTCCATGTGATATCCTTCACTGTGTGGGTCTAATTGCTGCCTCTTTCAGTGCCTCTCACTCCTGCAGCTGGTCTGAGATTCTAAACCAACATAATTCTCCACTCCAGACAGACGCAGGAGCACAGGCCAGAGATTGAGACTGGCATTTTCCAGGTCGCTGTTGGACACAGTGCTACTCGGCATGAGTCATCCTCACTGCCTCAGTCTAATTTCCCATTCTATCTATTTCTCTGTCTACTGAAGGTAATCAGGATGTTCCTGACTTAGCTGAATTCCTAACTCTCGTTCATTACGACATTGAATACAATTGATGAGCGAGAGAGAGATGGAGAGTGAGATCTGGAGCCTTCAGTAAATGTTGCAGCCGGTAAGATCACTCACAGTAAACAGCATAGGGAGGAGTTAGTGGCCTTCTGTGTTCAGACCCGGAAGACAGGACATAGGCACAGTGCTGGGCAAGGAACGTCAACATTCTAGGCTTCATTCCCACCATTTTATGAGAGTTCTGCTCTCACCCCTGCTGTACTGGTCCTCACTGAGATAGCACAGAGGTTCTCAGGAATCAATACTGGCCCATGCTGTATTAGTGACCTCTGAAGTATCCTCCAGTCCCAATAATACTTCCTTTGTTTGGAATCTCCTCTAATCCACACAATGCTCTCTATCTCTGTCAGGTTTTCCAATCCCTAACACCCTAATCCCTATTTTTTTCAGTGGATACTAAATTCCTTCATCCCAGTAAACCCTCTGTGCTGTTTATCCCTGTAAGATGCTGCTATCAACACCACCCTCCATGTCAATGTGTTTGTCTTTAACGTCTTCATTTGTCCCTATCTGTGCAAACTTCTCCAGCTCCTACAATCCTTCCTTAGCTGTGAAAAAATTGTAATCTACTTATCCTTCTCCAATTCTTCGATCTTAGCCTATTTAAACTTCACCCTCAACCCCGCCCCACCACCCCACCAACCCTCCAGACCAACGGAACCTCTTTCAGTTTGTGCAACCGTCCCCATCTGTATAACTGTCTCCAACCCAGCAACCTGACATTGTCCATTGTTTTCCTATCCACTTCGCCTCCAGAGCCTAGAAGCCCTCTTACATCTTTAACTGTCTTCAGTCACTACAACCTTCCATATCTCTGTTAATATATACAATGCTCTTCTCCCTACAACACCCTGAAACTCCCAGACAACTATAGACCTGTGAGCCTGACGTCAGTGGTGGGCAAATTGTTGGAGGGAGTTCTGAAGGACAGGTTGTACATGTATTTGGAAAGGCAAGGACTGAGTCAGGATAGTGAACATGGCTTTGTGCGGGGGATATCGTGTCTCACAAACTTGATTGAGTTTTTGAGGAAGTAACAAAGAGGATTGATGAGGGCAGAGCAGTAGATGTGATCCATATGGATGTCAGTAAGGCATTCGACAAGGTTCCCAATGGGACACTGATGCGCAAGGTTAGATCTCATGGAATACAGGGAGAGGTAGCCACTGGATGCAGAGTTGGCTCAAAGGAAGAAGGAAGAGGATGGTGGTGGAGGCTAGTTTTTCAGTCTGGAGGCCTATGACCAGTGGAGTGCCACAAGGATCGGTGCTGGGTCCGCTAGTTTTTGTCATTTACATAAATGATTTGGATGCAAGCATCAGAAGTACAGTTAGGAAGTTTGTAGATGATATCAAAATTGGAGGTGTAGTGGACAGCGAAGAAGGTTACCTTGGATTACAACAAGTTCTTGACCAGATCGGCCATTTGGCAGAGAAGTGGCAGGTGCAGTTTAATTGAGATAAATGCGAGATGCTGCATTCTGGGAAAGCAAATCTTAGCAGCACTGGTACATTTCATGATAAGGTCCTAGGAAGTGTTGCTGAACAAAGGGACCTTGGTGTGCAGGTTCATTGTTCCTTAAAAGTGGAGTCGCAGGTAGATAGGAGAGTGAAGAAGGCGATTGGTATGCTTTCGTTTATTGGTCAGAATATTGAGTACAGGAGTTGGGAGGTCATGTTGTGGCTGTACAGGACATTGGTTAGGCCACTGTTGGAATATTGTGTGCAATTCTGATCTCCTTTCTATCGGAAAAATGTTGTGAAACTTGAAAGGGTTCACAAAAATATTTGCAAGGATGTTGCCAGGTTTGGAGGATTTGAGTTACAGGGAGAGGATGAACGGGATAGGACTGTTTTCCTTGGAGAATCAGAGGCTGAGGGGTGACCATATGTAGGTTTACAAAATTACGAGGGGCATGGACAGGAGAAATAGACAACGTCTTTTCCCTGTTGTCGGGGAGTCCAGAAATAGAGGGCATAGGTTTAGGGTGAGAGGGGAAGAATATAAAAAAAATCTAAGGGGCAACTTTTTCACAAAGAGGGTAGTAAGTGTATGGAATGAGTTGCCAAAGGTCGTGGTGGAGGGTGGTAAAATTGCAACATTTAAGAGGCATTTGAATGGGCACATGAATTGGAGGCGTTTGGATGGATATGGGCCAGGTGCTGGCAGGTGGGGCTAGATTGCGTTCGGATATCTGTTCAGCATGTACGGGTTGGACCGAAGGGTCTGTTTCCATTCTGTACATCTCTATGACTATGCCTCTATGACTCTCTGTCTGTGCCTATCAGTCTGCCTGCCTCGAACCTATATCTATCCCTATCTCTATCTCCAGACTTAACCCAGCTCCCTATCTCTGTAAATTCCTTCAATTCCCAAACCCTTTGTCCCACTGAGATTCTTGGCCAATGTAACTTTGTTTAACTCTAACATCCTCGAGTCCCTGTAAGCCTCCATATCTCTGTAACTTCTATCCATCTGTTCAACCCCCCACTACTGAGGAATGACTCACTGCATTCGCCATAAGGCAGATGGAATGACAGTGAACAGGTATGATCAAACTGTCATCCTGGAGATGTGGCTGCAGAATGGCCTTCGCAGGGAAATGAATACTGAAGGGTTTTGTGGGTTTGAGGCAGGCTAGGCAAAAAGTCAACAAGTTGTGAAGAAAGGATGAGGTGAACGCATTAATGAGACATTCATGTGGAAGGGAAGATCAAAATTTGGAATCTTATTTGAGTGGAGCTGAGAATAAGCAAGCAGCAGCAACCATTAGCAGGAGTTCTTTTATAGGAACCGACAGTGATGGTAAAGTAAATATGGTTACGGTCAGGTCGCTGAATATACTTGCTGCAAGGGCAGTACAGTAACTGTGTGTGACAGTGGTCTCCATCCCGACGAGATAACGAATGAGTATCAGGGCTGTAATGGTTGGAATCCTGGACAGTATACAAGATGGTTTTCTATAACATCGCATCAAGGAGCCATCAACTAAATTGTCTGTTACAGATCAAATTCTGTGTAACAATAAATATTTAATAATCCTATTATAAAGGTGTTTTGTGAGTAGAGACCTATAATGTTATACAGGACATATTGAGTTTGAGTTCAGACCATGAGATAGAGGAGCGGAATTTGGACCATTGAGGATGCTGTGCCCTTCAGTCAGATCATGGCTGAACTGATGATCCTCCACTCTATTTACCTGCCTGTTCTATAAAGCCCTTGTTTCCATAATTTATTAAAATCTGACCAAGTCTGTTGTAAATATTCTCAATGACCCAACCTCGATAGCTCTCTGCAATTTGGAATTCCCACAGAGTCACTACCCTCTGAATGAAGACAATCCTCCTCATTACCATCTTAAATGGGTGAGCCCTTGCTGGGATTTTGTGACCTCTGGTTAGAGATTCTCACACCATTGAATGGAAAGGATGTGACAGAGATAATTATTGCAGATGACATGAAACATGGTGGAGTTGGGGTTAATGAGCAAGGAGATCCAAGGTTGCAGGAGGTTACAGATCAGTAGGAAAGATGTGCAGAGAAATGTAATCTGGACAAGTGTGAGGTCGTGTCAAGTTCAAGAAGAAAGTTAGGATACTGAGGGACATTGATATACAGAAGGATCTTGGTGCAAGTCAGTAACTCCCTGAAAATGGCAACAGAAGTATTTCAGATGGGAAAGAAAGCAAATGGAACACTGGCATTCATTGGCCACAACGTTGGGTAAAGTGGGTTGCATCTGATGTTGTAATTGCATAAAATGTTTGTTTGGCAACATTTGGAGTGCTGTGTGCAGTTCTCATCTCCACACAATATGAAGGATGAGGAGGCTTTTGAGAGGGTAAACAAGGGGTTTATCAGCACATTGCCTGTGTTAGGTTTTTGAAGAGAGTGCTAGGTATAAGAGGAAATTAAACAAAGTTGGATTGTTTTGTGAGAGTATCAGAAGCTGACAGGCGACCACGCACAGGAAAATAAAATTAGGACAGGGACAGTTCATGTGGATAGTCAGAATCTCTTTTCTAATGTGTAAGTTTCAAATACTGGAGCACAGAGGTTTAAGGTGAGCAAGAGGAAGTTTAAACTAGATGTGTGAGGCACTCTTTTTACGTCGAGAGTATAAGTTACTGAGGGAGGTCGGAGAAGCAGAAATCATTGAAGTGGCATTTGGACAGGAACATGAACAGGGCAGAGAATAGAGATATATGGACCATGTGCAGGCAGCTGGGACTAGTTTAGAACAGCATCATGGACAGCACAGCCATGGCAAGCCGAAGGGCCTATTACTGTGCTGTACTGTTCTGTTTTCTAACTTCCCAGCATCTAACCTTTCAAAGCCTCCCAGAATCTTGAATGTTTCTTTCAATTTCTCTCTCATGTTTTCTGAACGTCACTGGGTTTAACCTCAATTGACTCCACCTCTTCTCATGAGAAAATCCCTCCATTCTCAGGATCAGCCGAGTGATCCTCCTCTGGCCTGCCTCCAGTGTGAAAATGTTGTTCCTTAGGACACTCAGACTGCACATAATATTCTAGGTGTGGTCTGATTGTACCTTACTCTCGATCTCCCTCTTTTTTTAGAAGTCATTCCCTTTGTAATAAATGCCAGCATTTGTTTTTCCTTCTCTATTACATGATGACCCTGTAAGCTACCTTTTTCAGATTGATAAGCAAGAACTCCCACAACCCTTTCTGCTGTCAGTCAGAAACCAAATAGTGTTAGCCTGACAGTAAGTCGGGAACATGCTGGAGTGTGTTAGAAAGGAAATGTCAATAAACAATAACTGGACCCTTAGAAACACATTATATACAAGAGAATTTGTTAGTGAGCCTGTTGGATTTTATTTGCTGGTGTGAATATAAATGGCAGAGTAGATAAGGGTGTCGGAGATGTGTGGTGGTCCGGAGGTTGTAGTTTATTTGAGTTTACAGAAGCCTTTGCACAAGTTTCAAGAAGGGCTAAAGAGTAACTTGGTCGAGGATAGGGCCCATTAAAGATAAGTGAAGTCACCTATGTTTGGAACTAGAGGAGATGGGTGAGATATTAGACAAAGTAGTGTTGTCAGAATTTACTGTGGAGAAAGACACGAAAGTTCATGAACGTGAGGAAACAAAGAGTGATGTCTTGGAAAGAATCCTCACCAGAGAAGAGAAAGTGCTGGAGTCTTAAAACAAATAAAGGTAGATCAATGCTCAGGAGCTCATGAGGTGGTTCCTAGAACATTGTGGGAAACTAGGGAAGAGACTGTAGTGTCCTTCACAGAGATATTTATATTATCAACAGACACAATGGGGTACCGGAAAACTGGAGGGCGGCTAATGCTGTTCCATCACTTCAGGTTGCAGGGAAAAGCCAGGAAATTACAGACCAGTCATGGGTAAGTTGTTGGACGAGCTTCTGAGAGAAAGGAGTTAAGTATATTCGGAAGGGCAAGGGCTGATTAGAGATAGTCAGCATGGCATTGCGAGTAGATGACAGTGTTTCTCAAACTGGATTGATTCTTCAAGGAAGTGGAGACAGTAAAATCTGCAGATTCTGGAGATCAGACTTGAGAGGTTGTTGCTGGAAAAGCACAGCAGGTCAGGCAGCATCCGAGGAGCAGGAAAATCAACATTTCAGCCCGGAGCCATTCATCACGAGTGAGGAAGTCCGTCAAGAGATAGAAGGCAGAGCAGTCAATGTTGTCCACATGGACTTCAGCAAAGCATTTGACAAGGATCCAAGGGGTGTAGAACATCTAGCCAAGAGGAAGAAGGAAGCTGACTTAAGGATGAGGAAGCAAGAATCAAATAGACCTCTGTAGGGTTACATGGGGCAGCACGGTGTCTCAGTGGTTCACACTGCTGTCTCATAGCACCAGGGACATGATTTTAATTCCAGCCCCCGACTGCATGTGGAGTTTGCATGTTCTCCCATCATCTGCGTGTGTTTCCTCCCGGTGCTTCACTTTCCACCGACATCCCTAAGATGTGCAGGTTAGGTGAATCAGCCGTGCTCAATTACCCAGAGTGTTCAAGGAGGTGTAGGTTTGGCATTTTAGTCAGTGAAAATGTAGAGCAATATGGTGTGGGAATGGGTCTGGGTGTGATACTCTTTGGAGGGTTGGTATGGAGTTGTTGGGCCAAATGGCCTGTTTCCACACTGTAGAGATTCCCTGAAGGTACCAGGAAGGAACTGAAGAATGTACTTAAGGCAGATCGAAGGGGCCATGAATAAGCTTTGTTGGGAAGGATTAAGGAAAACCGTAAGGCATTCTCCACTTAAATGCAGAACAAGAGGTAGGCTAGATGGAGGATAGGGCTGATTAGTGATAGTGGAGGGAACTTGTCTCTGGAGTCGGAGGAGGTAGAAGAGGCCCTTAATAAATACTATGCCTCAGTATTTACTACTGAGAGGGACCTTGTCATTTGTGAGGACAGTATGAAAAGGACTGATACATGTTTACAGGTTGATGTTAAGAAGGAGGATGTGCTGAAAATGTTGTCAAGGATAAGAATAGATACATGTGCTGCGCCCGAATGGATATGTCCAAAGTTATTACAGGAAGCGAGGGGAGAGATTGTTGCGCCTTTGGCGATGACCTTTGCACCATCACTGTCCACTTGAGTCGTACCAAATGATTGGAGGCAGGAAAATGTTATTCCGTTGTTCAGTAAAGCTAATAGGGATAATCTTGGGAATTGCAGACCTGTCAGTCTTATGCCTTTGGTGTGCAGATTATTGAGGAGGACTCTGAGAGACATGACTTATGATTCATAGATTGATTAGAGATAGTCAGCATAGCATTGTAAGAGACGGGTTATACCTCACAAATCTTATTCAATACTTCGAGAATGTGGCAAAACACGTTTATTGCTCATTCAGAAATTGCGGAGGCATGGGATACAGGGAAACGTGTCTGTCTGGACACAGAACTCCTGGCTCACAGAAGAAAGAAGGATGATGAAAGATGGAAAGCATTCAGCATGGACCTCTGTGACCAGTGGTGTTCTGCAGGGATCGGTTCCAGGATCTCTGCTGTTTGTGATTTTTATAAATGACTTGGATGTGGGTGCGAAAGAGTGGGTTAGTTAGTTTGCCACTGTAATGAAGGCTGGTGGAGTGGTGGATAGTGTGGAGTGCTGTTGTAGGTTGCAATTGGACATTGACAGGATGCTGAGCTGGGCTGAGAAGTGGCATATGGAGTTCAGTTTGGAAAAATGTGAAGTGATTCATTTAGGAATGTAGAACTAAATTTTAGGTTACAGGGTTAAAGGCGGGAACCTTGGCAATGTGGAGTAACAGAGGGTTCTTGGGCTCCATGTCCATAGATCCCTCAAAGTTGCCACCCAAGCTTATAGGCCTGTTAAGAAGGGATATGTTGTGTTGACTTTCATCACCTGGGGGATTGAGTTTTAAAGCCGTGAAATTATGCTGCAGCTCTATAGAGCCCTTGTTAGACACCATTTGGAATATTGTGTTCAGTTCAGGTTCCCTCATTACAGCAAGGATGTGGAAGCTTTAAAGAGGGTAAAGAGGAGATTTACCAGAATGCTGCCTGGACTGGAGAGCATGTCTTCTGAAGGAAGGTTGAGGAAGCTAAGGCTTTTCTCATTGGTGTGAGGAAAGGTGGGGTCAACTTGGTCGAGGTGAACAAGATGGAGAGGCAGACACTGAATAGTGGGAGACTTCTTTTTCACATGGAAGAAATGGCTCCGATGAGGTGGCTTAATTTTAAGGTGATTGGATGATAGTTAAGGGTAGATGTCTGAGGTAGGTTTTTTACATAGTGTAGCGGTTGGCTGGAATGCACTGCCAGCTGTGGTAGTAAATTTAGATACATTAGGTACATTTAATAGGCTCTTGGATAATCACATGGATGATCGTAGAATGAAGGGTACGTAACTAGTTTGACCTTACAGTCGGACAAAATGTTGGCATGACATCGTGGCAGAAGGGTCTTGTGCTGTAATGTTCTGTCTTCTACCTTCCATATGGTGAACTGAGTAATAAGCTCAGATCCATGCAAATGGATATGGAATTCAGGAGGAGCTAGTCAACTGGATACAAAATTGACTTGATGGTAGGAGACAGAGGGTGATGGGACACATGTTTCTGACTGGAGACATGTGACCAGCGGTGTAGTGGGCCCACTGTTGGTTGTCGTTTGGATGGGAATATCGGTTTCCTGGTAAGTAATTTATTTGGGTGACACTGAAATTGGTGGAAATGTGGACAGTGAAGAAGGTTATCTATGGTACAACAGGATGAACAGTACTGCTGGGATAGTGGGCTGAAGAATAGCAAATTGAGTTTAATTAGATAAATGTGTTCCATTTTGCTGAAACAATCCAGAGTGGGACTTGTACAGTTAATGTTCGGGCCCTGGGTCGTGTGGTCAATTAGTGACCCAGGGACATAGGCACATAGTTTTTTGAAAGTGGTTTCACAGGTAGACAGGCTAGTGAATCAGGCGTTTGGGATGGTTACCTTCATTGGGCAGAGCATTGAGAGTTGGAGTTTGGATGTCTTGTTTTTGCTGTAGAAGACATTGGTGAGGCCACCATAAAAGCATTGTTGATCAGTAGGAAGAACTGATCTGGTTCACTTACCTTCTTTACAGAAGGACATCTGACATTCTCACCTGGTCTGACCTACATGTGACTCCAGACCAACAACAATATGGCTGAATGTGAACTATCCTCTGGGCAATTATCAGTGGCGGCAAAGAATGCTGGTCGAGGTAGTGATACCCACATCCCATCAATGAATAAATAAAAATATATATGTCCCTCCGTACCTCTGCAAAACCCTCCTGGTTTTGTAACACCATTCAAGCCCTGACCACTCTCTGTAACACTCTCACCACCTCCAGTACCTTCACCTCTCCCTGTTCCTATCGTGTCACTATCCTGATTCCCCTTCTCACTGCCCACGTCCTGCTAGCAGACAGTTTGCAATCCCTTTAAAACTTACTGCTATAGCACTCACACTTCATGATTTTAAGAACTTTCGGTGATCTTCTAAGCTTGATAATCTAATTTGATTCATTTTGTCCTGAGTGAGGGCCAGGTGGGAATTTCTTGCTGAGGTTTTTTTCTGTCTCAATATCCTTTTGTTGACTGATTTACACTGTTTCAGTGTTTCACATATGTTTCAGTCTGTTTCGCCTGTTTACCTTGGTCAGTTCTCCTCTCAAACTCATGTAATCGACGATTTTTGTTTCCAGTTGTACCTTGTTTTTCTGTGATTCACTTGAAAACTTTATATTCCTCTAAACTGCACTTTATCATAATTTCCCAGAGGATCTCTGCAGGTGACATGACTCATTCACTAAGTTTTATCGCACAATGGTCATAATGAGATAGCTACATCCCTAGCCAGTTGCACAATGAGTTACTCAAAGAAACACAAAAAAATTCTCCAAACTCCTCTTCCAATATCACTCTTGTCAGTGTGACTGTCCTAGATTATGCGAATATTGAAATATCCCAAAAATATCATAATGCCTTTTTTAACAATTCCAATGAATTCCTGCTTAATGCTGTGATGAGCAATGAAATCTTGTTCGGTAACTTTGTACACCCCAGTGGGCGGCACGGTGGCACAGTGGTTAGCACTGCTGCCTCGCAGCGCCGGAGACCCGGGTTCAATTCCCACCTCAGGCGACTGACTGTGTGGAGTTTGCACGTTCTCCCCGTGTCTGCGTGGGTTTCCTCCGGGTGCTCCGGTTTCCTCCCACAGTCCAAAGATGTGCAGGTCAGGTGAATTGGCCATGCTAAATTGCCCGTAGTGTTAGGTAAGGAGTAGATGTCGATGTCGGGGTATGGGTGGGTTACGCTTCGGCGGGGCGGTGTGGACTTGTTGGGCCGAAGGGCCTGTTTCCACACTGTAAGTAATCTAAAAAAAAAATTAATTAACAAGGCATGACATAGACCCAGTGCTGCAGGGGGGAGCACATTACAGACACACCCCATTCTCAATCACTGCCCCGACTGTAAGTTTTGTTGTACTAAGACAACATTGGGTGTGTCACAGTTATCAATCCAGGCCCGTGCTGTCTTACTGAGCATCAGCAGCACAGTGGGGAAAGCAGGCCTCCCATGAGAGGGTGGTAGTGCTGCCTGGGAACTTTCTGTTCTGTGTTCTCCCTCCAACACTGTATCGCTGGCATGTCTCATGGTCCGATATCTTCAATAACTTGTAACTCCTATAAAAGTTCCTGTCCCTGTGAACTCCTCCAGTTTCTATAGTCCTTCCTAATGTTTGAAATGTACTGCATTCCAGACTAACATCCCTATCTCTGTAACTTGCTTCAGTCTCTACAACATGCCTTATCTCAGTAATCTCCTCCTCCAATGACAGAACCAAACAGAACTGAATCAGAACCGTTAGTTTGATCCAACTAATCCATGCTGACCCCAGTGTCCCTGAAAGTGTTGCTTTTGCCTGCATTTGAACCATATCCCTTCAAACCTTCTCTTCTCCATGTGAGTGCCCAAGTCTTTTTCATGCGTTTTAATGTACTTTTCCCTGCCATTTCCCCTGGCAGTTCATTCAATATGTGCAAATCTTCTGTGTGAGAAATGTTCTCCTCCGGTCCCTTTTAACTCTTTCCTCTCCCACCCCACATTTATGAACTTTATTTTTGTGACTCCCCTACCCTGGGGTAAAGATCTTGGCAATTCAGCTTATGTATACCCCTCATGGTTTTATAAACCTTTATCAGGTCATCCCTCAGCCACCTAAACCCAATGGAAATATGAAGGATAATGATACAAATATCTCTGCCGTGGTAACCGCCACTACTTTGCTACAATGTGCTGGGATAAACTTGTTGAGGACCTGGGTTTTTATCTACCTTTGTGTTTTAAGACCTCTGGCACCACCACCTCTTCTGTAATGTGGAACTCTTTTCAAGACATCACTATTTCTTTCTCTATGTTTCCTATTCTTTATCCACAATATGTTTGACATGAAATATTTATTTTGGAACTCACCCATCTCCCGTGATTCCACATATGCGGAGCCCTATTCTCTCTCTCGTTGCTTTTTTGTACTTGTGTGATACGGGATATCTTTGGATTCTCCTGAACCTTTTCTTAGATCTATCGCTTTCCCCGCATTTTGTTTTTCAGCTTATCCAGCCTCTCCTTGTAAGTCACACCCTCCAGGAGCAGTAACGTCTTCGTCAATCTTTGCTCCGTGTACAGTTGCAGAAAATGCTTCCTAAATCTGGATGATCTGAATTCTACGCATTATTCCAACTGGGGACCCAGCAATGTCAGATACAGCCGTATTAAGGTGTCCCAACGCATGTCCTCAATGCTGTGAGCCATGAGCGCAAGTGAGCCTAATGCTGCATTCACCACCCTGTCCACCTGTGATACCACTTCCAAGGAACAATGTAACTGTACCCCTTGGCCTCTCTCGGTTTGACAACACTGCCCAGGGCCCTCCCATTAACTGTGTTAGTCCTCCCTTGTTTGTCTTAACTAAATCCAAGACCTGAACTAAACGCCATCTTTAATTCCTTGTCCCACTGTCCCTGTTATTCAAGAGCCCCTTTGATACTGTATTCCCTGCCACTATAACACGGATGTTAGTATCCACAAACCTACTAAAAGTAACTCCTATATTCTGTCTGTCTTCTTGTTCACGTCTTCAGCAAATGTAATTCATTTGTGAGACACAACTTTGTATGCACAATACTGTGCTGACTATCCATAATTAATCCTTACTTTCTGAAATGCATGTAACTCCGATCCAACGCTTCCAACAACATTTGCACGACTGACATCGAGCAAATTGGTCTTTAGGTGTCTGCCATTCCCTTGCAGCCTTTCTTAAAAACTGGCTCATTTGCCACCCTCCAGGCTCCCAGCTCATCACCTCTGGCTGTCAGTGATAGAAATATCTCTGTGAGGGACTCCTTAGTTGAGTTCTTAACCACCTCCAATATCCAGGGATAAAGTTGATTAATTCCCAGAAATTGTCTTGTTTTTAAATCCTCCAGCAACCTCTTGCTTTGTAACGTGGACTCTTTTGAAGATAACACTGTTTGTTTCCCTGACTTCCCTAGCCTTTGTTCACAGTAAGTTGTAATGTGATTGTTTTTGGTTTAAGATGTCACCCATCTCCTGTGATTCCACACATTGATGGCGCCATTGATCTTTAAGGGGCCACATTTTGTCCCGAGTTAATCTTTTTTATTAATATTCTTGTGGAATATCTATGGATTTTCCTGAACCTTTTTGCCAAAGCTTTCTCAGGTCCCCTTTGAGCCCTCCTGATTTCCCTCTTAAGTGTATTAATCCAACTGAAATATTCTTCAAGAGATTCCCTTAATCCAGCTGGCTATATATGACGTGCCCCTTTTTTCTTGACCAAAACCTTAATAGTCGCAGTCATGCAGTGTTTCCTACTTGTGTCGGCATTGTGCTTCACACTAACAGAAATATGCTGGCCCTGAACTGTCATCTTTTCTCTTTTGAAAGCTTCCCACTTGTCTGAGGACCCTTTACATGCAAATAGCCTCCAAATATCAACTTTTAAAATCTCTTGACTAATACCTTCTGGATTGGGAGAAGGCCAATTTTGATCTTTAACTTGTAGACCAGGCATATCAATTTTCCATAGCTGTTTTAAAACTAAAACATTTGTGGTTACTTTACCAAAATGGTCCCCCACTAACACCTCAAGCATGTTTCCCTACCTTGCTTCCCAAGGGGAGGTCAAATTTTATCCCTTTCTCCAGTCGAGTAATTTACATATTGACGGAGACAGTTTTATTGAACAAAATGAACAAATCCCTCGCCTCGAAGCTCAGAACATGTTGGCAGTCTCAGTCTCGGTTTAGAAAGTTAAAAGCCCTATCATTCTTACAGACATCTGAGATGTCGCGACAAATTTGCTGCTTTATTTCCCGCTGACTGTTGGCAGCCTGGAGTACAGTCATAGCAAACTATTGACACATTCTCATTTCTCAGTTTCACTCATATATCTTCCCTGGGCGATCCCCAGGAATTCATCTCTTAGTGCTGCGGTTATGTTCTCAGGAATTTCAAACTCCACTCCCCCTCTTCACATGCCTCCCCTTTTATCCTCCCTGTCGCATCTGTACCCTGGAATATTGAGCTGCCATTCCTGACTCTCCCTCTGCTGCGTTTATTTCGTACCTATGGTACCCAGTCCCATGCATGCGTTGAGTTCATGTGCTTTCCCTGTCAGGTCTTTTACATCAAAATAAATGCAGTTTAATTGATCAGTATTCCCTCATTGTCTGCTGTGCTCTTGCCTGCCTGGTCGATTGAAATGGCTCTCTTGATATTCTATCCGAGCTTTCACTTTCAACTGTCGCATGGGACCATCCCCCTCACTGTGAACAACACACTCAAATTCCATGTCATCTGCAAACCTGATAATGATACCTTCTGCATTCACATCCAATTCATTAATGTACATAATAAACAGCGATGATTCCTGCACAAATCCCTGTGGTACATACACTGGTGAAAGGCTTCTCATCACAAAAACAACCCTCCACCAATTTTGGATCCAATTTACCAACTTGTCTTGGATCCCATAGGCTCTTCTCTTTTGGACCAGCCTTCCATGTGGAACCTTGTCAAAGGCCTTAATGAACTCCATGTAAACAACATCATCTGCACTGCACTCATCACTATTTTCAGACACCATTTCAAAAAGCTAAACTGAATTCCTCAGACAGTATCTTCCTCTACCAAATTGGTGATGACTTTCCCAAATCGATTTCTGCCTTTCCAAATGTTGCTATATCTTGGCCCTCAGAATTGTTTCCAATAATCTCTCTCCCCCTGTTGTCAGACTAACTGCTCTGTAATTACCTGGCCGATCCCTGCTGCACTTCTTGAACAAAGGAACCACATTAGCTATCCTCCAGTCATTCGGCACTTCACCTGTGGCCAGCAAAGTATTAAATATATCCACCACGGCCCAAGCAATCGCCTCCGTTACCGCCCAAAGGAGCCTGGGTTACATTTCATTGGAAACTACGGATTTCCCCACCTTTACACCAGCGAAAGCATTTAATGCCTCCTCCTTATTGATCTTCACATGTTCTCGAACCTCAACATCCCATCCGAAACGCCCGGCAACAATGTCTTTTCCTTGTGTGAATACGGGAAGTATTCATTGAAGACTTCACCTTCTTCCTCTGGCTCCCTGCGCAGTTTGTCCTTTCGGTTTCTAACAGGCCCTACTCTTTCCCCAGTAATCCTCTTACTCTAACTGTACTGGTAAAATACCTTGTGGCTTTTCACTAACAGTATCTGCCAAGGATATTTTGGGACCATTGTTTGACCCTTATTTTTAAGGACCCCCTTGCACTCTCCATACTTGTGAAGGGCGTCGCCTGGTTTTATTGCACTGCATTTTCTTTATTAAACTCACGATATCGCTTGATCAGTATTTGCTGGACTAGCTGTCTTTATCATTCCATCCTCATGAACACACCAGCCCTGAATTTTCACTGTATCACTTTAAAATACTCCCATTTTGCAAAAATAGACGCAAACACAGATGGTTCTTCCCAGCCCATGTTTGCCACATCCTGTCCAATGATCGTGATACTGATAGGAGACTCAGTTGTGAGGGGGACAGACAGGAGACTGTGTTCCTGCAGAAGAGACCCAAGGATGGTGTGCTGCCTCCCGGGTACCAGGCTCACGGATGTCTCTGAACAGTTGCTGATCATTCGGAACAGAGAAGGTGAAAAGCCAGAGGCCATTGTGCACATTGGTACGATTGACTAAGGACAACAAAGGGATGGGGTCCTGTGAAACTAGAACAGGATGTTCAATAAGAATTTAAAAAGCAGGACATCAAGGATAGTGATCTGTAGATTGCTCCCAGTCCCGCGTGCGAGTGAGGATAATCACAGAAAGTTCCGCCGGATGGATATGTGGCTGAGAAGCTGGTGGAAGGGGCCATTTTTTCAGTTCTTGGATCATTGGGATCGCTTCTAGGGTCGAGGAGACCTGTACAAGGGGACGGGTTGGACTTGAACCAGAGGGGCACCAGTATCTCTGGGAGGAGATTTGCTTGTGTTACCCCGGAATGGTTTAAACTAGTTTGGCAGGAGGTTGGGACTCTGAATGAGAGGGACCATTGACCAATCAGGCAAGATACATCATCCATCTAGAGCAAGTTTCCTATTCAGGATATCCAGGGCACAGTCAAAAAAGGGATAAGATTTCTGATTTAACGGGCATTAATTTCAACACACGAGACCTGACTGGTAAGGTAGAGGAGCTCAGAGCATGGATTGGCTCTGGGGAGTGGGATATTATAGCCATAACACAAACATGGCTGAGAGAAGGACAGGACTGGCAGCTCAGTGTTCCAGGATACAGAAGCTACAGGTGTGACAGAAGGACAAGTAAGTGAGGGGGGGGGGGGGGGGGCTGCCGTTTTGATAAGGGAGGACATAACAACTGTGCTTAGAGAGGATACTCTTTCAGGATCATCAAATAAGACCATATGTTTGGAAGTTATAAACAAGGTGATGGTCAAACTGTTGTGACTGTGTTATGACCCTCAAACATCCAGCTGATACTAGAGGAGGAGATGTGTTGAGTGGTTGATGATAACAGTAGGAATAATAGAGTAGTATTGTTGGGAGATCTTAATTTCCCCTGGATTGATGGGCCAGACAGAGAGTAAAAAGCCTGTACGGAGTGGAATTTGACACATGTGTCCAATAACATTTCATAAATCAAGATGTAGACGGCTTAACTCTACTCAGGCGATGCAACACTGGACCTCCCATCAGAAAACGAGGTCAGGCAAGTGACTAAAGTCTCAGTCGGAGAGCACTTTGGGTCCAGTGACCGCAATTGTCTGAGATTGACATAGTTATGGAAAAACATCGAACAGGTCCACAGATTAAGATGCTAAACTGGAGCAGGGCCAGTTTTGGGGCCGTTAGGCAGGATCTACCAGAGGCCGATTGGGTGAAGCTAAAAATCACACAACACCTCCTTATTGTCCAACTAGATTTGGAAGCGCTATTGATCATTCCAAAAGATGAAAGACTTAATCTAAATTTGTTTAATATTACATTCCATGACACTGCAATCCTGTTGCTATATATTCTGTGCCTTATGACTGTGCTCCACAACCACCGATGAAGAAGCAGTGCTCCGAAAACTAGCACTTCCAAATAAACCTGCTGGTTGTGGTGTTGTGCGACTTTTAACGTTGCCACACCGCAGTTCAACACCAGCATCTCCAAATCATGACTATCATCGAGTGGGTGTGTCTGTTTGAATAAAAAGGAACGACTGGCAAATGGGAAGCTTTGAAAAGTGTGATCTCAAGAATCCAGCGTCAGTATGTCCCTGTTAGAGTGAAGGAAAAAGCTGGCAGACTCAGGGATCCCTGTCTGATGAGGGATATTGAGGCTCTAATCAGGAGGAGAAAATATCATACATTGGCTTTAAGGTTTCTGTATCTACATAAGCTCTTCCAGTCCGAGAGACACAATCAAACATTGGAGAAGCCACAATCCTCTCAGGTCCCTGCCGCACTCCCGATCTGTCGAACTCACTCCAATGCCTGTGGCTCTCCCGATCCAGTTCCTACAAGACCAACATCTGTGTAACATCCTCCTGTCGCTCGCACACACCCTGTGAATGTAAGCTCCTCCAATCTCTTCATCCATCTACTCATCTCCATAATTTCTTCCAGCTCTGACATTCCAATCCGTGTAAATGTCACCTTCCCCTACAACCCTTCCCTTGACCAAACTGTGGGAGCTTACTAATGGTCCTTTTTTACTGTAAAACTATGTCCAACCAAAATTGCTGTCTTTGATCTCTCAGAAAATCTGTCAGACTCCGCACCCTCCATATCCAAATAAACTCCTGAACCTTAGGCTTCCTATATCTATAAATATTTTTGGTCTGACTACTCTGCATATGTCTGTTTGTTCTTTCAATTTGCACAACCCACTTTATCTCTGTGATCTGTTCCTAAAACACTCCTTGTCTGTGTAAACCACTCCATCCTCCCGACATCCTTATGCCTGTAAACTGCTCCTTCCCTCCGAACCTCCCCATCTCCATGAACTCCTGTAGTCCCTACAGCTCTTCACATTTCTGTAACCTCCTGTGGCTCTACGTTCCTCCTTCCTGGTGAAACCACGTCCAAACCCCAGAACCCTCGGAGCCTGCATTTTCTGCTCCTGATCAGACCATTGTTGCCTCTATTACCTCTGACATTCTGAGCAACCCCTCATATCTGTGTCTGTTCCTCCAGATCGCATCCTCTCCAGCTTTCTGAAACATCTGCGAGCCATTGTAGCCCTTCCTATATAGAACACAGAAAATAGAGCACACGACAGGCCCTTTGGCCCTCAATGGTGTGCCGACCTTTTATCCTACTCTGTGATCAAACTATAATCGACATACGCTACATTTTACGAACATCCATGTGCCTATCGAAGAGTTAATTAATATCCCTAATGTAACTACCACCGTTGGCAGTGCATTCCACGCACCCACCGAACTCTGTGTAATGAACCTACCTCTGACAACCCCCGAACCTTTCTCCAATCACGTTTAAATTATGCCCCCTTTTGATAACCACCTTCACAATGGGATAATTCTCCGGCTATCCACTCTATCTGAGACTCGAATCATTCGTGAACCTCTATCAAGCGAATTATCATTCTCAATGAGAGAAGACCTAGCTCCCTCAGCCTTTCTTTATAAGGCCTGCTCTCCAGTCCAAATAGCATCCTGATAAATCTCCTTTGGAACCTCTCTGAAGCTTCCACATCTTTCTGATAATAAGGCAACCAGAACTGAACATGATATTCCAAGTGTGGGCTGACAAGGCGTCTATAGTGCTGCAGCATTACTTTGTGGCTTTTAAACTCAATCCCCCTGCTAATGAAAGCCAACACACCATACACCTTCTCAACACCCCTATCAACTTGGTTGACAACTTCGAGGGATCTATGGATTGAACCCCAAGATCCCACTGTTCCTCCACACTTACCAAGAATCCTGTTTTTAATCTTGTCAAGGTTTTCTGTGAAATCCTTCCAATCTTAAACCCTCCCAGTCTTGGTAACTTCCTCCAATCCATACAAGACTCCTAAATTGTGAAATCTCTTCACATCCTACAATCTTCCTTAGCTCTGTAACCTACTTTATTAGCATCAACACTCAAAATTCATGAAGCCTCCTTTTGCCGCTGCAATATTCCTAAAATTTGCATTACCCTCAAGTCCTGATGTCCCTCTCTGTCGACGTAACCCTCCACCATCCTCCAGTGACCTTCTGGGGAACATTGCAGAGGAAGGAAGAGTTGTAGAGTCCGGGCCATGTTATGGAGGTAGGAGGGGCTGCCGAACCTGGAGGGTGGTACAAATGTAGGAAGGGATATGGATCCTGCAGGAGGTTAGAGTTAGTAGGATTTATAGAACCTGCAGGATGGGACCAAGTTAGAACGGGTTGTGCAACCTGAAGGATGTTCCAGTTTGAATGATGAATTTTATTTTTGATTGGATCACTGCCCAATCTTCAGGACCTAATATTGGAGAAGTTTATCAGACTGATTCTGACACAGCTTCTGGTTCCCAGGTTAGGAGATGTGAGTTCAGATGTGAATCTATTTGCCCATTCTGTTTGTGTGTCTGACACTGACCTGGTGCTGCTCATGTGCCCTCCAGATCTCCATGACTGACCAGAGCTCAGCTCAACAAAGCCTTCGATTGGAATGATTTATTTTCAGTATATTTAAGCGGCAGTTTTAAAAGATGCAGGAATTAGAGATTTTTGATTTTGAGAGAATGAAATCTTTATCATTGCAAAATAGGAAGCCTTCAACAATGAGATAACGAGAGTCCAGAGACAGTATACAGTATTCCTGTTATGGTGAAGGAAAGGCTTATAGGTCCAGAGAATGTTGGATGACTAAGGAAATTGATAGTTTGGTTAAGAAAAAGAAGGAAACATATGTCACGTACCTATATGAGACATCAAGTGAATTCTTAGAAGAGTAAAAAACGCAGTAAGAGTATACATAAGAGCGAAAAGCGGACGGGGATAGCTTTGGAAATTAGGGTGAAGAACAATCCAAAGGGATTTATACATACATAAATGACAAAAAGGTAGAAACTTTGTCCATTCTAAAAAAAGCATAAATTAATCTTTCCCACAATTCCCTATCACAAGCCGATTGGCTGATATACAGTTTTAGTTGAACTTTGTCCCCTGTGCTGTTCCAATGCTTCACCTTTTTCCTTTGGAATAGTAAAGCTCCTTTGACCTGAACGCTGTCCCTGCATCCTCTCAGTCAGTTTAAAGCCCTGTCCATAAACCTACCGACATCATTGGCCAGGGCACTGGGCCCAGCACGGTTCCAGTGGGAACATCCTAATGGATTTCTTTTATAAACGTGGTGTGAGATGTGGGTGTCTCTGGCTAACCACCCTTTCTTGCCCAGCCCTAGCTGCCCTTGAGCTGAGTAACTTGCTCGGCCATTTCAGAGGGTCATTGAGAGGCAAACACTTTGCTGTGGGTATTTCGTGGAGGCCAGTGAGGATAGGCAGATGTCTTTCTCTAAAGGGCAAGTGTTTGGGTTTTTGTACATCAACAATGGTTTCATACGTATTTATAAAATGTTAATTACTATTTTTAAAACTACTGATTTCAAATTCCAGAGGATTTAAACCTACCTCCGCTGAACGTTAGCTGAGGTTTTGGATACATGGTCTAGCAATAATACCACTAGGCCATCACTTCACCTGATCACCGGGTGCTCATCCCTGACCAGTTATGCCGGTGCATCATGAAGTTCAATCCATTCTACCGACACAATTGTGTCTATTTCTCTGTCTCCTGTAGGTACTCAGGAAGGTCCTGACTCAATAGGTTTCCCAGCTGCTAGATGTCTCGTCCATCACCACATTGAAGATGGTTGATAAGTCAGAGAGACAAAGGGCAGGGAGATCTGGAGCCTTCAATAAATCCTGAAGCGAGGTAAGATCACTCACAGTACACAGAGCAGAGAGCAATGAGAGGGTTCCAAACATCGCTAACAAGACATGACATAGATACAGTGCTGGAATGGGTGCAGGTTTACAACCCAGTACTAAGGCTTACTACTCTGCAACACTGCATCTACGGCATGTCTTGTGGGCCAGTTTCTTCAATAATTTTTAATTGTTATAATAAGCCTTATCTCTGTAACCTCCTCCCTTCCTTATAGTCCCTCCACATATTTAAAATTTACTGCTTTCCAGACTGCCATCCCTATGTCTGTAACTTGCTTCAGTGTCTACAACATGCCTTATCTCATTAATCTCCTTCTCCAATAATAGGAGACAGAGTCATGCAACACGGAAACGGTTCATTCGATCCAACTGGTCCATGTTGATCGGAGTCCCTGAAAGAGTCACGTTTCTCTGCATTTGATCCTTATCCCTTCAAACCTTCTCCTCTCCATGTATTTTCCCAAATGTCTCTTACATGTTGTCATTGTGCTTTTCTCTACTATTTCTCCTGGAAGCTCATTCCGTACCTGCATCATCCTCTGTATGAAATATATTCTCCTCCAATCCCTTTTATGTCTTTCCTCTATCAACTTATATTTATGCCCTCCAGAACATGACGGTGCAGTAAGTCACTTCTGCCCCCGATGATGCGCCATCCTTTGGAACCAATCTAAAGCTCATCTAACCAACACTATTACAATTCTGTCCAATGACAATTTAAATGACCTTAAAGTTGACGAGTCCACTGCTGTTGCAGGCAATGCATTTCCCGCCGCTACTATTCTGAGTAAAGAAACTACCTCTGGCATCTGTACTATATCTATCACCCGTCAAATTAAAGCTATCTTCCATCGCCATCCGCGGGAAAAGTTCTCATTGTCCAACCCATCTAACCCTCTTATTATCTTATTTGTCTCAGTTAGTAGGCCTGAAAACGTCTTGTCTTGAACGAAAACAGCTTCAAGTTCCTCAGCCTTTCTCATAAGACACTCCCTCCGTACCAGATGACATCCTAGTCTATCTTCTCTGAAGCCTTTACAAAGTTCACACATCCTTCCTGTAATGTGGTGACCTAAACTGTTCACAGCACTCCAAATGTGGCCACACCAGAGTTTTGTCCAGCTGCAGCATGATCTCGTGGTTCCGAAACTCAATCCCTCTACCAATAAAAGATGACACATTGAATGCCTTCTTAATCCTATCCACCTGGGTGGTAACTTTCAACGATCTATGTACATGTATACAGAGATCTCTCTGTTCATCTACACTACCAAGAATCTTACCACTAGTCTAGTACTCTGTGTTCCTGTCACTCTTTCCAAAATGAATGACGTCACACTTTTCCACATTAAGCTCCATTTGTGAACTTTCAGTCCAGCTCTGCAGCTTATCTATGACTCTCTGTAACCAACAACATCCTTCGTCTCTGTCTACAACTTTACCGACCTTCGTATCATCTGCAAATGTACTAACCGATCATTCAATGCCCTCATCCAGGTAATTTGTATCAATGACAAGCAACATTAGACCTAAAACTGATTCTGGCGTAATCATCTAGTAATTGAACTCCAGGATGAGTATATCACATGAAACACTACAAAGGACTTCTTTCAGCGAGCTAATTTCTGATCCAAACTGCGAAATCACCCTCAATCCCATGCCTCCGTATTGTATGCAATAGTCTACCATGGAGAACCTTAACACATGCCTTACTGTAATCCATATAAAGCACATCAACTACTTTACCTTCATCCACCTTCTTAAATAACTCAATAAGGTTTGTGAGGCACGGCCTACCCTTCTCAAAACCGTGTTGGCTATCCCTAATTAAGTTATGCATCTCCAGATGATTATAAATCCTATCCCTTACAAGCGTTTACAACGCTTTACACAGAATTGAGGTAAGGCTCACTGCTCTATAATTATCAGCTTTTCTCGATTTCGCTTCTTGGATAAGAAGACAACATTTGTTGTCCTCCAGCCTTCTGGGACTATCTCTGTAGACAATGACGGCATAAAGATCTAAGCCAAAGGCTCGGCAATCTCCTTCCTGGCTTCCCAGAGAATCCGAGGAGAAATCCATCCAGCCCAGGGACATACCTAATTTCACACTTTCCAGAATTGCAAACATCTCCTCCTCCTGCACTTCAATCCCATCCATAATACAGGACTCCCCTGCCCTGGGGTTCAGGCGTGCGTAAATCATCTTATGTGTATCTCTTATGGTTTTATAAACCTTTATAGGGTCAACCCTCAGCCACCTACACCCAATAGAAATACGAAGGACGATGATACAAATATCTCTTTTCGTGTTCCCGCCAATAATTTGCCACAATGTTCAGGGTTACACTTGTTCAGGACCTCGGTCTTTCTCTACCTTTGTGTTTTGAGACCTGAGCACCACCTCTTGTGTAATGGGGACTCTTTACAAGACATCATTGTTTCTTTCCCTTTGTGTACTAGTCTTTGTCTAAAGTACGTCCTGACATGAAATGCTCATTTAAGGTCTCGCCCAACTCCTGTGGTTCCACACTTGGATGGCTCGCTGACCTTTGAGGGGTCCTGTTGTCTCTTCAGTTTCTTTTTTGTTCGTGTGTGCTATCGAAAATTCTCGTTAACCTTATCTGCCAAATCTATCTCATCCCTCCATGTTGCTTTCCAGCTTATCCAGCCCCTCCGATTCTGTCAAACCCTCCAGTATCAGTAACATCTTTGTCAATCTCTGCCCCATTCACAGTTTCAGAAACTGTTTCCTAAATCAGGATGATCAGAATTCTACACAGCGTTCCAAAGCTGTGCTGACTATCCCTAATCAGTCCTTGCCTTTGCAAATACATGTTACACCTGTCCAGCAGAATCGCTTCCAACAACATATACATCACTGACATTAAGCTACTTCGTGTTGGTGTCCCTGGCTTTTCCTCGCAGTCATTTCTAAATGCTGGCACAACATTAGCCACCCTCCAGCCTTCCAGCTCATTACGCGTGGCTGTCAGTGATAGAAAAATCTCTTTACAGGACACTACAATTTCTTCCTTAGCTTCCCACAATATCCAGGGATATACTTGATTTTTTCCCAGGGATTTGTCTCCTTTTTATGAATTTTAAAACTTCCAGTACCTCCTGTTGTGTTATGTGGAGACTTTTGAAGAGATTACTGTTTATTTCCCTGAGTTGCCCAGTATTTCTCCACAGTAAGTTCAAACATGAAATTTTCGTTTATAATATCAGCCATCTCCTCTTGTTCCACACTTCGATGGCCCCACTGATCTTTAAGGAGCCATATTCCAGCCGTATTAGAGCTTTTTGTGCTCCCCTTTGTGCCCACCTGATTTCACTCTTAGGTGTATTACTCCAGCCACAATGTTCCTAAAGAGATTCCCTTAATCCAGCTGGCTATATGTGACAAGTGCCTTCTTTTCTGTTGACCAGAACCTCCATATCCCCAGACATCTAGTGTTTCCTACTTGTGTCAGCATTATCCTTCACACTAACAGGAATATGCTGGCCCTGAACATTCATCTTATCACTCTTTTGAAAGCTTCCAACCTGCCTGACGTCCCTTTACCTGCAAATAGCCTCCACAATCAATTGTTAAAAGCTCTTGACTCAACTTCTGGATTCAAGCAAGGTCAGTTTAGATCATTAACTTGTGGCCCAGCTATGTTCTTTTCTATTGCTCTTTTCAAAATAATAGAATTGTGGTGACTTTGCCAAAGAGTTTTCCCACGAACACGTCAGTCCCTTTCCCTACCTTGTTTCCCAATGGGAGGTCAGGTTTTACCGCTTTCTGCAGTCCAATCATTTACATTCTGACTGGGACAGTTTCATTCAACATGCCGAACACATCCCTCCCATCCAAGCTCTGAACACCCTGGCAGTCCCAGTCCAGGGTTAGAAAGTTAAAATCCCCGACCATTACAACCCTATCACTCTTACAGATACCTGAGATCTCCCGTCATATTTGCTGCTCCTTTTCCCACTGACTGTTGCGGGCCTGTAGTGCAGTCATATCAAAGTGATGACCAATTCTCATTTCTCATTTCCACCATTACAGCATCACTGGGTGATCCCCAGGAACATCCTCTCCAAGTGCTGCAGTGATGTTTCCCTGATCGAAAACTCCAATCCGCCTCCTCTCTCACCTCCTATTCTCTCCTTCCTGTAGAATCTGTACACTGGGACATTGAGCTGTCAGTCCTGTCCCTCAATCAGCTATGTTTCTGTAATATCTATGGTGTCTCAGTCCCATGTACCCGCCCATGCACAAAGTTCATCTGCCTTTCCTGTTAGGCCTGTTACGTTGAAATAAAGTAGTTTAATTGATCAGTTTTCCCTCATTGCCTGTTGTTCTCTTGCCTGCCTTGTCTATTTAAATGACTCTCTTGAAATTCTGTCCCAGCCTCAACCTTCAGACTGTATCCTGAGACCATCCACCTCACTGTGGACAATACCCTCCTCTTTCATGTCATCTGCAAACCTAATAATGACACCTTCTGCTTTCACACCCAAGGTATTCATGTACATACAATCAGCAATTGTTCCTGCACAGATCGCTGTGGTACACCCACTGGTGAAAGAATTTCAAACACAAAACCAACCCTCCACCAATTGTGGATCCAATATTCCAACTTGCCTTGGAACCCATTCGTCTGTTGGACCAGCCTTCCATGTGGGATCTTGTCAAAGGCCGTAGTGAACCCCAAGGAACCTATATCATTTGCTCTGCCCTGATCAATAGTTTTAATCATGATTTCAAAGAAAACTCAGCTGAATTCATCAGGCAGGATCTTCCTGTACCAAACCCGTGCTGACTATCCCTAATTGTTTCCTGTCTTTCCAATTATTGATTCATTCTGTGCCTCAGATTTATTTCCAATGATTTCCCTCCCCCTGCTGTCAGACGATCTGCTCTGTCATCACCTGACCAATCCCTGCTGCCCTTCTTAAACAAAGGAACCACATTAGCTATCCTCCAATCATTCAGTTTCTCATCTGTGGCCAACAAAGTATTAAATATATCCACGAGGGCCCCAACAATCTCCTGTCTTATCTCCCATAGCAGCCTCGGATACATTGTATTGGGCACTGGAGATTTCTCCACCTTTTTGCCTGTGAAAACATTTAATACCTCCTCCTTATTGATCTTAACATATTCTCGAACCTCGCCATCTCAACCGAAATCCCCGGCTACATTGTCTTTCTCCTGTGTGAACACAGATGGGAAGTATTCATTGAAGACCTCACCTACTTTCTCTGGCTCCATGCACTGGTTTCAAACAGGCTGCACTCTTTAGCTGGGAATCCTCTGAATTTGACTATAGTCATAAAATATCTTGTCGCTTTTCCTTAATAGTGTCTGTCAAGGAGGTTTTTTGGTCATTGCTTACCCCTCATTTTTAATGACCCCTGTCCTCGCTGAGACAGCGCAGGAGGTCCCAAGCATCAATCCTGTCCCGTGCTGTATTAGTGATCATTGTAATATCCTCCAGTCCCGATAATCCTTCCGTGGTTTGAAATCTCCTCTTGTCCACACAATGCTCTCTGTCTCTGTCAGGTTCTCTAACCCCCAACACGCTAATTGGTAATCTTCTCCAGTAGATACTCAATTCCTTCATCCCTGTAAACCCCGACAGTCCTGTCTATTCCTGTAAGCTCCTCCTATCAATATCACCCTCCATGTCAATGTATTTGCCTTTAACCTCTCCATCCCTATCGGGGTAAACTTCTCCAGCTCCTCCAACCCTTCCTTATCAGTGAAAAACTATTCAGTCCATTGAGCTGTCCAGATCTGTGTAATCCCTTCCAGACCTGAAAAACCTCCCTGTCTTTGTAACTATGTCAGGCCCCTACCTGACAATCTCACTATCTGTAATCCTGACCTTAGGAACCTCCTCCACATGTTAACATCCTCCATGGCTGTGGATACCATCAAGTTCTACAGTCCCTATCATGGGATTTAGTCTCTATCATCCTAATGATGCAAATAAACTCTTCCTCTCTCAACCAGACTCAATCTCCGTTAACTTTAGTCGTCCCTACTCCCCTTGTGCATGTAATCTCCTTCCCTCATGACAAATCTTTATAGCTTTAAATTGCTCCCCTTTTCACTACACTATTTATTTCTGTTACCTTCATGAGCTGCCGTAATTGTCATTGTGACTCTCACCATGTTCCATCCCTACATTCTTCCGTTTCTCTGAAAAGTCCTCCTTATTTGTAAAACCCTCCCTCTCTATGTCACCTGTTCCAGTCTCCACAACTCTATCTATGGAGAAACTATACGGTTAAAGCTGCTCCAATAACCTTAAATCCTCCTGATCTTTCTAACTCCCGTTAATTATGAAACTCTCCCCATCTGTGTAACAAACTATCCTCCAGTGTTGAAAGCCCTCCCTATCTTTGTATGCACCTCCAATCCCTAGAACTGTCCCTGTCTTTGTAACGTTGTCCTGCACCGTGAAACCTCCTGGTTGCTGAACCCTCTTCAGGCACTGCACTTTCTCTATTTCTGTTACTTTCACCTGCTCTTAGAAATCCCCCTGTCTGTATGCTCCCCTGCAGTCTCTGCTGTGCTCCCTATCTCTAACCACCAACTGCCTCCACGACCCTCGCTACATCTTTTACTACTTCCAGTCCCGTCAGCACCTTCTATAGCTGCAAACTCGCCGGTTTCCAAGGCTACTCCACTTCGTACAATGGCTGTCAGACTCCGAAGCCCACACATACTCTAACCTGGAAATCTCTCTATAATCCGTTAACATCTGCAGCCACCACTACTGTCTGTACCGTTCTTCGCTCCTCCAGTCCCATTAAGCTCCCAATCTTGCACTAACAAAAGCCTGTATATCTTAGTACTGTTCTAAAAGTTTTCATGTCTCTCCTAACTGCTTCAGCCCCGCCATTGTCTCCATAAACATCCACAGCCCCTAAAGCCCTCTCTTTCTGTGTAATCTCTTCCAGTCCTGACAACACCCCAATCTATGGAACCCATTGAATCTTCGCTTGTTGGGTAATCCCTTGAAAGTCCCTGACGATTTCCCTATCTTAGCACCAACACCAATCTTTGTGATTCTCCAGTTCTCATAAGACTCACGTTCAATGTCACCTCATCCAATCCCTACATCCATCAGTAACCTTCTTATCCTTCTCAAATTCTTCGATCTTAATTTATTTAAACCTTACCATCCAAACCCTCCCCCCCCCCCAACCCTCCTGACCACAGGAAACTTTTTCTGTTTGTGCAATCCTCCCCATTTGTGTAACTCTCTCCAACCCAGTAACCTGCCATTCTCCTTTGCCTTCCTATCTGTGTAGCCTTCAGAACCTGGAAGCCGCCTTATAACTGTAACTGTCTTCCATCACTATAACGTTCCATATCTCTGTTAGTATATACAATAAACTTCTCCCTGAAACACCCCCTGTCTGTGCCTCTCAGTCTGCCTGCCTCTCCTTACATCCTTTCCTATCCCTATCTCCAGAATCTAATCCAGCTCCCTCTATCTCTGTAAATTCCTCCAATCCCCAAACACGTTTGTCCCACTGACATTTTTGACCAGATGTAACTCTGTTTAACGTTAACATTTTCGAGCCCATGTAAACCTCCCTATTCCCCCCCCACTCCCCCCACAGTTGAGGAATGACTCATTGCATTCGCCATAAGGCAGATGGAAGGACAGTGAACGGAAATGATGGAACTGTAATTCCGGAGATGAAGCTGTGGAATGACCATTGCTGGGAAGGGAATATTGAAGGATTATTGGGATCAAGGCAGGACTGGTAAAAAGCCACTAAATTGTGAAGAAAGGATGAGTTTAATGCATTAATGAGACTGAAGATCACAATTTGGAGTCTATTTGAGTGGAGCTGAGAATACGCATGCGGCAGCAACCGTTAGCAGAACTTCTTTTGTAGGCAAAAGGCAGTGATGGTAATGTCAATATGGTTAAGCTCAGGACACTGAATAGACATGCAGCAAGGGCAGGACAGTAACTGTGTGTGACAATGGTCTCCATTCCGACTGGATAACTTATGAGTACCAGGGCTGTAATAGATGGAATCCTGGATTGTATGTGAGATGGTTTTCCACAGCATCATATCAAGGAGCCATCAACAAAATTGTCTCTTGTAGATCATATGCTGTTTAATAATAAATGTCTAATAATCCCATTATAAAGAAATTTGGTGAGCAGAGACCCATAATTTTATAATGGAGATACTGAGTTGAGATGTAAGAATTGAATGAGGCCATTTGGCCCATTGAGTTTGCTCTGTACTTCAATCAGATCATGGCTGACCTGATGATCTTCAACTCTACTTTCCCGCCTTTTCCAGAAAACACTTGTTTCCCTGATTCCTTAAAATCTGACCATCTGTGCTGTAAATATTCTTAATGACCCAGCCTCGACAGCCCCCTGCCGTCAGGAATTCCCACAGAGTGAATGCATTCCTCCTCATCTCCATCTTAAATGGGTGAGCCCTTGCTGGGATTTTCTGCCCCCTGGTTACAGATTCTAACACAGTTGAAATGAAAGGTAGTGACAAGTAGTTATTGCAGATGACATGAAAATTGGTTGAATTGGGTTTAATGAGCAAGGATATCCAAGGTTAAAGATCAGTTGGAAAGATGTGCAGGGAAATGGCAAATTGAGTTTAATCTGGTCAAGTGTGAGATGATGTCAAAGTCAAGAAGAAAGTTAGGCTTCTGAGTGGCATTGATATACACAAGCATCTTAGTGCAAGTCAGTAACTCCCTGAAAATGGCAACAGAAGTGTATCAGATGGGAAAGAAAGCAAATGGAGCACTGGCCTTCATTGGTCACAACGTTGGGTATCGTGATTTGCATCTGATGTTGTAATTGTACAAAACTTCTGTTTGGCCACATTTGGAGTACTGTGTGCATTTCTCATCTCCTCAAAATAGGAAGGATGTGGAGGCTTTGAAGAGGGTACAAAAGGGCTTTATCAGCACATTGCCTGTATTATGTTTTTAAAGGTGTGTTAGGTGTAAGAAGAAATTAAACAAAGTTGGATTGCTTTGTAAGAGTATCAGAGGCTGACAGGCAATCAGGTACGTGAATATAACGTTTGGACAGGGATAGATAATGTCGATAGACAGAATCTCTTTTCCAATGTGTAAGTTTCAAATACTAGTGCGCAGAGGTTTAAGGTGAGAAAGAGAAAGTTTAAATGAGGTGTGTGAGGCAAGTTTTTTTTTTACAGAGAGTGGAAGTTACCAAGCGAGGTCGTAGAAACAGAAATGTGAGTAATGTTTTGAACTGGCATTTAGAAAGAGAATAGAGGGATATGGATCATGTACATACAGATGGGATGAGGTGAGGATAGCATCATGATGGGCCGAAGGGCCGATTGCTGTGCTGCACTGTTCTATTTTCTAATTTTACAGCATTTAACCGATTCAAGCACTTCAGAATCTTGCACGTTTCATTCAGTTTCTCTCTCATTTTTTCTCATCGGTTCATTCTCAATCTACTCTACCTCTTCTTATTATGAAATCCATCCATTCCCAACATCAGCTGAGTGGACCTTCTCTGGCCTGCCTCTGATACAAGAATATCTTTCTTTCGGGCACTCTCATTGTTCATAATATTCCCGGTGTAGTCTGACTTGTGCCTTGCATCGTTTTAGTAAGACCTCCCTTTATTTAGCCTCCATTCCTTTTGTAATAAATGGCAGCATTTGATTTGCCTTCTCTATTACTTGATGAAGGTGTAAGCTACTTTTTTGTGGTTGATAAACAAGAACCACACAGCTCTTTCTGTTTCCAGTCTAAAAACAAATACTGTTAGCCTGACAGTAAGTCAGGAGCATGCTGAAATAAGTGAGAAACGACGTATCAATAAAAAGTAACTGGACCCTTAGAATCACATTTTATAAAAGAGAATTTGGTTTTGAGCCTGTTGGATTTTATTTGTTGGTGTGAATTTAAATAGCAGATTAGATAAGGGTGTGGTGGGGGGGGGGTGTTGGTATGGAGGATATGGTTTATTTGAATTTTCAGAAGCCTTTGTGCAAGTATCAATAAGGGCTAAAGAATAACTGGGTAGAGAATTGGGCCCCTGAAAGATCAATAAGGTCACCAATGTATGGAACCAGAGGAGATGGTGAGATCTTAAACAAAAAAAAAAATTCTTGCCAGTATTTAGTCTGGAGAAAGACATGGAAGCTCTGCAACGTTGGGAAATAAATTGCCATGTCTTGGAAAGAATCGTCAACAGAGAAGGGAAAGTGCTGGAATATTAAAACAAGTAAAGGCATATCAATCCTCAGTAGCTCATTAGGTCAATCCGAGAATATTGTGGAAGCTCAGGAGGAGATATATATATTACCAACAGACTCAGGGAGGTGTCGTAAGGCTGGAGGGCGGCGAATGCTGTTCCATCACTTAAGGGTTGCAGGGAAAAGCCAGGGGATTATAGCCCAGTGAGCCCAGTGATGGGGAAGTTGTTGGAGGAGATTCTGAGAGAAAGGACTTCAGTATATTTGGAATTGTAAGGGCTGATTAGAGATAGTCAACATGGCTTTGTGAGTGGAAAACCGTGTTTCACAAACCGGATTGACTCTTCGAAGATGTGGCCAAGAGAATGATGAAGGCAGAGTAGTTAATGTTGTCTACATGGAGTTCAGCAAAGCAATTTTCAAAGGGTTCAAAGGGATGTGGAACATCTAGTCAAGAGGAAGAACAATTCTTACATAAGGTTGATGACGCAAGGATCATTAGACCTCTAAAGCGTTATGTGGGGGTGGCACGATGGCTCAGTGATGAGACGGCTGCCTTATAGCACCAGGGACCCGATTTCGATTCCAGTCCCGGGCTACTGTTTGTGTGGAGTTTACACATTGTCCCCATGTCTAATTCAAAGGGTCCGTATGGAGTTGTTAGGCCAAACGGCCTGTTTCCACACTATGGGGACTCACTGAAGGTAGCCAGGAAGGTACTGAAGAATGGACTAAGGACAGCTAGAAGGGGACATGAAAAAGCTTTTTTGGGAAGGATTAAGGAAAACCATAAGGCATTCTCCACTTATGTGAGGAACAAGAGGATGGTGAGCGTGAGGGTAGGGCCTGTCAGGCATAGTGGAGGGAACATGTCCCTGGAGTCACAGGAGGTAGGGAAGGTCCTTACTGCATACTGTGCTTCAGTATTCACTACTGAGAGGGACCTTGTCATTTGTGAGTACAGCATGTAAAGGACTGACATATGTGAACAGGTTGATGTTAAGAAGGAGGATGTGCTGAGAATTGTGTAAAACATAAAGATAGATAAGTCTATTAGACCAGACAGGATATGCCGAAAGTTAATGCACGATGCGAGGTAATGGATTGCTTTACCTTTGGCGATGACCTTTGCACCCTCACTGTCTACCAGAGTCGTACCAGATGATTGCAGGATGGCAAACGTTCCCTCAATTGTTCAAGAAAGTGAATAGGAATAATCCTGCGAATTATAGACCTCACATTCTTATGGCTGGGGTGTACAAATGATCGAAAGGACTCTGAGAGACAGGATTTATGATACCTTGGAAAACGATAGTTTGATTAAAGATAGTCAGCGTGGCTTTGTAATGAATAGGTCATGCTTCACGAATCTTATTGAATCCTTTGCGAATGTGATAAATCAAATTTATGGCTCATTCAGAAACTGCAGAGGCATGGGATACAGGAAACCTGTCAGTCTGGATACAGAATTCCTCGCTCATAGAAGACAGAGGGTGATGATAGATGGGGAACATTCAGCCTGTAAAAGTGGGGTTCTGCAGGGATCGGTTCCAGGATCTCTGCTCAATGTGATTTTCCTTTAATAAATGACTTGGACGTTTTAGTAGAAGATTCGGTCAGTAAATTTGCCGATGACATGGAGGTTGGTGGAGTGGTGGATAGTGTGGAGGGCTGTTGTAGGTTGCACAGGATATTAACAGGATGCGGATCGAGGCTGAGAAGTGGCAGATGGAGTTCCGTCTAGAAAAGTGTGCAATGATTTCATTTTGGAAGGTCACACTTGAATGCAGAATACAGGGTTCAAGGCAAAATACTTGGTAGTGTTGTGGATAAGGGGGATTTTGGGTTCCACATCCATTGATCCCTCAAAGTTGCCACTCAAGCTGACAGGGTTGTTAAGAAGGAACATATTGTGTTGACTTTCAATTGCTGGGGGATTGAGTTTTAAAGCCGTGAGGATACGTGGCAGCTCTATAGAGCCCTGGTTAGACCCTACTTAGAATATTGTGTTCAGTTCTGGTCCCCTCGTTACAGGAAGAATGTGGAAACTTTAGAGAGGGTAAAGAGGAGATTTACCAGGATGCTGCCTGGACTGAAGAACATGTCTTATGAAGAAAGGTGGACAGAGCTAAGGCTTTTCTCATTGGAGTGAAGAAGGCTGAGGGGTGACTTGGCAGAGGTGAACAAGATGATGAGAGGCATAGAAAGTGAATGGTGAGTGAGCTGTTTTAACCTAATATAAATAGCTATTACAAAGCGTTGGTTAAAGGGAGTTTTCAGAGGTAGGTTCGTTACATATAAAGTGGTGGCTGAGTGGAATGGACTGCCAGCGGTGGCAGGAAAATTAGATGCATTAGGGATATTTAGTATACTTCTGGATAGGCACATGGATGATAATAAAATGAATGGTATGGATGTTAGTTTGACTATGCAGTCAGATAAAAGACTGGCATCGCATCATGGCCAAAGGGTCTTGTGCTGTACTATTCTTTGTTCTACGTTCTGTACAGTAAACTGGGTAATAAGCTCAGATCAGTGTAAAAGGATATGGCATTCAGGATGAGTTAGTCAACTGGGTACAAAATTAGCTTTAAGGTAGGAGACAGAGGGTGATGGGAGACATGTTGTTTTTCTGACTGGAGGCATGGGACCAGCGGTGCAGTGGGCCCACAGTTGTTTGTCATTGGGATAAATGATTTGGATGGGAATATCAGTTTCCTGGCAAGTAAGTTTTTTAGGTGATACTGAAATTGGTGGTAAAGTGAACAGTGACGAAGGTTATTTATGATACAACGGGATGAACAGTACTGCTGGGATAGTGGGCTGAAAAATACCAGATGGAGTTTAATGAGATAAATGTGAAGTGTTCCATTTTGATGAAAAAACCAGGGTGGGAATTGTGCACTTAATGTTTGGGCCCTGGGTAGTATTGACAGTCTGAGACCCAGGGATGCAGATACACAGTTCTTTGAAAGTGGTGTCAAGTGCAGACAGGCTGGTGAAGCATGCTTTTGGGATAGTTAACTTCATTGGTCAGAGCACTGAAAGTAAGAATTGGGATGTCATGTTGAATCTGTGCAAGACATTGGTGAGGCCATTATTATGCCATTGTTGATCAGCAGGAAGAATCCATCTGGTTCACTTCCGTCTTGGAATGAAGGACATTTAACATTCTAACCTGGTCTGGATGACATATGACTCCAGGCCCACAGCAATATGGCTGACTCTAAGTTGCCCTCTGAGTAATTAGCAGTGGGGGAAAGAATGCTGGTCCAAGCAGTGATACCCACATCCAATTAATGAATAAATAACAATACATATGTCCCTCCCTACCTCTGCAAACCACTCCAGCTGCAGCAATTTATAATGGCTTTGTAGCACCATTCTGGCCCTGACCACTCTCTGTGACAGTTTCACCGCGTCCAGCACCTTCACCTCTCCTTGTTCCTTTTGTGACATTAAACCCCGACAATGGTACTTCCCTCCCCCTGCTAGCAGACCCTTTGCAATCCCTTTAAAACTTACTCCTAAAGCACTCTCTTACTTCAGGATTTTAAGTAATATTTGGTTATCTTCTCAGCCTGATAATCTAATATGATCCATTGTGTCCTGTGTGACGGATGGGAGGGAATTTCTTGTTGAGGTTTTGTCTGTTTCAATGAAATGTCCTTTTTGTTGAGTGATTCACACTGTTCCTTCAAATGTTTTCCACTGTTCATTTACAGACACATGGTTCTGTCTGTTTAGCTTGGTCATTTCTCTTCTTAAACTCATGTAACTGGTTATTTTCATTTTAGTTGTAACTTGTCTTTTCTGTGATTCACTTTAAAACTTCATATTTCTTTAAACTGCATTTTATCAAAATTTCCCAGAGGATCTCTCCACGTGACATTACACATTCACTAAGTTTCATCACACATTGTTTGATCTGAGCTAGTTACATCCCTAGCCAGTTGCACAATGTGTTATTCAAAGAAACACTGGAAAGAAAATTCTCCGAACTCCTCTTCCAGTATTAATCTTGTCAGGGTGATTGTCCCAGACTGTACGAATATTGAAGTTTCCCAAAATTATCACAATGCCTTCATTAAAAATGCTAATGAGTTACTGTGTAATACAGTGATGAGCAATGGAATGCTGTTCGGTGGTCGAAAACTGTTCTACTGCTTGTGTCCTTGGCAAGTAGTAGCCAGAATTTACATTCAGACTCACTCTACTTCATGATCTGAGACCCAATGCTTTCTCTGTAATGCCTTTGTTACCCATTATTTATGGTATTGCCCATTTTGCCTGAGTTTACACAAGGTTGCGAACCATTGAATATGTATGTTCCACCTTTTGCTCTGTAACCACGTCTCTCTGGTGTTTATGGTGTCTAAATCTCTTTTATCTCTATGTCACAAATCAACCTACCTTATTGATGAGACATTGTCTATTCGAAAAAAGCACATAATTTAGTCTTTACCACAATTTCCTGTCACAACTCTATTCGCTGATGTGCAGTTTTAGTTAAACTCTATCACTTCCTGTTCCTTTCTGCTGGTCTTCAACCACATTCCCATTGTGTTCTGATGCTTCACCTTTTCTCTTTGGATTTGGAAAGCTCCTTTCACCTGGACCCTGTCCCTGCATCCTCTGTCAGATTAAAGCCCTGTCCATAAACCTACCGACATGATTGCCAGGACACTGGTCCCAGCACAGTTCCAGTGGGACCATCCCAATGGGTTATTTTTTTTAAAAATCAGGTATGGGATGCGGGTGTCTCTGGCTGACCAGCCTTTCTTGCCCAGCCCTAACTGTCCTTGAGCTGGGTAACTTGCTTGGCCTTTTCAAAGCGTAACTGAGAGGCAAACACTTTGCTGTGGGTATGCCATGCAGACCGCGTCAGGATGGACAGATGTCCTTCTCGAAAGGACAAGTGTTTGGGCTTTTTGTGTACATCAGCAATGTTCTCATATGTATTTATCGATTGCTAATTACCATTTTAAAAAAATATTGATTTCAAATTTCTCCATTTCAGGTGGTGGGATTTAAGCCTGCCTCTACTGAACATTAGCTAACGTTTTGGATACATGCTCTAGCAATAATACCACGAGGCCAGCACTTCACCTGCTCAGCGGATGCTCATCCCTGAGCACTGATACATCATGAAGTACATCATGAAGCTAAACCCGTTCTTTCTACACACTTGTTTGATCCTGAAATCATCCTGAACTCTGGTGATATAACTCAGTATCTCTCCATGTGGTATCCCTCACTGTGTGGGTCTAATTACTGTGTCTGTCAAAGTCTCTCACTCTTGCAGCCACTCAGATCCTGAGCCAACATAATTTTCCAGTCCAGACGCACACAGCAGCACAAGCCAGGGATGGAGACTGGGATTTTCCAGATCTCTGTGGGACACGGTATCATTCTCCCTGTGTGACCCTCACTACATTGGTCTAATTTCCCATTCTATACATTTCTCTATCTCCTGTAGTTATTCAGGAAGTTCCTGACTCAATAGACTTCCCAACTGCTGGGTGTCTCGTCAATCACCACATTGAAGGTGGTTGGCCAGTCAGAGAGACAAAGGCCAGGGAGATCTGGAGTCTTCAATAAATCCTGCAGCGAGGTAAGATCACTCACAGTGCACAGAGCAGAGTGCAATGACAGGACTCCAAACATCGTCTGACAAGACATGACACAGATACAGTGCTGGAGGGGGAGCACACTACAGACACACCCCAGGCTCAATTACCACACCTACTTTAACTTACTTTGTACTAAGACTGCATCGGGAGTTTACAGTTAGCAGTCCAGACCTGTGCTGTCTTAAGTTAAAAATCTCACAACACTAGGTTCTAGTCCAACAGGTTTAATTAGAAGCACACTAGCTCTCGGACCGACGCTCCTTCATCAGGTGATAGTGGAGGGGTCAGTCCTAACACAGAATGTATAGCAAAAATTTACAGTGTGACGTAACTGAAATTATACATTGAAAATTGATTGTCTGTTAAACCTTTCATTTGTTAGAATACAATGATAGTTTCACTTCTTTCATGTGTAAATCACTAAACCTTTTTTTAAAAAAGGTGACTACCATTGCACTGTACACACACACACAGATATTCCTACACACACACATAGGTACTCCTGTACACACATTCACACGGACACACATACACATAGACACCCACACACACCCTTACAGACACACACACTCACACACTCATACATGCACCCCCTCACAGACGTAAGACACTCTGCACTCACTACACCCACACCTTCACTTTCTCACACTCACAACCCCGAATCCAGACAGACAGGCACACACAAACAGACAAAGACCGACATGCACACATATATTTTGTGGGGTGAATTTGTACTTGCAGGGTTACATTGTAATTTACTCAAAAACTGCATGCATTCCTGTAGAACTCTGAGCTCCAAATCTGCATGAATTTATGTAAAACTCCATTATCTCACTTTTTAGATTAGAATCAATCTAAACATCATGGCATAGACAGAGAACACAGGGGGCCAACACCTTCAACATATTGTCTAGCTATCACCATTGTTAACAGCTAACCCGAGAATGCAACTTTAAAAAAAGTTTTTGTGATTTACACATGAAAGAAGTGAAACTATCACTGTATTCTAACAGATGAAAGGCTGAACAGACAATCAATTTTACAATGTATAATTTCAGTTACATCACACTGTAAAATTTTTGCTTTACATTCTGTGTTTGGACTGCGTCCTCCACTATCAACTGATGAAGGAGCGTCGCTCCGAAAGCTAGTGTGCTTCCAATTAAACCTGTTGGACTATAACCTGGTGTTGTGTGATTTTTAACTTTGTACACCCCAGTCCAACTCCGGCATCTCCAAATCATGTGCTGTCTTAGTGAGCATCAGTATAACAAAGGGGAAAGCAGACATCCCACGAGAGTGTGGGACAACTGCCTGGGATCTTTCTATTCTGCGCTCCCTCTCCAAAACTGTATCTATATCATGTCTCATTGACCAGTGTCTTAAAAAATGTGTAACTCCTACATCAGTTCCGGTCCTTTTAACCTCCTCCCTTCACTTTCGTCCCTCCACATATTTAAAACGTACTGCATTCCAGCCTACCATCCCTATTACTGTAACTTGCTTCAGTGTCTACAACATGCTTTATCTCGGTAGTCTCCTCCTCCAATAACTGGAGACAGAGGCATGCAGCACGGAAACAGAACATTCGGTCTGACTAGTCCGTGCTGACCGGGTTTCACAAACTGAATGATTCGCTTTTGCCTATGTTTGGCCCATATTCGTTCAAACGTTCGCCTCTCCATGTACCTTCCCAAATGTCTTTTCCATGTTGTAATTGTTCTTGTTTCTCCATGTGGCCCTGGCAGTTCATTCCGTCTATACACCACACTCTGTGGATAATGATGCCCCTCAGCTCCCTCTTTAAATATTTGCTCTCTCACCTCCCGTTGGTACCGTCGAGCTTTGGACTCACCTACCCTTGGCTGTTCACCTTACGCAGGCCCGCAAGATTTTGTAAACCTTGAAAAGTTCACTCCATAGCCTCCTCTGCCCAAGGGAAATATTTTGTACAATGTTACAGATATCTCCAACTCGTATATCAAAGTGCTGGCCAATGACGGCAAGTGTACCAAATGCTGCTTTCACCATACAGTCCACCTGTCGTGCCACTTCCAAGCAACAGTGTAACTACACCCCCGGTGTCTGTCTGTGCGGCAACATTGCCCAGGGCCCTGCCATTATCTGTGTTAGTCATCCCTGGTTTGTCTTGACAAAATCCAACCACTGAATTCAACTTCATCTTTCATTCCTTGGTCCACTGCCTCAGTTGGTCGAAAACCCCCTTTGATAACCTTATTCACCATTAGTTTGATCATCTATAAAATTACAAACAATGACTCCTATAGTCTCAATCAAATCGTTTATGTAGATGATGCACATCAGTGGACCCAGCCCCGATCCTTATGGCACACCGCTGGTCACAGGCTTCCAGTCTGAACAACAATCCTCTCCCACCTCCCTCTGTCTCCTACTGTCAAGCCAATTTTGTATCCAGTTGGTGAGCTCCCCCATCCCATGTGATCCAACGTTATGAACCAGTAAATCATGCTAAACCCTGGCAAAGGCCCTGCTGACGTTGGTATAGACAATGTATGGTCACAACTTCAACGATAGTAATCAAGTTAGTGAGACGTGACTTTGTATGTACAAAGCTGTGCTAACTAACTTTCATCAATCCTTTCTTTTCCAGATGCATGTAACTCCCGTCTGGCAGAATCACTTCCACCACCGATAACTGGCTAATTGGTGTTTACTTCCATGGCTTTCCATCGCAGCCTTTCTTAACTAATGCAACAAAACCATATTCTTGTCGTTGTAGGACAGCATGGAAATGGAACCTTCAGTTGGTAACAAACATGATTTCAAACTAAACACATCCCAGCTGCCTGTTGCTGGCCCGTATCCCTCTAACCATCACTATTCCCGTGCTTAACCAAATGTCTTTTAAACGTTGTAATTGTACCCACTTCCACCCCTTCCTCAGGAAGTTCTTTCCACACTCAAACCACCCTCGTGTTCAAGATTTAGGAGAGGATTTGTAGCTCGGGTGCTCGTTGTTGTAGTTCTGTTCGCCGAGCTGGGAATTTATGTTGCAGATGTCTCATCCCCTGTCTCTTTGACATCCTCAGTGCTTGGGAGCCTCCTGTGAAGCGCTTCTGTGATGTTTCCTCTGGTATTTATAGTGATTTGTATCTGCCGCTTCCAGTTGTCAGTTCCAGCTGTCCGCTGCAGAGGCCGGTATATTGGGTCCAGGTCGATGTGCTTATTGATTGAAACTGCAAAAAGAGGAAGAAGAACACCTATACAATGTATTCGCCAAAAACGGATACCCCCGCAATTTTATCAACAGATGCCTAAGGAAAAGAAAACGGAATGAGGACATTCCTCAACGCAAAGGACTACCCATGCATCAAAAACATTTCTGAACTGGCAGCCAGACTCATAACAGCACATAAACCAACAGCCACTCTCAGACGACAACTCACCAGGACGAAGGACCAATACCCAGCATGAGCAAAACCAATGTAGTGTACAAAATCCCATGCAAGGACTGCACAAAACACTATATAGGACAAACACGAAGACAGCTAACGATCCGCATCCATGAACACCAACTAGCCATGAAACGACACGACCAGCTATCCTTAGTAGCCACGAACTCAGATGACAAGCATCATGAGTTTAACTGGGGCAATACTACTATTATAGGACAAGCCAAACAGAGAGCAGCCAGCGAATTCCTAGAGGCATGGCACCCCTCCACAGATTCATTAATAAGCTCATCAACCTTGACCCAATATACTGGCCACTGCAGAGGACAGCTGGAACTGACAACTGGAAGTGGCAGATACAAATCACTATAAATACCAGAGGAAACATCACAGAAGCGCTTCACAGGAGGCTCCCAAGCACTGAGGATGTCACAGAAACAGGGGACGAGACGTCTGCAACACAAACTCCCAGCTCAGCGAACAGAACCACAACATCCTCTGTTTAACAATTTGCCCCCATGTCTTTTTTTTAACATATCCGTCCTCTCACCTTAAAAATGTGTCCCCTCCTCTTTAGACTCTCACATCCTGGAGAGAAGGCAAATCTATCTATATCCCTCATCTTTTTCATAAACTTCCATCGGGTCATCTATCTTCCTCCAGGCTCCAGTGAAAAACAATACTCTGGCTCGATATGCTTTTTTTCTAGAACTCAAGCCTTCCATACCCAACAACATCTTGCTAAATCTCTTCTGAACCCCCTGCAGCTTAATAATATCCTCCCTATAACTGGGCGACCAGAACTGGATAAAGTATTGCAGACGAGGTCTCACCAATGTCCGTGCAATCTCAACATGACGTCCCAAATGCTACACTCAACATAGTGAGCAATAGTCAGGCATGTTAAGCACTGTCTTATCAATCCTGTGATGCAAACTTCCAGAATTATGTACCTGAACCCGGATGTCCCTCTGCACTAAAACACTAACTGAAGCCCGAACATTAATTGTATAAGCTCTACCCTTGTTTGATTTACCAAATGCATTACCTCGCATTTATTCAGATTGAATTCCATCTACAGTTTTTCAGCCCATTCACCCATATTATCAAGATCTCTTTGTAATCGTAGCAAACCGCCTTCACTGTCCACGATTCCAACCTCCAGTCTTCCAGCACATAACACATGGCTGTCAAATGTACAAATACCTATGCTTAGGGCTCCACAATTTCTTGCCTAGCATCACACAATGTCCTGTGATACACTTGATGAGGTCCTAGGGCTTTCCATACCTTTGCGTTTTAAAACCTCTAGCACCACCTCTTCTATATCATGCACTCTTTTCAAGTCATAGATATGAACAGCATGGAAACAGAGCCTTCGGATAACTCATACATGCTGACCAGAAGATCTAAATACATCCATCCCATTTACCAGCATTTGGCCCATGTACCTCAAAACTCTTGTTATTCATATTCCCATCCAGATACCTTTTTAATGTTGTAATTGTATCAGACTCTGTTACTCTCTCTCAGCTCATTCCATACACATGCATCACCATGTGCATGAAAAAGCTGTCCCGTCAAGCTCTTTTTAAACCTTTCGCCTCTAACCTTAAACCTATGCCCTCTAGTTTTTGATTCCCCAACTCCTGAGAAAATACCTTGAATGTTTACCCAATCCATACTCCTCATCTTTATATAAATCTCTGTCAGGTCACCCCTCAGTCTCCGATGCTCCAGAGAAAGTAACCGCAGCTTATTCAGCAACAACCGTGGCAACATCTTGTGAATCGTTTCTGAGCCCTTTCAAGTTTCACAACATCATTCCTATAGCAGGGAGACTGGAATAACAGAGAACTCCAATTGTGGTTCAACGTATTACTCTTGTTCCCTGAGTTCCCCAATCTTTGTCCACAGTAAGATCTGGAGTGAAAAATTTGTTTAGTAAATATTCTGCAGTTCCACACATCGATGACCTCATTAATATTTAAGGGCCCCTATTTTGTCCTGAGATACTCGTTTACTTATAATATTTTATACGATCACTTTTGAATTCTTCTTTTCCTTCTCTGCCGACGCTATTTCATGTACACTTTATGCATTCCTGATTTCGATTCAAAGTTTATTCCTACATCCCCTGTGATCCTCAGGGATTCCCTTGATCCAGCTATCTATACCTGACATGTGCCCCCTTTTGCTTGACCAGACCTTCAGTATGCAACCAGTGTTTCCTAATCCTGTCAGCATTGAGCTGCACACAAACAGGAACATGCTAGCACTGAACGCTCAATCTATCTTACTTTTAAAATATTCTCACTTGTTAAACTTCTCTTTCCCTGCAAATAGACACTCCAATCACCTTTGAAAGGTCTCGGGACTTGTCCACTAAGGTCTCTGTGTTCCTCAGTACTCCGCAAGGACCAACCATTCATTATGTCTTATCGCTTATCATACCTCCCATAGGATATGACCTCACATTGATTAGAACTAAAGTCTGCTCAGATTATCATCTGATCGTCATCAGACTGGAGCTAGAGACCATCGTCCTCACTGTGGACAACACACTCATCTTTCATTTCATCTGCAAACCTACTCCTGATTCCTTCTACTTGCAAATCGAAGTTATTATTCGACAGAATAACTAGCAATGGTTTCTGCACAGATCCCTATGGTACATCCGCTGGTGAAAGGAAATCAAACACTAAGAGGCTTATCCACCAATTGTGTATCCAATTTACCAACTTACCTTGAATCCCATTCGCTCTTCCCTTTTGGACAAGCCTTCCATGTGGGACCTTGTCAAAGACCTTAATGAATTCCATGTAAACCTCATCACCTGCACTGCCCTCATCAACATTTTGAGAGACCATTTTAAAAAAACGCAACTGAATTCCTCAGACTGTACCTTCCTCTGCCAAATCCGTGATGACTCATCCGAGTTGCTCCCTGCCTTTTCAAGTGTTTATTCATCCTCAGAATTGTTCCAGAAATTTCCCTCCCACTGCTGTCAGACTATCTATGTAATCCATGTGATTATGTGGCCTATCCCTGCTGCTCTTCTTGAATACAGGAACCACATTAGCGATCCTTCAGTCATTCGGCACTTCACCTGTAGCCAGCAAAGTATTAAATATATCCACCAGGGCCCCAGCCATCTCCTCCGTTACCTCCCATAGCAGCCTGGGATACATTTCATTGGGCTCTGGGGACTTCTCCAACTTTATGCCGGTAAAAAAAATAATACCTCCTCCTTATTGATCTTAACATGTTCTAGAAACTCAGCATCCCAGTTCAAACCCCCGGCTAGAATGCCCTTCTCCAGTGTGAAGTATGGGAAGTATTCATTGAAGACCTCACCTGCTTCCTCTGGCTCCATGCACAGATTATCCCTTATGTGTCTAACAGGCCCCACTCTTCAAATGGTAATCTTCTTGCTCTAACTGTCTTGATAAAATACCTTGTGGCCTTTCCTTAACAATATCTGCCAAGGATAATTTCATACCCATTCTTTAACTTTCGTTTTTAAGGACCCTTTGCACTCTCTTTACTATTGAAGGGCTTCGCCTGATTTCATCGCAATGCACTTCCTTTATCAAGCTCAGGATATCGCTTTGCCAGTATTCGCTGGAGTAATTCAGTCTTCAGGGAACAAACTGGCCCTGAATTCTCACTGTATCACTTTAACATACTTCCTCTTTCTGAATATGAACCTAACTGCAAATAGTTCCCCCGTGTCTTATTTTGCCAGATCCTGTCTCGTAATAGTGATAATGCGCAGTGACAGTAACATTCTAATGATTTGGGGGCTTCCCCAAGTTTGGCACCTTCACTTCTGCACCTTCCTTATGTCTTTCCAAAATGACTTTGAAACTTAGTATTATGTCCACTATCTCCAAAACGCCACAAACCTACTTATATCTGTCATCTTGTCCGGCACCTACTGCCCAATCTGTCTGTAACATCCAGTCCTTACTGGCCTTCCCTCCAGCTTCTCCATCACATGATATCACTGTAACCTTCTGTAGTCCCCACAGCACTCCTCCATACTGTCTACAGCCCCTCATTAACTCTAAGCATTCAGAAAGTATGGAGGCATGGGATACAGGGAAAAACCTATCTTTCTAGATACAGAATTCCTGGCCCATAGAAGACAGAGGGTGATAATAGATGGAAAACATTCAGCATGGAGTTCGGTGACTAGTGGTTTTCTGCAGGGATCGGTTCCAGGATCCATGCTCTTTGTGATTTTTATAAATGACTAGGATGTGGTAGTGAAAGAGTGGTTTAGTAAGTTTGCCAATGACACAAAGGTTGGTGGAGTGATGGATACTGTCGAGGTCTGTTGCTGGTTGCAATGGGGCATTGACATGATGCGGAGCTGGGCTGAGAAGTGGCAGATAGAGTTCAATCTGGAAAAGTGTGAAGTCATTCATTTTGTATGGTCGAACTTGAATTCAGAATACACTGGGTTAAAAGTAGGATTCTTGGCAGTTGTTGTGGTTCTGTTCGCCGAGCTGGGAATGTGTCTTGCAAACGTTTTGTCCCCTGTCTAGGTGACATCCTCAGTGCTTGGGACCCTCCAGTGAAGCGCTTCTGTGCTGTTTCCTCTGGCATTTATAGTGGCCTGTCTCTGCCGCTTCCGGTTGTCAGTTCCAGCTGTCCGCTGTAGTGGCCGGTATATTGGGTCCAGGTCGATGTATTTGTTGATAGAGTCTGTGGATGAGTGCCATGCCTGTAGGAATTCCCTGGCTGCTCTCTGTTTGGCTTGCCCTACAATGGTAGTGTTGTCCCAGTCGAATTCATATTGCTTGTCATCTGTGTGTGAGGCTACTAAGGATAGCTGGTCGTGTCGTTTCGTGGCTAGTTGGTTTTCATGGATACGGATCGTTAGCTGTCTTCCTGTTTGTCCTATGTAGTGTTTTGTGCAGTCCTTGCATGGGATTTTGTACACTACATTGGTTTTGCTCATGTTGGGTATCGGGTCCTTCATTCTGGTGAGTTGTTGTCTGAGAGTGGCTGTTGGTTTGTGTGCTGTTATGAGTCCTAGTGGTATCAGTAGTCTGGCTGACAGTTCGGAAATGCTCCTGATGTATGGTAGTGTGGATAGTCCTTTGGGTTGCAGCATGTCCTCGTTCCGCTGTCTTTCCCTTAGGCATCTGTTGATGAAATTGCGAGGGTATCCGTTTTTGGCGAATACCTTGTATAGGTGTTCCTCTTCCTCTTTTTGCAGTTCTGGTGTGCTGCAGTGTGTTGTGGCCCTTTTGAATATTGTCTTGATGCAACTTCGTTTGTGTGTGTTGGGGTGGTTGCTTTCATAGTTCAGGACTTGGTCTGTGTGTGTGGACTTCCTGCAAACCTTTGTGGTGAAATCTCCGTTCGGTGTTCTCTGTACCATCACGTCTAGGAATGGGAGTTGGTTGTCCTTTTCTTCCTCTCTAGTGAATCGGGTTCCTGTGAGTGTGGCGCTGATGATCTGGTTTGTGTTCTCTATTTCTGTGTTTTTGATTATTACAAAGGTGTCATCCACATATCTGACCCAGAGTTTGGGTTGAATTTGCGGTAAGGCTGTTTGTTCTAACTTTTGGATTACTGCTTCTGCAATGAGTCCAGAGATCGGTGAGCCCATGGGTGTTCCGTTGATTTGTTCGTATATCTGGTTGTTGAATGTGAAGTGTGTTGTGAGTCCAGTAGTTTCAGTATGCCGTCTTTGTTGATAGGTTCAACGTCCTGTTGTCTGTTATGTCTGTCCAGCAGGTTGGCTATTGTTCCTCTGACTAGAGTTTTGTCAGTAGAGGTGAACAGAGCCGTTACATCGAATGAGACTATAGTTTCTTCTTTGTTTATGTGTATATTTCTGATGATGTCCAAGAATTTCTGTGTCGAGTGTACAGATTGTCTGGATCCGCTGATCAGGTGTTTCAGTTTCTGCTGTAGTTCTTTAGCCAGTTTGTGTGATGGTGTCCCTGGTACTGATTCTATGGGTCTGAGTGGAATGTCTGTTTTGTGCACTTTGGGTAGTCCATAGAATCTGGGGTGTTGTTGCTTTCAGGTTTCATTCTTTGTAGGTCATACCTGGTTATCTGTTTTTTTTTTGTAGATTCCTCAGTGTGTTGTTTTTTTCTAATGGTGAGCTGTGGGGTGGGGTCAAACTCCCTCTTTTGGTCGGGGTTGATATCTGCAAGAGGTTGTTGTGCTTTTTGGATGTCGTCTGCTTTGTCCAGGATGACCGTCATTCTGCCTTTGTCTGCTGGTAGTATGATTATGTTCTTATCGTTTCTTAGTGATTTTAGTGCTTCCCTCTCCTTGGTGTTGAGGTTATGTGTTTGTCTTTTTCTTGTTATCAGCGGTACGATACTTTGTCTCACTTTTTGTTGTGTCTCTTCTGTCAGTCCATTGTTCCTGAGTGTGCATTCTCGTGCTGCTCGGAAGTCTGTTGTCTTGGCGTCCCTGTGGTTGTAGTTGAGTCCCTTGGCCAGTATTGTTCTTTCCGTGTCTGTGAGCTGTCTGTGGGAGAGGTTTTTAACTCTGGTGTGTGTTGTGGTGTCCTCTTCGTTGTGTGTTAGTTTGGCCATTTTTTTCTTTTAGTGCCGTTTTTTTGCGGTGTGTTGTCCTGTTCTGTCCTATGGTGACGGCCCGTTCTATGGTCCGGGTCCATTCCTGATTGGTGGTTTTTGAAATTAACGATTTTTGGCGCGCAATTTCTTGTCTGCATTTGTGTAGTCTGTTGTGAGCGTCTGTGATCATTACCAGGATCATCCTGAATCCGTTCTGCCTGGCTGTGTCCCTGGCTTGTGGATTGTTGACTGGTGGTCTGTATCTGACACATGGTTTGTTCACCTTCTCAAATAAGTTAATAAGGTTTGTGAGGCATGACCTACCCTTCACAAAACCGTGCTGACTATCCCTCATCAACTTATTCATCTCCAAATGATTATAAAGCTAGCTTTTACAAGCCTTTCCAAAACTTTACCCAGGATCGAAGTGAAGCTCACAGCTCTATAATTACCAGGGCTGTCTCTATTTCTCTTCTTGGTCAAGGGGACCACATTTGCTACCCTCCAGCATTCTGACACTATTCCTGTAAACAATGACGACATAAAGATCAAAGCCAAAGGCTCAGCAATCTCCTTCCTGGCTTACCAGAGAATACGAGGATAAATCCTATGCAGCCCAGGCACATAACTATTTTCACACTTTCCAGAATTGCTAACACTTTCTCCTTCTGCAGTTCAATCCCATCTAGTTGTGGACTCCATTACCCTGAGGTAAAGGCGTTGGCTAATCAACTTACCTGTACCCCGCATGGTTTTCTAAACCTTTATAAGCTCACCCATCAGCCACCTACGTCCAATACAATTCGAAAGACAATGATAGAAATATTTCTGCTCTTGTCCCTGCCACTACTTTGTCACAGTGTTCTGGGATACACTTGTTCAGGACCTCGGGATTTCTCTATCTTTGTGTTCTAAGACCTCCAGCACCACCTCTTCTATAAAGGGACTCTTTACAAGCCATCACTGTTTCTTTCCCTTTGTTTCCTAGTCTTTGTCTAAACTACGTTCTGACATGAAACACTCATTTAGGGTCTCGCCCATCTCTTGTGGTTCGACACTTGGATGGCATCACTAATCTTTGAGGAGCCCTAATGTCTCGCCAGTTGGTTTTCTGTACATGTGTGTTGTAGAAAATTCTTTGCATTTTCCTTAACCTTATCTGCCAAATCTATCTCATCTCCCCATGTTGCTTTCCAGCTTATCCAGCAACTCTGATTCTGTCAAACCCTCCAGTATCAGTAATATCTTCGTCAATCTTTGTTCCATTCACAGTTTCAGGAAATGCTTCCTAAATCAGGATGATCGGAATTCTACGCAGCGTTCCAAAGCTGTGCTGACTATCCCTAATCAATCCTTGCCTTTGCAAATGCATGTAACTCCTGTCCAGCGGGATCGCTTCCAACAACATATGCATCACTGACATCAAGCTAATTGGTGTTGATGTCCCCGCCTACCCTCGCAGCCTTTCCTAAACACTAGCACAACATTAGCCACCCTCCAGGCGTCCAGCTCATCATCCGTGCCTGTCAGTGATAGAAAAATCACTTTATGGGACCCCGCAATTTCTTCCCACAATATCCAGTGATATACTTGATGAGTTCCCAGGGATTTGTCTACCCTTTATGCATTTTAAAATCTCCAGTACCTCCTGGTCTGTAATGTGGACTCTTTTGAAGACATCACTGTTTATTTCCCTGACTTTCCCAGTCCTTCTCCACAGTAAGTTGAAATGTGAAATTTTCGTTTAGGATCTCAACCATCTCCTCTGGTTCCACACTTTGTTGGTCCCATTGATCATTAATGAACCATATTCCATCCGTACTTAATCTTCTTTTGTTAATATACTTGTATTTTCCTCGGTTTGATCTGCCAGAGCTTTCTGTGGTCCCCTTTGGGCCCTCCTGATTTCTCGCTTAAGTGTATTACTCCACAGCAATGTCGTTGAATGGATTACTTTTATTTAGCTGGCTATATGTGACACGTGCTCCGTTTCTCTTGATGAGAACCTCAATATCTCCAGTCTCCAGCGTTTCTTACTTGCATTATCCTTCACACGAACAGGAATATGCTGGCCCTGAACTCTCTCATTTTATCACATTTTTGAAACCTTCCCATCTGCCTGACGTCCCTTTACCTGTAAATATCCTTCACAATCAATTGTTAAATACTCTTGACTCGTACCTTCTGGATTGAGGCAAGGCCAGTTTTGATCATTAACTTGTGAACCAGCCATGTTCTTTTCCATTGTTATTTTCAAACTAATATGATTGTTGTGACTTTGCCAAAGTGTTGCCCCACGAACACCTCAGTCCATTTCCCTACCTTGCTTCCCAATCGAAGGTCAGGTTATACCCCTTCCTGTAGTCTGACCATTGGCATTCTGACTGGGACAGTTTTCTTGATCATGCCTAACAAACCCCTCCCGACCAAGCTCCAAACACTCCGGCAGTCCCACTTTAAGTTTGGAAAGTTAAAGTCCCCGACCATTACAACTCTATCATTCTTACTGATCACCCGACATGTTTGCTGCTCAATTTCCCGCTGACTGTTAAGGGCCTGTAGTGCAGTCATATCAAAGTGATGACGAATTCTCATTTCTCATTTCCACCATTACAGCATCACTGGGCGATTCCCCAAGAATATCCTCTCTAAGTGTTGCAGTGATGTATCACTGATCAAAAACGCCAATCCCCCTCCTCTCTCACCTCCTCTTCTCTCCATCCTGTAGAATCTGTACCTGGAACATTGATCTGCCAGTCCTGGAGCTGTGTTTCTGTCATACCTATGGTGTCCCAGTCCCATGTCCAAGCACCAAGTTGATCTGCCTTACCTGTTAGGCCTGTTTAGTTGAAATAAAGTAGTTTAATTAATCAGTTTTCCCTTATTGCCTGCTGTGCTCTTGCCTGCCTTGTCTATTTAAATGACTCTCTTGAAATTCTATCCTCAATCTTCAGACTGTAGCCTAAGACCATCCCCCTCAATGTGGACAAACCCTTACCTTTCATGTCATCTGCAAACTTGCTAAAGTTACCTTCTGCTTACACATCCAAGGTATTAATGTGTATCACAAATAGTAATGGATCCTGCACAGATCACTGTGGTACACCCACTGGTGAAAGAATTTCAAACACAAAACCGACCCTCCACCAATTGTGGATCCAATATGCCAACTTGCCTTGGATGCCATGGGCTCTTCCCTTCTGGACGAGCTTTCCATGTGGGAACTTGTCAAAGGCCATAGTGAACTCCAAGGAATCCACATCATCTGCACAGCTCTCAGCAATATTTTTAATCGTGAAACTCTCCAATTCCTGCGTCTCCTGCATACTGCTGAAATATAATGAAAAAAAAGGATAATTTCAATCGAAGGCTTTGTTGGGATGAGCTCTGGTCAGTCATGCAGACCTGGAGGGCACATGAGCAGCACCAGATCAGTGTCAGGCACACAGACAGAATGGGCAACTAGATTCACATCTGAGCTCACATCTCCCAGTCTGGGAACCTGAAGCTATGTTCAGCCATTCTGATAAACGTCTACAAAATTAGGTCTTTAAATTGGACAGTGGTCCAATCAAAACTAAAATCCATCATTCAAACTGAAACATCCTTCAGGTTCCACAACCCATTCGAATTTGGTCCCATCCTGCATGTTCACGATTTTGTCTTAACTAAATCCATTAATTAAAATCCATCTTTCATTCCTTGACCCACTTGTCCAGTTGATCAAAAGCCACTTCGATAACGGTGTTCACTCCCCTCTGTAACACTTACTTTGTTTACTAACAATGATTCCTATGATCTCATTTATGTAAATAATGCACACGTGGCCCCAGCACCAATCCTTATGGCCCACCGCTGGTCAGAGGCTCCAGTCCACACAACAAACCTCTCCCACTGCCCTCTGTCTCCTACTGTCAAGCCCGTTTTGTGTTTATTTGTCTCACTCTCCCTGATCCCATGTGATCTAACCTTGCTAACCAGTGTACCCTGCTCAACCCTGTCTAAGGCCTTGACGAAGTCAGGATAGACAATGTCTACTGCTCTGTCTTCATCTATCTTCTTAATCACCTCTTCGACAAACTCAGTCAAGTTTGCGAGACACTACTTTGTACGCACAAAGCTGTGCTGGTGATCTCTAATCAATGCTTGCCTTTCCAAATGCCTGTAACTTCTGTTCCACAGGATCACTTCCAACAACATTCGCACCACTGACATCAAGCTAATTGTTCTTTAGGTCCCTGGCTTTCTCTCGCAGCCTTTCGTAAATACTGGCACATCATTAGTCACCCTCCACACTCCCAGATCATTACCTGTAGCTGTCTTTTATAGAAACATCTCTCCAAGATACCCCACAATTTCTTCTCTAGACCCCCCCCCCCCCCCCCCCATGTCATGGGATACACCTGATTAGTTCCAAGAGAGTTGTCTACATTTTATGCGATTTAAAACCTTCAGAACCTCCTGTTCGCCAACGTGGACTCTTTTGAAGACAGCACTGTTTATTTCCCTGACTTCCCCGGAGTTTCTCCACAGGTAGTTCTGACGTGACATTTATGTTCAAACTAACAGAAGTGTGTTGATTCTGCCAAAGTGCTCCCCTACAGACACTTCAGTCCCTTTCTCTATTTTTTTCCAAGGCGAGGTTAGGTTTTATCCCTTTCTGCAGTCAGGCCATTTCCATATTGCCTGAGACAGTATTCTTGAACATAATGAACCAATTCCTCCCATCCAAGCTGTGTACATTATGGCAGTCCCAGTCTTGTTATGGAAAGTTAAAATCCCCGACCATGACAACCCTATCATTCTGAGCTATCTGAGATCGCCTGATACATTTGCTGCTCTATTCCCCGTTGACTATTCGTGGCATGTAATACAGTCATATCAAAGTGTTGACTCATTCTTATTTCTCAGTTCCACTAAGAGAATTTCACTGGACGATCCCCAGGCATACCCTCTCTATGTGCTGCAGTGATTTTTTTCACTAATCAAGAACTCCACTCTCCCTCCGCTTTTGTCTCCTGTTCTGTCCTTCCTCTAGCATCTGTCCCTGTAACATTGACCTGCCGGTCCTGTACCTCCCTCAACTGCTGTTCTGTAATACCTGTGATATTTCAATCCCATGTTCCCATCCATGCCATGCGCTCATCTGCCTTATCTGTCAGGCCTTTTACGTCAAAGTAAGTGCAGTTTTATTGATCGGTTTTCCCTCATTGCCTGCTGTGCTCTTACCTGCCTCATCGATTGAAATGACGCTTTGAAATTCTGTCCCAACCTCAACCTTCAGACTGTAACCTGAGACCATCCCCCTCACTATGGACAACACCCTCACCTTTCATGTCATCTGTATACCTTCTGCTATCACATCCAACTCATTAATGTACATAATAAACAGCGATGGTTCCTGCGCAGATCTCTGTAGTACATCCGCTGGGGAAAGGCTTCTTATCACAGAAACAACCCTCCACCAGTTTTGGATCGAATTTGCCAACTTGCCTTGGATCTCAGTGGCTCTTCCCTTTTGGACCAGCCTTCCACGTGGGACCTTGTCAAAGGCCTTAATGAACTCCCTGGAACCCACATCATCTGCACTGCCCTCATCAACATTTTCAATCATAATTTCAAAGAAAACTCAGCTCAATTCATCAGACAGGATCTTCCTTTACCAAATCCGTGCTGACTATCCCTAATTGTTTCCTGCCTTTCCAGTTATTGATTCAAACTGTCCCTCAGAATTGTTCCCAATAATTTCCCTCCCCACTGCTGTCAGACTATCTGCTCTGTAATTACCTGGCCTATCCTTTCGGTCCAGTGATCACAACTGTCTTCGTTTTAACATTGTTATGGAAAAAGATCAGACAGGTCCACAGATTAAAGTGTGAAATTGGAGCAGGGCCAGATTTGGGGCCATTAGGCAGGATCGAGCAGAGGTGGATTGGGTGAATTAAAAATCACACAACACCAGGTTATCGTCCAACTGGTTTATTTTGAAGCACTAGCTTTCGAAGCGCAGGTGATCATCCTAAAAGATGAAAGGCTTAAACTAAATGTGCTTGATATTACATTCCATGACACTGCGATCATGTTGCTATAAATTCTGAGCCTTATGATTGTGCTCCACAACCACCTGATGAAGTAACGCTCCGAAACCGAGTGCCTCCAGATAAACCTGCTGGACTGTAAGCTGGTGTTGTGTGATGTTTAACTTTGTACACCCCAGTGGGCGGCACGGTGGCACAGTGGTTAGCACTGCTGCCTCGCAGCGCCGGAGACCCGGGTTCAATTCCCACCTCAGGCGACTGACTGTGTGGAGTTTGCACGTTCTCCTCGTGTCTGCGTGGGTTTCCTCCGGGTGCTCCGGTTTCCTCCCACAGTCCAAAGATGTGCAGGTCAGGTGAATTGGCCATGCTAAATTGCCCGTAGTGTTAGGTAAGGGGTCGATGTAGGGGTATGGGTGGGTTACGCTTCGGCGGGGCGGTGTGGACTTGTTGGGCCAAAGGGCCTGTTTCCACACTGTAAGTAATCTAATCTAATCCAACACTGTCTCCTCTACATTATGAATACCTTCGATTGGGCGAGTGTTGTTGAAGGAAAATGAATGACTGGCAAACGGGAAGCTTTTAAAATTGTGATCTCAAGAATCCAAGGCCAGTATGTCCCTGTTAGAGTGAACGGAAAATGTGGCAGGTTCAGGGATCCCTGGCTGATGAGGGATATTGAAGCTCTGTTCGGGAAAAAGAAAATAGCATACATAGAGTGTAAACTATTCGTATTTTCTTCCAGTCCTAAGACATGATGAATCTGTGGAGACGGTACAATCCTCTCAGGTCCCTGCAGCACTCCTGATCTGTAGAACTCACTGCAATGCCTGTGACTATCTGATCCAGTTCCGAACAGACTCACTATCTATGTAACATCATCTGTTGCCTATCACCCATCCTGTCAACGTCAGGTCTTCCAGTCTGTCCATCATCTACTCATCTCTATAACCTTCTCCATCTCTTACACCCCTATCTGTGTGTCACCTTCCCTTACATCTTTCCCACTTTGACCAAACTGCAGGACGTTACTCATGCTTCCTTATCTGTGAAACTGTCTCCAAACAAAATGGATGTCCTTGTCTCCTGGTAAAATTGTCAGACACCACCCCCTCTATACCTAAATAACCTTCAAAACCTAAGCCTTTAAATAAATATAAACATCTTCAATCACGACTAGCCTCCACATATCTGTTTGTTCTTCTAATCTATAAAACCGTCTCGATTTCTGTAATCTGCCCAATTCACCTAAAACACTCCTGTCTGTGCAAACCACCCCATCCTACCAACATCCTTATGCCTGTAACTGCTGCATCCCTCCCCACCTCTCCATCTCCATGAACTCCTGTAGTCCCTACAGCTCTCCAAATTTCTGAACACCCTGTGGGTCTATGGTCCTCCCTCCCTGTGAAACCACCTCCAGTCCCCACACCACTCCCAGTCTGGATCGTCTGCTCCAGGTCAGATCATTGCTGTCTCTGTTACCTCTTGATAATCCTAGCAACCCTTCCTATTTGTGTGTCTTCATTCATATCCCATCTCTCCAGCTTTTTGAAACCTCTTTGTGCCATTGTGAGCCTCCTTATTTAGAATATAGAGCAATACAGCACAGTGCAGGCCCTTCGGCCTTCGACGTTGCACTGACTTTTTATCCTACTCTCAGATTAAACTAAACTACAGACTCTACATTTTACTGTCATCCATGTGCCTATCTAAGTGTTGCTTAAATGTCCCTAATGTATTAGACTCCACGACAGATGTTGGCGGTGCATTCCATGCATCTGCCACTCTGCGTAAAAATAAATCCCTCTCACATTTCCCATAAAACTTTCTACAATCACCTTCCATTTATTTCTCCTCGTTATAGACATTTGAGCAATGGGAAAAGTATCTGGTTATTCTCTCTATCGAGGCCTCAAGTCATCTCGTTCACTTCTATCAAGTCACTTCTCATCCTTTTTCATTCCAATGAGAAAAGCCCTAATTCTCTAAATCTTTTTCATTAGACCTCCACTCCTGACAAACTTCCTCTACACCCTCTCTAAAGCTTCCACGTCCTTCTGATAATGAGGCAACCAGAACTGAACACAATATACCAAATGTTCTCTAACCAGGGCTCGATAGAGCTGCAGCATATCTTGGTGGAACTTAAACTCAATCCCCCTGGTATTGAAAGCCAACACGCCATACACCTTCTGAAAAACGCAATCAACTTGAGTGATAACATTGAGAGATATTTGGACATGGACTTCAAGATTATTCTGTTCCTCCACACAGTCAAGAATCCTGCCTTTCACTCTGTAAAGGTTGACTATGGAATCCTGCAATCTTCAACCCTCCCGATCTTGGTAACTTCCTCTGATCCCTACAACTCTCATCAACAGTGAAACCTCTTCAAATCCCGACAATCCTCTTTTCCTCTGTAACCTCCTTTATTAGCATCAGTCCTCTAAAGTCCTGAAGCCTCTTTTTCTTTACCACAGCAGTATTCCTAATATCTACAACACCCTCGCATCCTGATATCATTCCCTGTCTCTGTAACCCCCATCACCTTCCAGTCCAACATTGGGCAACATTGCAGAGGAAGGAAGGGTTGTAGAGTCCAGGTCATGTTACGGAGGTAGGAAGGGCTGCAGAACCTTGAGGGTGGTACAAATCTAGGAAGGGACATGCATTCTGCAGGAGGCTAGAGGGAGCAGGATTCATAGAACCTGCAGAATGGGACTGAGAATGGGTTGTGGAACCTAAAGGATAGTACAGTTTGAATGACTGACTCTTTTTGATTGAAATATTGGGCTGATCTTGCTGTCCTATTTATGCAGATATTTATCATAATGATTGTGCACAGTTTCAGATTCCCAGGGTGGGAGATGTGAGCTCAGATGTGAATCTATTTGCCCATTCTGTCTGTGTGCCTGACACTGACCTGGTGCTGTTCAGGTAGAAGCACTCTCCATGTATATGGTGACTTCCAGATCTATGTGACTGACCAGAGCTCACCACATCAATGCCTTTGTTTGGAATGTTCTTTACTTTTTCATTATTTTCAAGTGGCAATTCCACGAGATGCAGTAACTGGGGAGTTTCCATCTTGAGAGAATGAAGCCTTTACCATTGGAAATTGGGAAGCCTTCCAAAATGAGATAACGGCAGTCCAGAGACAGTATACAGTAGTCCTGTTAGGGTGAAAGGAAAGGTTGGTAAGGTGTAGGGAGTGCTGGATGATTAGAAAACAGGTACAGAAAGGAGATCTCCCGACATATTTGTTCCTCAGTCGGCCACAGATTATTCAGGGTCAGTACACTTGTCTCAAAGTGATGACCCATTCTTATTTCACAGTTCCACTAACACAGTGGCCAATCCCATAGAAATGTCCTCTCTAAGTACTGCTGTGATGTTTCATGCAATCAAATCCCACCACAACACGTCCTTCCTCTCTTGCCAACCCTTCTATGCTTCCTGTGGTCTCTCTACTTTGAAAAAATGAGTTGTTGGTCCTGTCCGTCCCTCAGCAGGTTTTCTGTAATGATTAGATTAGATTAGATGACTTACAGTGTGGAAACAGGCCCTTTGGTCCAAAACGTCCACACTGACCCTCCGAATATAACCCACCCAGACCCATTCCCCTACATTTACACCTTACCTAATACTACGGGCAACTTAGCATGGCCAATTCACCTAACCTGTACATCTTCGGACTGTGGGAGGAAACCAAAGTACCCGGAGGAAACCCATGCAGATACGGGAAGAATGTGAAAACTCCACCCCAGACAGTAGCACAGATGATAACTATCATATCCCAGTCCCATATTCCGATCCATTCCCTGCGTTCATCTTCCTTAGCTGTCAGGCCCCTTGCATTGAAATAAATGCAGTTTAATCATCCGTTCTTCCTATTCCCTGCTATGTCCTTGTCTGCCTTGTCCGTTAAAATTGCTCTCTTTAACTTGTGTACCAGCCTCAATCTTCTATCTGTCTTTATGACCGTTTAAGGTCCAACACCCTGCCAGAGTAGTTTATATGCTCTCAAGCCGCTCCAGTAATTTGCCCACCAGAATGTTGATCCTCATCCCACCCCGAGGTCAGGTCCATTCCCCACCCTGTCTCCCTGTGCTAATACCTTCAGGGATCTATTGACTTGTCCACCAAGGTCCCTGTGTTCCTCAGTACTCCACAAGGACTAACCGTTCATTATGTCTGTCCGTCGCTTATCATTCCTCCCACTGGGTATTATCTCACTACGATCACTACTAAACCCTGCTCAAATTATCATCTGAAAGACATCGGAATGTAGACTGAGATCATCCGCCTCACTGTGGACAAAACCTCACCTTTTATGTCATTTGTGAGCCTACTAATAGTTCATTCTGCTTTCACATCCGAGTTGTTAATGCACATCATAAACAGCAATGGTTCCTGCACAGATCACTGTGGTACACCCACTGGTTAAGGAATTTCAAACACGAAGCAGTCTGTCCATCATTTGTGGATCCAATTTACCGACTTGCCTTGGAACCCAATGGCTCTTTACTTTTGGACCAGCCTTCCATGTGTGAACTTGTCAAACGACTTATTCAATTCCATGTAAATCACATCATCTGCACTGCCCTCATCAATATTTTTAGACATATTTCAAAATCTCCACTGAATTTCTCAGGCAGTATCTTCCTCTCCAAAATCCGTGATGATTGAACCGAGGTGCTCCTTACCTTTCTAAGTGTCGATTCATCCTCAGAATTGTTCCCAAAATGTTCCCTCTCCCTGTTGTCAGACTATCCGCTGTGTAATTACCTGGCCTATCCCTGCTGTCCTTCTTAAACAAAGGAACCACATTATCTATCCTCCAGTCATTCGGCACTTCACATGTGGCCAGCAAACTAGTAAATATATCCTCCAGGGCCCCATCAATCTCCGACCTTACCTCTCATAGCAGCCTGGGATATATTTTATTAGGCACTGGGGATTTCTCCAGCTTTATGCCTGTGAAAGCATATAATTCCTCCTCCGTATTGATCTTAACATGTTCTGAAACCTCACCATCCCAACTAAAATCCCTGGCTACAATGTCTTTCTACTGTGTGAATACAGATTATTCATTGAAGACCTCACCTACTTCCTCTGGCTCCATGCACACATTGTATCTTTGGTTTCTACCAGGCCTCACTATTTCCTCAGTAATCCTCTTATTCTAAACATACTGATAAAATACCTTCTGGCTTTTCCTTAATAGTATCTGACAAAGATATTTTATGGTCATTGTGTGTCCCTCATTTCTAAGAACCCCCTTACAGTCCCTATACTTTTGAATGACTTCGCCTGTTTTTATTGCACTGTGTTTTCTTTATCAAACTCACGATGTTGCTTGATCAGTAATCGGTGGATTTTCTGCCTTTACTGTTCCCTCATCAGGAACACACTGACCCTGAATGCTCACTGTATCAATTTAACATACTCACACTTTCCAAATATAGACCCAACTGCAGATAGTCTTCCCAGTATATGTTTGCCAGATCCTCTGTCATGATAGTGATACTGATAGGAACCTCAGTTGTGAGGGGGACAGACAGGAGACTGTGTGGCTGCAGAAGAGACCACAGGATGGTGTGCTGCCCCCCGGGTACCAGTGTCAAGGATGTCTCTGAGCAGTTACAGAACATCCTGAATGGGAGGGTGAACAGCCAGAGGTTATTGTGCACATCGGCCCACATGACAGAAGAAGACCAAGGGATGGGGTCCTGTGAAATGAGTATCGGACGTTAGGTAATAGCTTAAAAATGATGACCTCAAGGGAAGTGATCTCCAGATTATTCCCAGTGCCACCTGCCCCATTAAGGATAGACAGAAAAAGATGGGCCAGATAGATGTGTAGCTGAGGAGCTGGGGAGGGGAGGTAATGTTTGGATCATTGAGATCTCTTTTGGGGTAGAGGTGACCTATACAAGAGGACTTGACTTGAACCAGAGGTGTGCCAGTATTCTGGGGGCGAGATTTGTTCCTGTTACTTGGGAAGGGTTTAAAAAGGCTTGGCTTAGAGTGCAATTTGTCAAATGTATCCAGGAAAGTTTCCTAAATCAAGATGTAACTCTAACAAGGCCTAACTCTACTCAGGCCGTTGCAACACTGGACCTCCCCTCAGAAATCGAGGTTGTGCAAGTGACTTGAAGTGTCAGTCAGAGAGCACTTTGGGTCCAGTGAGCACAACTGTCTTCATTTTAACATTGTAATGGAAAAAAATGAGACAGGCCCACAGATTAAGGTATGAAACTGGAGCATGCCCATTAGGCAGGATCGAACAGAGGTCAATTGGGTGAATTAAAGATCAGACAGCATCAGGTTATAGTGCAACAGATTTATTTCAAAGCACCAGCTTTCGAAGCGTTGTGAATAGCCTAAAGGATGAAAGGCTTAAATTAAATTTGTTTGATATTAAATTCCATGACAATGCTATCCTGTCGCTGTAAATTCTGTGCCTTATGGTTGTGCTCCATAACCACCTGGTGAAGAAGTAGTTGTCCGAAACCTAGTGCCTCCTAATAAACCTCTTGGACTGTAAGCTGGTGTTGTGTGATTTGTAACTTTGTCCAACTTAGTCCAACACGGGCTCCTCCACATGATGTTACCATCAACTGGGTGAGATGAAGGAAAGGGAATGACTGGCAAATGGGAGGCTTTTACAATTGTGAGCTCCAGAATCCAGGGCCTACAAGGCCGTATTAGAGTGAAGAGAAGAGCTGTCGGGTTCAGGGATCTCTGGCTGATGAGGGATATTGAGGGTCTGTTCAGGAAAAACAAAACAGCATACATTGGGTTGAAGCTCTCCGTATCTTTCTTTCGAGTCCAAAACACCTGATCAATCTGTGGGGACCCGATAAGGTCCCTGCAGCACTCACTGCAATGACTGTTACTCTCCTGATCCAATTTCGAAAAGACTCACTATCTGTGTAAACTCCTCCCGTAGCTATCTCCCCCCTGTCAATGCAAGCTCCTCCGGTCTCTCCATCCATCTACTCATCTCCATAACCATCCCCAACACTTACACCCCTATCTGTGTAAACGTCACCCTCCCCTCCAAACCTTCCCACTTTTACCAAACAGTAGGACGTTACTCATGTTCCCTTATCTGTGAAACTGTCTCCAAATAAATTTACTGTCCTTATCCTCGGTTAAAAATGTCAGATTCCACACCCTCTATATCTAAATAACCTGCAGAACCTAAACCTTTCAATCACTATAAGCATCCTCAGTCACGACTGCCCTCCATATATCTGTTTGCTTTTCTAATCTATAAAACCGTTTTGATTTCCATAACCTGCTCTTTTCACCTAAAACACTGCTGTCTGTGTAAACAACCCCATCCTCCCAACATCCTTACCCTGCTAACTGCTCCATCCATCCCAACCTCCCCATCTCCATGAACTCCTTCAGACCCGACAGCTCTCCACATTTCTGTAACACTCTGTAGCTCTATGGACCTCATTCCCTTTGAAACTACCTCCCATCCTCACACCCCTCCCAGTCTGGGTTGTCTGCTCCAGACCAGACCATCACTGTCCCTGTTACATTTGCCAATCCTCGCTAACCTTCCTATTTGTGTCTCTTCATTTAGATCCCATCTCTGCAGCTTTCTGAACTCTCTTTGTGCCATTGTAACCCTCCCTATTTAGAACATAGAACAGTACAGCGCAGCATCTGCCCTTTGGTCCTCAATGTTGTGCTGACCATTTATCCTACAGACCCTACATTTTACTGTGATAGGCACACCAGCAATGTGCCTATCTAAGAGTTGCTTCAATGTCCCTAATGTATCGGACTCTACTACCATTGTTGGCAGTGCATTCTACGGACCTCCCACACCTCTGACATCTCCTGTAAACCCTCCTCCAAACATCTTCAATTTATGGCCTGTCGTTACTTCCACTTTTGCCATGGGAAAATTCTCTGGTTGCTCTCTCTATCTAGGCCTCAAATGATCTCGTTTGCCTCTATCAAGTCACATCTCATTCTTTTTCATTTCAATGAGAAAAGCCCTAACTCCCTCAACCTTTCTTCACATGGCCTCCGCTCAAGTTCAGGCAGCATCCTGATAAATCTCCTCTGCACCCTCCGTAAAGCTTCCACATCTTTCTGATAATGAGGCAACCAGGACTGACTTCAATATGACAAGGATTTTTAAACCAGAGCTCGATCGAGCTGCAGCATAACCTTGTAGTTCTTAAACTCAATCCCCTGCTAATGAAATCCAACACACCATACAGCTTCTGAACAAGGCTATCAACTTGAGTAGCAGCTTTGAGTAAGGGGGTGGGGATAGACAGAGCATGTTCATAGAGGGTTACTGCTCAAACTGCAGGCCTGGGAACAACGGTGTGCCATGGGGTTCGGTGCTGGCTCACTGTTGTGCATCATTTATATAACCGGTTTGGGTGATAATAAAGGAGTCATGGTTAGCATGTTTGTGAGTGACACTGAAATTGGTGGGAAAGTGGACAGTGAAGAGGGTTATCTAAGAGTACAGCGTGATCAACAGTATTGCTGGACCAGTGAGGTTAGGAATAGCAGGTGGAAAAAAGCATGCTGTTGCAATTTGCGAAGTCAAAACCAGGACTAGATTTGTACAGTTAATATTTGGGCCCTAGGTCGTGTTGTCAGGGATGCAAGAACACAGTTCTTTGAAAGTGACATCACAGGTGGACAGGCTGGTGAATCAGGCATTTGGATGGTTACCTTCGTTGGGCAGATCATTGAGATTAGGAGTTGGGATGTCACGGTGTGTCTGTACAAGACACGAGTATGGCCACCATAAAAACATTGCTGATCATATGGAAAATTTCAACTGGTTCACTTATGTCCCTTAGGGTGGGACATCTGATATTCTAACCTGGTATGGCTCACATGTGACTCCAGACCGACAATATGTCTGACTCTGAGCTACCCTTTGGGCATTTAGCAGTGGGGTAATGTACGCTGGTCCAACCGGTGACATCCTCAGACTACGAATGAATAAATAAAAATACATACTTCCATCCTTACCGCTGCATACATCTCCTGCTACAGCAATTCGTACTGGCTTTGTAGCATTTTTCAGGCCTTTTCCCCTCTCTGTATCACTCTCACCACTTTCAGCACCGTCAATTCTCCCTGTTCCTATAATCGCATTAAACCCTGACAATGTTTCCTCTTCCGAGTCCATTCCTCCTGCTAATCGACCCCTAGTGATCCCTTTAACAAATACATCCATATTCCTAAAGCATTACTAAGAAGACAAAAGAAAGCTTAACATCGCTTAATGAAGTGTGCTAAATCCTGGGAATTACTGGGCCAAGACTGTCCAAACTGGGGGAGGAGCATTGGGAAGATGTCGAGCTCCTCGAGACTTGCTGTGGGGCTTAAAGGGGAATCCAGGAGAAAACAGTACAAGGTGCACACTGTCACACAATCACTCACCCACGGCCACCTTCTACCCCAAGCGTAATAGAGTCTGTGAAAGGAGTCATCGGTCTGTACAGCCACCTACAGACTCCCCCCTGAGAATAGGAGAGAGTCAGCCTCGTCTGTTACCCACCGCCAATGAGATAATGAGATAGGAAGATTGAATTACCTTACAAATATCCCAGTGTCTTTGCTACAAATTCCAACAATTCCCTGTTAATGCAGGGTCTAATAATGTGATGATGTGAAGGGGTCTTTGCACTGCCCTTCCACTTCTGTGTTCTGACCATTATTACCCAGAATTTGGATTCATACTTCCTCATAATCTGAGGCCACATATTTTCATGGTAATCCCAATGTTATCCCGAACAATGAGAGCTCCCCATCCAGTTTCCCATTCTGCCTCGATTTCCACAATATTCCGTAAATATTTATGCCCCACCTTTTTGTTCACCCTGTGACCATGGTTCCGTGTTGGCGATTACACAGAGATCACAGTCACACGTGCCTATCCCTTGTTGTAAATGCTTCATGCATTCAAATTAAGAACCAGTAATTTACTTTTTTTTACGACAATTTCCTGTCACAAACCTATCTACTGATGTACAATATTAGTGAAACTCAGTCTCTTCCTCTTTCTTTCTGTTTATCCTCAGCCACAGCCCTATGTTTCAATATTCCAAATTTTCTCTATGGAATTGGGAATTTCCTTTCAGCTGAGCCCTGTCCCTCCTCATCTGTGTCAGTTTAAAGCACTCTGCATAATCCTGGTCATATGATTGACCAGGGCATTGGCCCCAGCAACGTACCATCACATTACAATAGCTGACTCCTTCCTGAGTACTGGTAGCAGTGCGCATTACATCAGAACCACGTCTTCTGTCACCATGGTTTCATCCTGAAATCTTCCAGCACTCTGGTGCCATCACTCAGTGTCTCTCCATGTGGTATCCCTCACTGTGTTGGTCTAATTACTGCCTCTGTCAGTGACTCTCGCTCTCCAAATCCTGAACCAACAGAACCCTGAAATACGGAGAGGTGCAACAGCACAGGTCAGGGACAGAGGCTCGGATTTTCATAATCCCTGCTGTACACGATACATGAGGTACCCTCACTACCTCAGTCTAATTTCCCAATCTGTCTATTTCTGTCTCATACAGGTAATCGAGATGTTCCTGACTCGTGTCTCCTCCATCACCTCATTGAAGCTGGTTAGTCAGCCAGAGAGAGATGGAGACGGAGATCTGGAGCCTTCAGTAAATCCTGCAGCCGGTACAATCACTCACAGTAAACAGCACAGAGGGGATTAGTGGTCTTCTATATTAAGACCCGGAAGACAGGACACAAATACACTGCTAGGTAAGGAACAGCAACATTTTAGACTTCATTCCCACCAACTCGCGAGGGTCCTGCTCTCACCTCTGCTGTACAGGTCCCCACTGAGACAGCACAGGAGGGCCCAAGCATCACCCCTGGCCCATGCTGTATTCATGATCTCTGTAATATTCTCGACTCCCAATAATCCTTCCTCTGTTTGGAATCTCCTCCTGTCCACACAATGCTCTCTGCCTCTGTCATGTTCTCCAGTAGCTACTATAGTGCCTCATCCATGTAAAAGCTGGAAGTCCCGTTTATCCCTGTAAGCTCCTCCTACCAATACCAACCTCCATTTCACTGTGTTTTGCCTTTAACCTCGACATCCGTCCCGATCTAGGTAAACTTCTCCAGCTCCTACAACCCTTCCTTATCTGTGAAAAAAATGTAACCTCCTTATCATTCTCCAATTCTTCATTCTTAATCTATTTAAACTTCACCCTTCTCTCCCCCACACTCCCCCCCCCCCCCCCACTCCAGCATACAGTCATCCTGCCCGACCACAGGAACCATGTTCAGTTTGTGCAATCCTCCTCATCTGTGTAAAAATCTCCAACACAACAATCTGGCATTCTCCATTGCCTTCCTATCTCTGTAGCCTCCAGAACCGAGAACCCACCTTATATCTGTAAACATCTTCAGTCACTACAACCTTCCATTTCTCTCTCAGCATGTACAATACTCTTCTCCCGGAAACACCCCCTGCGTACGCCTCTCCATCTGCCTGCCACTCCCGACATCCATCCCTATCCCGATCTCCAGAATCTAATCCAGCTCCCTCTATCTCTGTAAATTCATCCAATCCCCAAACCTCTTTGTCCCATGAAAATTTTTGCCCAGATGTAACTCTGTTTATCTCTAACATCCTCAAGCCCCTGTAAGCCTCCCTGTCTCTGTAACCTCTACCCATCTGGTCAACACCCACCTATTGAGGAATGACTCCCTGCATTCGCCATAAGGCAGATGGAATGACAGTGAACAGATATGATGGAACCGTCATTCCGGAGATGTAGCTACAGAATGACCATCACTGGGAAGAGAATATTAAAGGATTGCTGGGCTCCACGTAGGATAGACAACAAGCCAACAAGTTCAGAAGAAAAATGAGGTTAATGCATTAATGAGACAGTCAGGTGGATCTGAAGATCAAATTTTGGAGTCCTATTTGAGTGTACCTGAGAAACCGCAAGCAGCAGAAACCATTGGGCAGAAATTCTTTTCTCGGCACCAGACAATGACGGTAATGTCAATATGGTTACAGTCAGGACACTGAATGTAGTTGTAGCAAGGGCGGTACAGTAACATCTCATCCCGACTGGATAACTAATGAGTATCAGAGCTGTAATGGATGGAATCCTGGATTGTATACGAGATGGTTTTCTATAACTTCATATCAAGGAGCCATCAACAAAATTGTCTATTGCAGATCAAATGCTGTGTGATAATGAATATCTAATAATACCGTTATAAAGGAGTTTTGTGAGCAGAGACCCATAATGTTATAATGTAGATAGTGTTTGAAGTAAGACCATGAGATATAGGATCGGAATTAGGCCATTAGGCCCGTTGAGTATGTTCTGCCCTTCAAACAGATCATGGCTGATCTGATACTCTTCAACTCTACTTTCCTGCCCATTCCACAAAACCCTTGTTTCTCTGATTCATTAAAATCGCACGATCTCTGCTGTAACTATTCTTAAAAATGCAGCCTCAGCAGCCTCTGCAGTCCGGAATTCACACAGAGTCACTACCCTCTGAATGAAGACATTCCTCCTCATCTCCATCTTCAATGGGTGAGCCTTTCCGGGGATTTTATGCCTTCTGGTTACAGATTCCGACACCTATGAAACGAAAGGAAGTAACAAAGATAATTGTTACAGATGACATGACAATTGATGGAGTTGGGGTCAATGAGCAAGGTGATCCAAGGTTGCATGAGGTTACTGATCAGTTGGAAAGAAGTGGAGAGAAATGACAAATAGAGTTTAATCTGGACAAGTGTGAGATGATGTCAAAGTCAAGAAAAAAGTTAGGATACTAAGGGACGTTGATAAACAGAAGGATCTTGGTGCAAGCCAGTAACTCCCTGAAAATGGCAACAGACGTGTTTCAGATGGGAAAGAAAGCAAATGGTCGGTCACAACATTGGGTATAGTGGGTTGCATCTGATATTGTAATTGTACAAATCTTCTGTTTGGCCACATTTGGAGTACTTTCTGCAGTTCTCATCACCACACAATACGAAGGATGTGGAGGTTTTGGAGAGGGTACAAAAGGGGTTTATCAGCACGTTGCCTGTGTTAGGTTTTTAAGGGTGTGTTCGGGATGAGAGGAAATTAAAGAAAAGTTGGATTGTTTTGCGAGAGTTTCAGAGGCCGACAGGCGACCAGGTACAGGAATATAACATTCGGACAGGGACAGATAATATCGATAGTCAGATTCTCTTCTCCAATGTGTAAGTTTAAAATACTAGAACGCATTAGTTTAAGGTTAAAAATCCCTTTTTTATATACTCCATTCCCTTTGTCAGAAATGGCAGCATTTGATTTGCCTTCTCTATTACCTGCTGACCCTGTAAATTACCTTTTTCAGATTGATGTGCAAGAATCCCCACAACCCTTTCTGTTCCCAGCCTGAAACCAAATAGTGTCAGCCTGACAGTAATTCAGGAGCACACTGAAATATGTCAGAAAGGATTTATCAATAAACAATTACCTTTAGAAACACATTTTATAAAAGAGAATGTGTTTTTGAGCCTGTTGGATTTTATTTGTTGGTGTTAATATAAATGGTGTAGGAGGGGTGTGGTTTTACGGGGATATGGTGCTTTTGAATTTTCAGAAGCCTTTACACAAAAGGGCTAAAGTGTAGAGAATATGGCCCCTTAAATATCAATAAGGCCGCCTATTAGATTAGATTCCCTATAGTGTCGGGACATGCCCTTCGACCCAACAAGTCCACCCCGATCCTTCGAAGAGCAACCCACCCATTCCCCTACATTTATCCATGACAAATCCACCTAACACTACGGGCAATTTAGCATTGCCAATTCATCTGACCTGCACATCTTTGGATTGTGGGAGGTAACTGGAGCACCCGGAGGAAACTCACGCAGACACGGGGAGAACGTTCAAACTCCACACAGACAGTTAACCGAGCCGGGAATCGAACCCGGTCCCTGGCACTGTGAGGCAGTAGTGCTAACCACTGCTGCACCTCTGTTTTTTTATCTACTGTTTCCGTGTACCCATTATCAATTTCCAATGTGTGGAGATGGGTGAAATATTAGACAAGACAGTCTTCTCAGTGTTTACTGTGGAGAAAGACACGGAAGATTGGGAACATGGGGAAATAAATAGTGATATCTTGGAAAGAATCCTCAACAGAGAAGAGAAAGTGCTGGAATCTTAAAACAAATAAAGATATATCAATTTTCAGTCGCTTATTAGGTCGATATTAGAATATCGTGGGAATCTGTGGAAGAGATTGCAGTGTCCCTAACAGAGATATTTATATTATCAACAGACACAATGTGGTTCAGGAAGACTGAAGGGCGGCTAATGCTGTTCCATCACTGCAGGGCTCCAGGGAAAAGCCAGGAAATTACAGCCCCGTGAGCCCAGTGATGGGGAAGTTGTTGAAGGAGATTATGAGGGAAAGGAGCTACGTATATTTGGAAAGGCAATGGCTGATTAGAGATAGTCAGCATGGCTTTGTAAGAGGAAAACCGTGTTTTACAATCCGGACTGACTCTTCGAGGAGGTGGCGAAGAGATAGATGAAGCCAGAGCGGTCAGCATTGTCCACATGGACTTTAGTGAAGCATTTGACAAGGATCTAAGAGATGTAGAACATCCAGTCAAGAGGAAGAAGGAAGCCTACTTGAGGATGAGGAAGTAAGGATAAGATAAACCTCTGGAGAGTTATATGGGGTGGCAAGGTGACTCAGTAGTTACCACTGCTGCATCAGCACCATAGACATGATTTAGATTCCAGCCCCGGGTGGCTGTCTGTCTGGTGAATGCACATTTTTCCCATGTCTGCGTGGGTTTCCTCCAGGTGCTCCATTTTCCCCCCACAGTCCAAACGTGTGCAGGTTAGGTGACTCAGTCATTCTAAATTACCCATAGTGTTCAGGGATGTGTAGGTTTAGTGCATTAGTCAGGGCAAGCGTAGAGTGATAGGGTGGGAGGATGGTTCTGGGTGGGATACTCTTTGGAGAGTTGGAATGGAGTTTTTGGGCATAATGACCTGTTTCCAGACTGTGGGGATTCTCTGAAGGTAGCCAGGAAGAAAGGACTTAGGACAGCCCGAAGGGGGCATGGCAAAGCATTGTTGGGAAGGATTAAGGAAAACCATAAGACATTCTCCACTTATGTAAGGAACAAGAGCATGGGCAGAGTGAATGTAGGGCCGGTCATTGATAGTGGGGGCAACTTGGGCCTGGAGTAGAAGGAGGTAGGGGATTTCCTTAATGAATATTATGCTTCAGTATTCACTACTGAGAGGTACTTTTGTCATTTATTAGGACAGCGTGAAACAGGTTGATATATGTGAACAGGTTGATGTTAAGAAGGAGGATGTGCTGAGGATTGTGTAAACCATAAGGATAGATAAGTCTATTGGACCAGACTGGATGTGCCCAAAGTTACTACAGGAAGCGAGGGAAGGGATTGTTGCGCCTTTGGCGATGACCTTTGCGTCCTCACTGTCCCTTGGAGTCGAATCGGATTACTGGAGGGTGGCAAATGTTATTCCTTGTTCAAGAAAGGGAATAGGGATAATCCTTGGAATTACAGACCTGTCAGTCTTATGTCTGTGGTATGCAGATTATTGGAGAGGATTCATGAGAGACGGGATTTCTGATTCCTTGGAAAACCATAGTTTAATTTGAGATAGTCAGCACGGCATTGTAAGGGGCAGGTCATGCCTCACAAATCTTATTGAATCCTTTGAGAATGTGACAAAAGAGCATTATGACTCATTCAGAAAGCACAGAGGCATGGGATCCAGGGAAACCTGTCTGTCTGGATACAAACTTCCTGGCCCATAGAATACAGATGGTGATGATAGATAGAAAACATTCAGCCTGGAGCTCAGTGACCAGTGGTGTTCTGCAGGGATCGGTTCCCGGACCTCTACTGATTGTGATTTTTTTTAAAAAAATGACTTGGATATGGGAGCGGAAGAGTGGGTTAATAAGTTTGCCAATGACATGAAGGTTGGTGGAGTGGTTGATAGTGTGGATGGCTGTTGTAGGTTGCAACGGGACATTAAGCTGGGCTGGAAAGTGGCAGATGGACTTCAATCTGGAAAAGTGTGAAGTTTTTTGTTTTAGTAGGTCGAATTTGAATGCAGAATGCAGGGTTAAAAGCAGAATACTTGGTAGTCTCGAGCAACAGAGGAATCTTGGGTTCCATGTCGATAGATTCCTCAAAAGTGCAATGCAAGCCCGATAGGTATGTTAAGAAGGAATATGTTGCGCTGGATATCATGAGCTAGGGGATTGAGTTTTAAAGCCGTGAGGTTATGCTGCAGCTCTATAGAGCCCTGGTTAGACCACACTTGGGATATTGTGTACAGTCTGGTCCCTTCATTACAGAAAGGATGTGGAAGCTTTAGAGAGGGTAAAGAGATTTACCAGGATGCTGCCTGTACTGGAGAGCATGTCTTATGAAGAAATCTTGAGGGAGGTAAGGCTTTTCTCATTGGAGTGAAGAAGGGTGAGGGGCGACTTGGTAGAGGTGAACAAGATGATGACAGTAATAGATAGAGTGAATAGTGAGACTTCTTTATCCCATGGTATAAATGGCTATTATGAGGGGGCATAATTTTCAGGTGATTGGAAGATGGTGAAGGGGCAATTTCAGAGGTAAATTCTTTATGCAGAGAGTGGTGTATAGATAGAATGCACTGCCAGCAGTGGTAGTAAAATTAGATACATTTGGGACATTTAATAGGCATATGGATGATAGTAAATTGAATGGTATGTAGGTTAGTTTGATCTTACAGTCGGATAAATGTTTGACATGTCATCATGCCCGAATGGTTTTGTGCTGTACTGTTCCATGTTCTACATTCCGTATGGTAAACTAGGTAATAATATCAATGTAAAAGGATATGGCATTCAGGAGGAGCTATGAAAATTGATACAAAATTGGCTTGATGGTAGGAGACAGTAGATGATGGGAGGAATGTTATTTTTCCGACTGGAGGCATGTGACCAGCGATGTGGTGGATCCACTGTTGTTTGTTATTTGGATAAATGACTTGGATAAGAATATTGGTTTTGTGGTAAGTAAGTTTTTTGGTTCACACTGAAATTGATGATAAATTGGGCAGTGAAGGAGGTTATCTACGATACAACACGATGAACAGTACTCCTGGGATAGTGGACTAAAGAATAGCAGATGGAGTTTAATTTGATAAATGTGAAGTGTTCCATTTTGGTGAAACAAACCAGGGTTGGACTTGTACAGTTAATGTTCGGGCCCTCAGTCAGTGACCAGGGATGCAGGTACACTGTTCTTTAAAAGTGGTGTCACAGGTAGACAGGCTGGTGAATCATGCGTTTGGGATGGTTACCTTCATTGGGCAGAGCATTGAGAGCAGGAGTTGGGATGTCAGTTTGAGACTGTACAAGATATTGGTGGGCCCACCATAAAGGCATTGTTGATCGGTCGGAAGATCTCATCTCGTCCATCCCATGAATGAATAAATTAAAAAAATACATATGTCCCTCCTTACCTCTGCAAACCCCTCCAGCTGCAGCAATCCGTGCTGGTTTAGTAACAATGTTCAGGCCCTGGTCACTCTCTGTAGCACTCTCACCAACTCCAGCACCTTTACCTCTCCCTGTTCCTATAATGGCATTAAACCCTGATAATGATTCCCCTTCCCACTGCACCCCTCCTACTAGCATATCCTTTGCAATTCCTTTAACACTTACTCCTAGATCACTCTCTCACGTCAGGATTTTAAGTACTTTTTGGTGATCTTCTCAGCCTGATAATCTAAATGATATATTTTGTCCTGATTGAGGGACGGGTGGAAATTTCTTTCTGAGATTTTGCCTCTTTCAACGGAATGTCATTTTGTTGAGTGATTTACACTGTTCCTTCAAATTTTTTCCACTGTTCATTCACAGACACGTTTCAGTTTGTTTAGCCTGTTTACCTTGGTCAGTTCTCCCCTCAACCTCATGTCATTGGCTGTTTTTTTTTTCTCACTGTAGCTTGTCCTTTCTGTGATTCATTTTAAAAGTTTATATTTCTTTAAACTGCACTTTATCACAATTTCCCAGAGGATCTCTCCAGGAGACATAACTCTTTCACTAAGTTTCATCACACAACGGTCACTCTGAGGTAGTGACGTCCCTAGCCAATTGCACAATGTGTTATTCAAAGAAACACAGAAAAAAATTCTCGGACCTCCCCTTCCAATATCACTGTTGTCAGTCTAATTGTCCCGATTATACGAGTATTAAAGTTTCACTAAATTATCGCGATGCATTTATTAAACATTCCAGTGAATTCCTGTTTAATGCAGTGATGAGCATCTAGGTGGCTAAAACTGTTCTGCTGCTTGTGACCTTGGCAAGTAGTCGCCATAATTTACATTCAGACTGACTCTACTTCATGATCTGAGGCCCAATGCTTTCTCCGTCATGCCTTTGTAATCCATTATTGTTAACATTGTCCATTTTGCCTGAGTTTGCACAAGGCTGTGAACCATTAAATATTTATGTCCATCTTTTGTTCACCCTGTAACCACATCTCCCTGGTGTCTAAATCTCTTTTATCTCTGTGTCTCAAATCCATCTACCTCATTGATGAGACTTTGTCCACTCCAAAAACTATAATTTACTCTTGCCCACAATTTCCTGCCCCATATCTACTGGCTGATGTACAGTTTTATTTAAACTCTGTCCCTTCCTGTTCCTTTCTGCTTGTATTCAGTCACATTCCCATGGTGTTCCGATGCTTCACCTTTTCTCTTTGGATTTGGAAATCTCCTTTCACCTGAACCCTGTCCCTGCATCCTCTCTGTCAGTTTAAAGCCCTGTCCATAAACCTACCGACAGGTATGGGATGTGGGTGTCTCTGGCTGACCAGCCTTTCTTTCCCAGCCTTAGCCGCCCTGGAGCTGAGTAACTTGCTCGGACATTTCAGACGGTCATTGAGAGGCAAACACTTTGCTGTGGGGTGTCGTGCAGACCACATGAGGATGGGCAGATGTCCTTCGCGAAAGGACCAGTGTTTGGGCTTTTTTGTACATCAGCAATGGTTTCATACTTATTTATGAATGTTATTTGCAATTTTTAAAATTATTGGTTTCAAATTCCACCATTTCGGATGGTGGGATTCAAACCTGTCTCCCCTGAACATTTACTGAGGCTTTGGATACATGCTGGAGCAATAATACCAAACGGTCATCACTTCACCTGTTTATCCCTGAACACTGATAACAGTACATCATGAAGCTAAATCCATTCTTCCTACTGTTTGATCCTGAAATCTTCCAGCACGCTGCTGATATCACCCAGTCTCTCTCCATGTGGTATCCCTCACTGTGTGGGTCTAATTGCTGCCTCTGCCAGCGCCTCTCCCTCTTGCAACTGCTCCAGATCCTGAGCCAACAGAATCCTCCAATTTGCAGAGACGCAGCAGAACAGGCCAGGGATGGACACTGGGATTTTCGATATCTCTGTGGTACTCAGTGCCATTCTCCGTGTGTAACTCTCACTGTGCATCAGCCAATAGATATGGGGCAGGAAATTGTGGGAAAGAGTAAATTATATTTTTTGGAGTGGACAAAGACTCGTCAATAAGGTAGATGGATGTGTGACACAGAGATAAAAGAGATTTAGACACCAGGGAGATGTGGTTACAGGGTGAACAAAAGATGGACATAAATATTCAATGGTTCACAGCCTTGTGCAAACTCAGGCAAAATGGACAATATTAACAATAATTATCCTGTTTGTCTATTTCTGTCTCCTGTCGGTACGAGGGAAGGTCCTGACTCAATAAACTCTCCAACTGCTGGGTGTCTCCTCCATCACCACATTGAAGATATTTGGTCAGCCACAGAGACAAAGGGCAGGGAGGTCTGGAGCCTTCAATATATCCTGCAGTGAGGTAAGACCACTCACAGTGCACAGAGCAGAGAGCAATGAGACAGCTCCAAACATCGGCTAATAAGACATTACATTGCTGGAAGGGGAGTACAGTACACATAAAATGTTGAACTAAGACAGCATCTGGAGTGTCACAGTTGTCAATCCAGGCCTGTGCTGTCTTAGTGAGCATCAGCACAATAGTGGACAAAGCAGACCTCCCAAGAGAGGGAGGGGAAGCTGCCTGGGATCTTTCTGTTCTGCGTTCCTTCTCCAACACTATATCTGTGTCATGTCTCATTGACCAGTGTCTTTACTAATTTATAACTCCTGTATCAGCTTCAGTCCCTGTAACCTCCTCTCTTCCTTATAGGCCTTCCACAAATTTGAAATGTACTGCATTCCAGCCTACCACCCCCATCGCATAACTTGCTTCAGTGTCGACAACATGCCTTAACTCAGTAGTCTCATCCTCGAATGACCATCATGCAGCACAGAAACAGAACCTTCTGTCCAACTAGCCCATGCTCACCACGGTTCCTGAACTAGTCACATTTGTCTGTGTGTGACCCATATCCCTTCCAACCTTCTCCCCATGCTTCTGCCCAAATGTCTTTTACACGTCGTCATTGTGCTTCTCCCCATCACATCCCCTAGCATCTCATTCAATACGTGCACCATCCTCTGTGTGGAAAATGTTCTCCTCCGATCCTTTTTAAGTCTTTCCTCTCCCACCTCAACGTTTCTGCCCTCAAGTTATGGACTCCCCTGCCCTGGGTTAGAGACCTTCACTCTTCACCTGAGGTATACGCCTCGTGGTTTTATATACCTTTAAAAGATCACCCCTCAGTCACCTCCGCCTAATGGAAGGAGAATGATAGAAATATCTGCTAGCGTCCCTGCCACAATGTTCTGGGATACACTTGTTCAGGACCTAGGGCTTTCTCTACCTTTGTGTTCGAAGACCTCCAGCACCATCTCTTCAGTAGTGGGGACTCTTGACAAACCATCACTTTTTCTTTCACTGACTTGTCCACAGTAATTTCTGACATAAAATGTTCATTTAGGGTCTCACCTATCTCCTGTGGTTCCACACTTGGATGGTCTTATTGAGCTTTGAGGGGCCCTGTTGTATCTCCTGTTGCTTTTTTGGTACTTGGATGCAGTAGGATCTCTTTGCATTCTCTTTAAACTTATCTGCCAAATCTATCTCATTTCCCGGTTTTGCTTTCCAGCTTATCCTGCCTCTCCGTTTCTGTCAAACCCTCCAAAATCAGTAACATGTTTGTCAATCTTTTCTCCATTTGCAGTTTCAGAAAGTGCTTCCTAAAGCAGGAGGATCAGTATTCTACACAGTACACCAACTGGAGACCCAGCAATGCCTTGTTACAGCAGTATCATGATGATCCAACTCATGTCCTCAATGCTCTGACCCATGAGGGCAAGTGTGTCAAATCCGCTTTACCCACCCTGTGCACCTGCGATGCCACTTCTAAGGATGTGACTGCACCCCTTGGTCTCTCTCTGTTTTGACAGCACTGTCCAGGTGCCGAATATTAACTGTGTTAGTCCTCATGTTTTGTCTTAAGTAAATCAATCTCCTGAATTCAATTCCATCTTTCATTCCTTGGCCCATCAGCTGAATTCAACGCCATCTTTCATTTCTTGGCCCCCTTCAATAACTGTATTCCCTGTCCACTATGACCCGTGTTCTACCCGGACTTTTATTAACAAACTTACTAACAATGACTCCTATGCTCTTACTGAAATACTTTCGGTAAGTGATGCATAACAGTGGACCTAGCACTGTTCTTTATGGGACACCGCTAGTCATAGGTCTCCAGTCTACACAACAGCCCTCTCCCACCACTCTCTGTCTCCTACTGTCAAGCCAATTTTGTATCCAGTTGGCTAGCTCTGTCTGATCCCATGTGATCTTACCTTATTAACCTGTGTTCCACGCTAAACCTTGTCCATGGCCTTTCTGTGGTCAGTATAGACACAGTCTCCTGTTCTGTCTTCTATCTTCTGAGTCACGTCATCAACAAACTCAGTCAAGTTTGTGAGACACTACTTGTGTACTTTGCGTCAACTGTCCCTAATCAACCCTTGCCTTTCGAAATGCATGTAACTGCTGACCCTCAGCGCCATCTTCAACACCGTACGCATCATTAATATCAAGCTAATTGGTCTTTCGGTGCCTGGCTTTTCCTCGCAGCAGTTTTAAATACTGGCCCAACGTTAAACACCCTGCAGGCTTCCTGCTCATCACCCGTATCTGTCACTGATATAAATACTTCTTTAAGGGGCACTTCTTCCTGAGTTTCCCCCAATTCCCTCGGATATATATGATTAGCTCCAGGGATTTGTCTATTTTTTATACATTTTAATAACTCCATCATCTCTTGTTTTGTTATTCGGAGTCTGTTGAATATTTATTTCCTTGACTTCCCCATTCTTTAAGTACTGATGTGAAATTTTCGTTAAGGATATCACCCATCTCCTCTAGTTCCACACATGGATTGCCCCTTGATTTTCAAGGGGACACATTCTGTCCCTAGTTAATCTTCTGTCGTTAGTATTCATGTAGAATCATTTTGGATTTTCCTCAGCATTGTCAGCCAAAGTTTTCTCAGGTCTCCTGTTTGCCCTACTGCTTTCCCTCTTCAGTATATTACTGTACTCACAATGTCCTTCGAGGAATCCAACTGGCCATATTTGACCTGGAACACCTTTTTCTTGACCAGAACCTCAATATCCCCAGTCATCCAGAATTTTCTACTTGTAATCAGCATTGTCCTTCACACTAACAGAAATATCCTCACCCTGAACTCTCATTTTATCGCTCTTTTGAAAGTTTCCTACTTGCCTGAGGTCCATTTACCTGCAAATCGTCTCCACAATCAACTGTTAAAAGCTCTTGACCAATACCTTCTGGATTGGGGCAGGCCAATTTTGATGTTTCAATGAAGGACCAGGCCTGTCCTTTACCATAACTGTTTTCAAACTAATACCATGGTGTCACTTTGTCAAAGTGATCCCCAACTAACACCCCAGTCCAATTCCCTACCTTGTTCCCCAAGGGGAGGTCAGGTTTTGCCGCTTTCTCCAGGGGGAGGTTGAACAACCAGTGGTAATTGTGCACATGATATAGATACAGTTGGATGGGTTCTGGTCAAGTGAGTATCGGGAGTTAGGTGAGAAGGTGAAAAGCAGGACGACAAGGGTAGCGAGCTCCAGATTCTCGCAGTGCCGCAAGCCAGAGAATATGGAAATAGAAAGATAGTCCAGATGGATATGTGGCTGAGCAGCTGGTGGAGGGGAAAGGGTTTTCACGCCTTGGATCATTGGAATCTCTTCTGAAGTGGAGGTGACCTGGACAAAGGGGACGGATTGGGTAACCTGGGAGGGCTTAATCTAATTTGCCATGGGATTGGGATTCTGAATAAGAGACGGACCATCGGCCAGACAGAGGAAAAACATCAGCCACCGAGAGCAAGGTTCCGATTTAGGATATCCAGGGGCAGAGTCAAGGAAGGAAAAGAATTCTGGTTTCCAGGACATTTATTTCAATGCACAAGGCCTGACTGGGAAGGCAGATGAGCTCAGAGCATGGATTGATTCTGGGGACTGGGATATTATAGCCATAATAGAAACATGGCTGAGAGAAGGACAGGAGTGGCAGTTCAGTGTTCCAGGATGCAAAAGGTACAGGCGTGACAGAAGGACAAGTATGTGAGGAGAGGGAGTTGTCCTTTTCATAGGGAAGGTCAGAACAACAGTGCTTAGAGAGGAATCCCCTAAAGAGCCATCAAATTAGGTCATAGGGTTAGACGTTCACAAGAAGAAGGGAGTGGTCACTTTGTTGGGACTGTATTACAGACTCGCAAATAGCCAGCGGGTAGTGAAGAACAGATGTGTAGAGAGATTGTAGATAGCTGTAGTAATAAGAGAGTAGTATTGATTGGAGATTTTAATTTCCCCTGGATTGACTGGGCCACTCAGAGAATAAATGGCCCGTATGGGTTGCAATTTGTCAAATGTGTCCAAGAAAGTTTCCTTGATCAATATGCAGATGGTCCTACTCTACTCAGGTGGGTGCAACATTGGACACCACCCCCCCCCCCCCCGCCGAGAAAATGAGGTCAAGCAAGTGGCTGAAGTGTCAGTCGGTGGCCACAACGGTCTTAGTTTTAACATAACTACAGAAAACGATAGGAGAGGTCCATAGGTTAATGAACTGTGCTGGAACACAGCCGGTTTTAGGGCCATGAAACAGGATCTAGCAGAGGTGGAGTGGGTGAGTCTGTTTGAAGGAAAAGAAACAACAGGGAAATGGGAAGATTTTAAAAGTGTGATACTGAAAATCCAGGGTCAGTATTTACCTGTTAGGGTGAAGGGAAAAGTGACAGATTTAGGGATCCCTGGCTGATGAGGGAAATTGATGCTCTGGTCTGGCAAATGAAGATGGTATACATTGGGTTCAACGTTTCCGTATCTACCTAACTTCTTCCAGCCCTAAAGACACAATCAATCTGTGGAGACACTATACTCTTCTCAAGTCTCTGCCACACTCCGATCTGTAGAGCCCACTCCAGTCCCTGTGACTGTCCCAATCCAGTTCCTAAAGGACATGTGATCTTTGTAACATGCTCTCATCACTACCACACACCCTGTAAGCTCTTCCAGTATTTCCATCCATCTACTCATCTGCATAAACTTCCCCAGCTCTTGCACCCCTCTCTGGGTTGACAACAACCTCTCCTACAACCCTTCCCCACTTAGGCCAAACTGGAGGAGGTTACTAATGCTCCTTTATCTGTGAAACTGTCTCCAACCAAACTTGTTGTTCTCATCTCCAAGAAAATCTGTCCGATTCCACATCCTCCATGTCTAAATAACCCCGGAACTTAAGAATTTCGATATCTCTGAACCTGTTCAGCTCCGACTACCCTCTAAATGTGTGTTTTTTCTTCCAGTCTACACAACCTACATTATCTCTCTTATCTGCTCCATTCCCTAAATAGTCCCTGTCCGTATAAACCAACCCTGTCCTATCAACTCCTTATCCCTGTAAACTGTTCCATCCGTCCCAACCTCCCCATCGCCAGAACTCCTGCAGGGCCTACAGATGTCCACATATCTGTAACGTCCTATGGCTCGATGGTCCTATCCCTGTGAAACCATCCCCAGTCCCCACTGCCCTCCCAGTCTGAGTTCTCTGCTCCAGATCAGACTATTGTTGTCTCTGTATACACCTCCACCTCTGACAACTCTTCCCATTTGTGTAACTTCGTTCAGACCCCATACTCTCCAGCTTCCTGAATCCTCTTCCTGCCATTGCGACCAAAACCACATGCTTATGTAATATCTACCAGTGCTTCATCCTCCCCAACTCAGTTACCTCTGCAGTCCTAACAGAACACCTAAACTGTGAAACACCTCATTTCGCTACAATCCTCCCTCCCTCACTCCCTCCTCAAATGCGTTCATCACCATGTAAACTCACAATTACTGCATATTACTTTTGGTAATGCAACCCACCTAAAATCCTCCTCTCCTGATTCCTCTCTCTATCTCTGTAACCCCACCACCCTCCAGTGCCCTTTTGGTGAACGTGGCAGAGATGGGAAGATTTGTAGAGTCCGGGCCATGTCATGGAGGTAGAATCCTGGGAATTACAGATTGAGTCTTATGTCTGTGAAGTGTAGATAATTGGAGAGGACTCAGAGAGACAGGATTTATTACTACTTGGAAAACCATAGTTAAATTTTAGACAGTCAGCATGGGTTTTTGAGGGACAGGTCATGCCTCACAAACCTTATTGAATTCTTTGAGGATATGACAGAATACGTTGATGGTTCATTCAGAAAATAAGGAGGCATGGGATACAGGGCAATCTGTCTGTCTGGATACAGGATTGGAAGGCCCAGGGAAGACAGAGTATGGCAGCAGACGGACAGTATTGAGCCTGGAGCTCAGTGACCAGTGGTGTTCTGTAACAGTTGGCTTTGGGACTCTGCTCTCTGTGATTTTTACAAATGACTTGGATGTGGATGTTGGAGAGTGAGTTAGTAAGTTTGCCAATCACATGAAGGTTGATGGAGTGGTGGGGAATGTGAAGGGTTGTTGTTGGTTGCAATGGGACATTGACAGGATGCAGAGCTGGGCTGGAAGTGGCAGATGGAGTTCAATCTGAAAAAGTGTGAAGTGATTCATTCTGGAAGGTCGAACTTGAATACAGTATACAGAATAAAAGGCAGAATACTTGGCAGTGTGGAGGAACAGAGAGGTCATGGGGTCCATGTCCATAGATCCCCAAAAGTTGCCACTCACGTTGATTGGGTTGTTAAAACGGCATATGTTCTGTTGGCCTTCCTTAGAAAGGGGATTGATTTTAAGAGCCGCGAGGTTTTACTGCATCTTTATAGCATCCTGGTGCGACAACACTTGGAATATTGTGTTCAGTTCTGGTCCCCTCTTTACAGGAAGGATTTGCAAGTTTTAGATGGCAAACACAGGAGATTTACAAGGATGCTGCCTGGAATGGAGGGCATTTCTTATTGAGAAATGCTGAGGGAGCTAAGGCTTTTCTCATTGGAGTGAAGAAAGGGGTGGGCCAACTTTGTAGAGGTGAACAAGATGATGAGAGGCAAAGAGAGAGGGAATAGTGAGAGACTTTTTCTCCTATGGCATAAATGGCTATTACAAGGGGGTGTAATTATAAGGTTGAATGGAGGATGCATAAAAGGATAGAGAATGGTAGGTGGTTGGAATGCACTGTCAATGGTGGTAGTAAAGTTAGATACTTCTGGGATATTCAATAGACTCCTGGATAGGCACATGGATGATAGTAAAATGAAGGGTATGGAAGTTAGTTTGATCTTACAAGCGGATAAGAGGTTGGCATGTAATCATGGCCGAAGTGTCTTATGCTGTACTGTTCTGTGTTCTACGTTCTGTGTGGTAAACTGGGTAATAAGCTCAGATCAATGTAAAAGGATATGGCATTCAGGAGGAGCTAGTCAACTGGATACAAAATTGGCTTGACGGTAGGAGACAGAGGGTGATGGGAGGCATGTTGTTTTTCTGAATGGAGGCATGTGACCAGCGGTGTAGTGAGCCCACTGTTGTTTGTCATTTGGAAAAATGGTTTGGATGGGAATATTGGTTTCCTGGTAAGTAAGCTTCTTGGGTGTCACTGACATTGGTGGTAAAGTGGAGAGCAAAGAAGTTTATCGATGATACAACAGGTTGAACAGTACTGCTGGGATAGTGGGCTGAAGAATAGCAGATGGAATTTAATTAGATAAATGTGACGTGTTCCGTTTTGGTGAAACAAACCAGGGTGGGACCTGTACAGTTAATGTTCGGGCCCTCAGTCAGTGATCAGGGATGCAGGTACACAGTTCTTTTAAAGTGGTGTCACAGGTAGACAGGCTGGTGAAGCAGCCGTTTGGGATGGTTACCTTCATTGGGCAGAGCATTGAGAGTAGGAGTTGGGATGCCATGTTGTATCTGTTCAGGACATTGGTGAGGCCACGATAAAAGCATTACTGATCAGCAGGAAGAACTCATCAGGTTCACTTACCTGCTTTAGGGAAGGACAACAAATATTCTCACCTGGTCTGGCCGACATTTGACTCCAGACCCACAGCAATATGGCTGACTCTGAGCTGCCCTCTGAGTAATTAAAAGTGGGTCCAAATAATGCTAGTCCAGGCAGTGACACCCACATCCCATGAATGAATAAATAAAAATACATATGTCCCTCCCGACCTCAGCAAATCCCTCCCTCTGCAGCAATCCGTACTTGGTTTGAAACACTGTTCAGACCCTGACCACTCTCTGTAATACTCTCACCACCTCCAGCACCTTCACCTCTTCCTGTTCCTATTGTGACATTATACCCTCACATTCCTCTGTCAACTGCCCTCCTCCTGCAAGCAGACCCTTTGCAACCCCTTTAAAACTTACTTCTAAAACACACTCGCACTTCAGGATTTTAAGTACGTTTTGGTGATCTTCTCAGCCTCATAATCTAATATGATCCATTTTGTCCTGAGTGAGGGACAGGTGTGAGTTTCTTGTTGACGTTTTGTCTGTTTCAAAGGAATATGCTTTTGTTGAGTGATTTATACCGGTCCTTCAAGTGTTTTACACTGTTCATTTACAGACACATATTTCTGTTTGTTTAGGTATTTACCTTGGTCAGTTCTACTCTCAAACTTCTATCATTGACTGTTTTTGTTTCTCACTGTAGCTTGTCCTTTCTGTGATTCACTTTAAACTTTTATATTTCTTTAAACTGCACTTTATCACAATTTCGCAGAAGATCTCTCCAGGTGACATTAATCATTCACTAAGTTTAATCACACAACGATCGCTCTGTGATCGTGACGTCCCTAGCCAGTTGCACAATGTGTTACTTAAAGAAACACTGAAAAAGATTCTCCGAACTTCCCTTCCAATATCACTGTTGTCAGTGCGATTGTCAAGCTTATACAAATTTAGAATTTTCGCTGAATTGTTATTATGCGTTTATTAAAAATTTCAATGAGTTCCTGTTTAA